>NC_134523.1:30502817-30874595 GCF_027942865.1 Odontesthes bonariensis
ACTCCTGTTGAGCCACCTGTGTAAGCAAACCAGCACATATCAGGATCCCCTGCAGTTTGCTTATCGCCATGGAGTTGGAGTTGAAGACGCTATCATACACCTGCTTCAACAAACCCACTGTCATCTGGACAAAGCAGGCAGCACTGTGAGGATCATGTTCTTTGATTTCTCCAGTGCATTTAACACAATTCAGCCTGATCTGCTTCGTCTGAAACTCCAGAAGACTCAGGTGGAGGCCTCAACAATCACCTGGATTAATGACTACCTGACAAACAGACCACAGTTTGTCAGACTGAAGAATTGTGTGTCTAACCAGGTGATCAGCAGCACAGGAGCACCACAGGGGACTGTACTCTCACCATTCCTTTTCACTCTGTACACTTCAGACTTCCAGTACAAGTCAGACTCCTGTCATCTACAGAAATATTCAGATGACTCTGCAGTTGTCGGGTGTATCAGAGATGGACAAGAAGCTGAGTACAGAGAGCTGGTGGACCGCTTTGTGGCATGGTGTGGGAACAATCATCTCATCTTGAATGTTAACAAAACAAAGGAGATGATTGTAGATTTCAGGAGAAACAGGGTCAGATCAAACCCTGTTTCTATCATGGGAGAAGAAGTGGAGGTGGTTGAGGAATATAAATACCTTCGTGTTCATCTGGACAACAGACTGGACTGGAGACACAACAGTGAAGCCATCTACAAGAAAGGACAGAGCAGACTGTACTTCTTGAGGAAGCTAAGATCATTCAAGGTTTGCAGCAAGATGTTGCAGATATTCTACAAGTCTGTTGTTGAGAGCATCATTTCCTCTTGCGTCATCTGTTGGGGCAGCAGCATCAGAACCAGGGACCTAAAAAGACTCAACAACCTGATAAGGAAGGCTGGTTCTGTTCTGGGGACGACTGTGGAACCTCTGGAGACAACAATGCAAAGAAGGATTTTGCATAAAATCAAGAGAATTATGGACAACCCTGAACATCTTCTCCATGAGACTGTTATCGGAAAACAGAGTCTCTTCAGTCAAAGGCTTCTTCAGTTTGGATGCAAAACGGACCGCGACAGGAAATCTTTCCTGCCCACAGCCATCAGCATCTATAATAACTCCTTGATTTAATTGAGTTACATCAACATTTAATTTCCCTCTGGGATAAATAAAGTATTTTTGAATTGAATTTGAATTGAATTGAAACCTAACGGTGTTAACGTAAATCCGTGGTCTGTTGAAGTACACAAATTAGTGGATTAAATGTTTTAGGTCTCTAAAAAGGCACGTTGCCTGTACGAGACGACAAGTTGACATAATGGGGGGCGGCACAAGCAAACCCGCCGTAGAAGGAGATTGCAAATACATGGGGCGGCACTGTGCTAACAGTGTTATGTGTTTGGACACATGGGAAAAGAAATATGGGTTCAAGGGCAAGTTGATAGAAGCCGATTGTAAGGCGCTGGTGGACAAACTCCGTGTGAGTGTAGCAAGTAAGAGAGGAAAGCAGAGAGAGAAAAAAAGAGTTGCAGCTTCAAATGGCAATAGTGTGGCTCCAGCAAGCTCAGAGAAGGAAAAAAAGGGAGAAATGAAATAGCGTTGAAAGCAGTGGTAGCAATTAAACCTGATGATGAAACTGGAGCCACTTCAGAATAGAATATACTAGCACATAGAATACAAAGGGCAGAAGAAGAAGAGGAAGTATTCAATAAGCCAGAAAGTTTGATGAAAACACGGTTAAAAGTGCAAAAACCAAAGCCAGAAGTGTTCGGGACCTATTTCCATGTGTTTAGTTTCAGCACCAACAGTCAATCTTTATCATCCAGCTGAGAGACTTGACAGCTTTCTGAAAGAACAGGAGTTTTAATGAATATTATTAAACTGGATTGAATTGGATTATAATTTAATTAAATTCGACTTGATTTTAACTTGTTTATTTTTTCTGTAAAATGGACTTTTGTTGTGAATTTGCAGTCCAGTCTCACCAGAAAACGAGTTATAGTAATGTCCATGGGTTGACTGGGCTGCTGGCCCCCGGATGTGCCCACTGCGCCACACTCCAGCGGAGTTGGGGGATGGATGCATGTGCTGTACGAGTATTTGTGGATGTGTTTTTTATTTATTTATTTATTTATTTTTATTTTTCTATTTATGTATGTATTTATTTATTTATTTATTTATTTTCTTATATGATTTATGGGGTGACTGGGTCTGGATCCTGCTGTCCTCTGGCTGCTTGTGCTGTTCCTGATGGGGGGGGGGGGGGGGGGGGGGGGGCATTGCTTCTCCCCGCTGCTCGCGGCCTCACCCACCTGTGGGCACGTCTTGACTCCCGGGGCGCTTGCCCAGGGGCACTGGGGCGTGCACTGGCCCACTGTGGTTGGCTGTCTGGGGCGCCTGGCCCTCTCGGGTGTTGGGCGGGGCCCCTGCCGGGGGGTTTGGTGGTGCTCGGGCTCGCAGGGGCCGGTTCCGGCGCGCGGCCCATGTCTGGGTGGCGGGGGCCTGGCGGGGCTGGTAGGCTGCCACCTCTGGTCGCCGAGGGGGCTCTGCCCGATGCTTGTGGGGGCTCTGTCCGGAGGCTTCCTCTGCTGTCTTCTGGGGGGATGCGTGGTCGTCCCTATGGTGGGCTTCCCAGGTTCTGTGCTCCTTGGGGGCTGTTGGTGGCCTGGGTCTGGGGGCCCTCTCAGCCTGCTTCTGATTGCTGGGGGGGGGGTGTCCCACATAATAACCATGCTTATTATGTAGGACCATCTATGTGTATTGCATGTTCATGCACACACACACACACACACACACTCTCTCTCTCACACACACACACACTCATTAGTCCAGTAGCATGCTCACTAAGCAGTTGTTGTGCTGTCCTGTGGTTTAAGGTCACCTGTGTATTATATGAGATTGCTGCTGCTTATGTTTTTTTTTTATTTTTTTGTGTGTGTTTGTCCTCTGCTTGTCTGCTTACAGGTGCTCCTGGTGCTTCTAAGGCTGGATTCCCCACAAAAGCCGTGAATCGTCTTCAGTTTTGTTTTTACAGGTGTAGCAGCTGGTTGTCTGATTTTTCATTGTTTTTTATGTTTGTCTCTTCATGTTTCTGTTCCTTTTTTCTTTCCTTTTTTCTCTTCTTCGCTCTCCCTCTCTCTCTGTCCCCCGGTCCGGTTCGGCACTATTATCATATCATGTTAAATATTGTAACAAAAATAAATAAATAAAAATGAGGAGTTGATGGGCATCAAGGGGAGCTTTACATTCATAAAGCTTCCCTTGGCATAGCAAATGTGTTTAGCATAAACGGTATTCAGATTACAATTCTGCTGCCATAATGCTGGACAGGACAAGGGAAAAAAAAAATAAATAAAAAAATGTCCATGGGTTGACAGATTTACACGGTTGGAACTTTTAATATTCGAGGGTTGAGATTCCCATCATGCTATGTGAATGTCACAAGTTACAATATTTATGTAGAAGTCACAGAGAGTTAAAAACATCTTAACACCTGATGTAAGGGTTAACGTGGAAGATTTCATAAACAAGCACAGGCAGCTCTGTAATTCATACAGACTGAACGGCTCAGAAATGGAAGTCACCTTTAGGAAGTGTCTGACATATGACTGGGATCGGGTCAGGGGCGAATTTACCAAGAGAGTCTGGCTGCAGACCTGCACTGTCAGGACCGGAGGTTGATTTGAAGCCTTTAAAAATAAAAGCGAGTGTACCGGAAGCTCGTATTTTTAAACGTTTTAAACATTAAATTGTTAAACGTTACTACCAGCCGCGGCCGCTGTATTTGGGCAGGATGGGCAGAGCCCCGCCTTCTACACCACAACCTTTCTTTTATAGATAATTATAAATTATAGATAAAATATTTATTTCAACTTCAATCACAGTGGGAATCGTATTACACCATATTGTGGCTTGTGACGGACTTTGCGAGTGGAATCTGTTTTTATTTTCGCTGAAATATAGCCTACCTCCAGTGTGGCTGCTTAACGGTAGATCTATGGCCACTGGCCAGGGCAGATGCCTGGTCTGCTCTCAGCTAAGCCCGGCCCCGCCGAACTCTCGAGCACATTCTACCAATCAGAATCACTGTAGGCCCCTACGTAGCATAATATCATGTAACATTTAGCGCGCCTGTATAGATGCTATTGGGGCAGGTGTATGATCTGCCCTGGACATGGAAAGGACTCAAAGGGTTTAAGAAATATTACTCCGCCCATCTAGCCAGTGGGAACTTCAGTGCCGCCAAATTCCTCTACAAACTTGTTGGATAAAACGGATAACTATGTCGGATTTGATGAAGGATATTGGCTGTTTAATCCGGATTCACGTTTGTGGTAGGTAAAGCTTTTACTTTATAGTTGCTATCTTACAAAGTTTAAGTGATTGTGAACGAAGTCTTTGCAAAATGGGAAACTGGGAGTGATTTAATGAAATATCTTAGCTTGATGAGCAAAGCAATGTTGAAACGGTAAACAATGTGTTGACAGCTTCGTACATGTACAGTAGGTTACTTGTCTGCTGGCTTAGGTTGGAGCACTGTCGGTGTGTGTGACATGAAGCATTTTTCGGAAAAGGCAAAAAAACATGAGTCCAGCAAGGCGCATCTGAATTGTGCCATGAAATTAGCCATGCAATGCTTTGCGACAAGTTTCCCTCTAATTGAAACGTAGGCAGTATTAATTCCTTTCACAAACTTTCTCTTCGCTCATTTTCACGTGGCTTTTGTGTTTGTTGTATGGCAGACTTTTATGCGAGTGCGCACTCCCCCCCCCCCCTGCGTATGGTTGCATAGACTATTGGCCTATTGCGTATGCTCCATAAAAGCTTGCATTTTGATAACGCAGATCATCTGCCCCGCCTATTTTCCAGATCACGAGCCGCTACTGGTTACTACCACTTATAGGGTTATTCTACAGATAATCAATGGAGACTAGATGTTAAAATATTATTGGCCTACTCAAAACATGCATTATTTTACTCCAGTATTTTAAATTAATTTAATTCGCAAAAACAACAGCTGTTAGTTTAGTTTGCACTACAAATTCATTTTGAAACAATAAATCTCTGTAAATACACCTTAATATATGATGGCATAATGCTTCTGCGCTCCACCCTATTCTTTGCTTCTATACCATTATTTATCGTTGAAAATGTAACCCCCAGCACTGTTGGACGCATTTACATATTGATTTACTCAATTCGTTTATATAGGCATATCTGTGTGTTTACAAGTCTAACATTATATTATATATTCTAATAACATTCTATTAATATTGTGAAGTGTAATAAGTGAATTACTGAATACCTAGTTACATGACCCAGATAGCCAATAACCTCTGTTACAGGAGAAAACAGTAGACTCAAAACAAACTTTCAAATGTCTTTTTATTTTCTTTTTTGTAAGTGTTTTATTGCACAAGAACCTTTCTCCACAATTGATGCACAGTGATGCACCGCTCGGACCACCGCACTGGTCTAAAGGAAACAAATGTGTCAGCTTTTTTGTCAGAGCATGAAAGGTCATCAAACACACAGACAAATACATTATGCTTACCTAACGGAAAATGGCACATTTAAGTGAGCACTATCGATACGATAACAACGCTAAAAACTACCCAAAAGTAAAGCACCTGATTCTTTCAAATTGATATAAGTTTACAGTATATAGTGTGCAACGTAACGTTCTAGTGAATAAAGACTGTTTATGTTTCTTCATATGATGAAAAGTTGTTGTCACTCGACTTTTACTCACCTTGTCGTCTCCACTTTTCAAATGGGGAACGAAAAATTGGAGCAATCCACTGCGGAAAGGCCTGCTCCAGGCGACCTGTATGTGGTTGACATTCCACAAATAATGTTAAGCCTCTCCACACAAAAACAAAAACCCTTGAGACATTGAAGTAAATGGACAAAAAGTGTAATTTCTCTGTGATTCAAAATTCTAAATTTATGTAAAATCAGAAAATGGCCAAGTAAATGTTCAAAGTGTGACATATTCTTTAATGTTCAGAGATCCATTAACCTGTCAGAGTGGAAAAGGACTTGTAGTGTATGCACCACAGTGCCCTGGGAATTTATTAGGAAGAGAAATGATGGCAAAATTGCGGATTTCCATAGTACCACTGATGGTATGGTGGCTGTGGGACCAGATGAAATCTCTCCTGAACAAGTACTAGTTCAACAAGGCACATCTGTGCCTCACTACTACTGGTCATTAGAAAAAAACAGAACTAACACCCTTTCGTCAAACTTAATGAGTTAATTGGATGTGACAGGTGAACTCTTGTTGACCCCTGGTCACGAGGTGAACTCTAGTGACCCCTGGTCATGAGGTGGGGGGGGGCTAAAGGGGGGAGGGGGAGGAGGGGTTAGGGGGAGTGGTGTTAGGGGTGGAGTTATGGATTAAGTCTAAATATTTATTGAGTGTATAAATGAAAGATTGTTTAATTACAGAATAGGTAAAGTTTAAGTTTTAGGAGCAAAGCGGACAGCATTTTAAGTATCCTATGAGTCGGGACTATGAGTTACGAAAAAATAGCTGTTTGGCAGCTTTGCAGACCCTCATATAATATAATAAAGTAATTAGATCATGTAAAGCCCGTGACTTTGAGAACCAATGAGATGATAGAAGGGTGGATGGGTTTAAGAACAATAGTTGATTGTTCTTAAACGTCGCTGATCCTCTCCCCTGTAGGGCAAATATATAATAAAAGTTGGTTATTTTCAGAATAGAAAGAAAAAAAAAAGGACACGATAAGGATAATAAGGATATCCTGTGAGTAGTCAATATGCACCACTCTCCTCTAATCAACTAACTAATCAAGTTAGTTGATTAGGAGGGGGCTGCAGCTACGGCTGTTGGGGGAAATAACAAAATTATGAGTGTATAAATGAATGAATGGTTCATTTCAGAATAGAAAAAGGTTTTTTTTTTAGGGTATAATTTGCCAACATTTGACAACTTCAGAGATTTTCTACCAGTAATGTGACGCTGTGTTACTGATCTGGTAAAAAGTCTGGGGAAACCTCTTCTGAGTTTGGGGGTCGATTCATGTAGTGAGGCTGTGAACAGAGTTTCAAGTCAAGAGAATGCTCCATTGTTTTACTTCATGAGCACCAAGCATGAATGGTCTGTAGCTAATTTTAGGAGGGGTGGTAGTAAGGCTGGAGAGAAAGAAACAATCAATCAGTTGAAAAAAAAATGACTTCCTAAAGCATGTTTCCTTTACACTTCAGCTGTCTCTTCTCTTCATCGTATGTGTTTATCAGCTTCCACATCCCAGAGCAGTTTATGCATGACTGTTGGTTGCATGCACACGTCCAGCAGCCTTGTTACGAAAGTCTCATCCCATGGTCTAAGAGACAAGACAGCCACAAGTGGGAAAGGTCACATGCAAACATTCAGTTGAATAAGACACAGAGAGTGCGCCTACTCTTCTTTTTCTTTTTTTTAACATCCAGCTAATTATGACATATTAGTTCATATGAGATAAGAAACATAATGAAAAAACAAAAAACTCACTTCTCTGACAGAACAATGTGGTAATTTCACCCTGTTTCTTACAGAAATCAAAGTAATTATGTAAAATGTTAAAAAAGATTATTTGAGAAAACCCCTGAAACAGGTTCATATGCACAAGGAGCTGTTAATATAATCTCACACCAACAGTATATCTGCATCTCCACCGGACAAGAATAACATGTGTATGTTACTCCTCATACATTATGTTACTTTGTTGCTTAAAGATTTATTTAACTTCAGTTGAGCAGTGTAAAGAACATTTTCAGGAACCATGTTACTCATCCTTATAACTTACTAAACATCTAATTAGCTATATTCAATATTATCTGCTGTATTCATTGCAATTTATTATTAATGAAGGTAATCACACACACACACACAAACACACATAGCCAAAGACAAACAACTAAGTTTTCAGGAGTGCTGACCGTTTTCTAAGTGTTAAATCTCAGGGAAACTTCATCCGAGAACAAATACTAAACCAGACAGATTTGTCAGCCTACTTCAAGCAGGCTACTTCTAAATAGGAATCAGCACACCTATTAACTAGCTCGGAGTGAATAAAAGTTTTAAAAATGAAAAAACAAACAAACAAAAAAAACCTTATTCATCCCCTGTGCTGCAGCAGCAATGGTAGGAATTTTCCTGAGTGACTATGACTGTTGTACAACAACCCAGAAGTTGATCTCCTAGGGGTGTTTAGAGTTGATATTAAGAGTTATTTAAGTTTTAAAAAATTTAATAAAAAATTTGAAAATTAAAAAAAAGGATGTAAAAACCTCCTAACAATATGCAAATAAATAAACTACAGTCAAAATAAAGTTTTCAAACAGAGTGGAACATGTTCCTAAAGCACCTGAGCACCAAGTTACCCGCGAAGTGATCAGAACTGATCAGAAGTGTAAAGAGATAGATGTTCCCTTGTGATTAAATTAAAGTCAACAATTAATGAACTTCAGAATTTGATTTTCCACATTGGGAAAATGATCACCATCACCTGTATGAATGAACAGTTTAGTCACAGAGGCACTAAGTATGTTCTCATGAGAACAGGGTACAGCCAAGTGATTTGGCAACTACAGACTTAGAAAAAATTGATTTGGAGCTAGTGGTAAGTCCCTTTTCCAGCAGGGTCAGGTTCTCAGCGGTCACCCTGAGAACTACCAATGTTTGATTCCATCTTTTATTCTGAGATCTCGTGAATGTCCAGTTAAACATTTATATTAGATACGTGTAACAGATAGTTAGATGTACAAGTCATATGCTGCATTTGCTGTTACTGGCGAGCTGTTAACTCAAATATGAACTAAATTTTCATGGCAGCAAAAGACTCCAGCGCGCGCACACACACAGGAATGTAGTCAAGAGTTATCTTTCCACAAAACCTTTTAAGGGGTGCATTGCAATTGTCCAACCAGGAACTGTAGAAAATAAGCCAACTTTCTGATGAATCACACTGAAGCCACTGTAAAGTTTTTTTTTTTTTTTTTTTTTTTTTTTTTTTTTACAAGCATAATGCCTCACTGTATAAAACATGTTTAGTGCGATAAGTCAAAGGTGAAAGTGGATAACATTAGAGTCTGCTCTTAAAAACTTCAATAAACCAGTTCACATATATTCCTGATAAAATAATGTTACTATTGCAACATTCCAAAATATTGGACCTGAATCTGACTTAATGTCTGATTGTAGTTAAGCTGTTAACCAGCAAACAAGGCCTGACTTCATTTAGCCTTAAATACTTCAGACTCTGCTCAATCCATCCTTCATTTGAAATCAAAACACAATAACCTGGCTTTGTGGTAAGATTCAAACACGAACAATTGTTCGATTTGATGAGTAAACACACGAACAAGTGAGCATGCAAAGAAAATATACTGATCTCCTGGAGACTCACGATTAAATATAATAAAAATGATCAAAGTCTCATCTTTCTTGAACTGTTTAAGACATATTGGTTACTGCCTCAGCTCCGTTTTGTGTTATTTTTCTGATAGTTTAAGCGCCACGAAAGATTTGATTAAGCTGAAATTAAAACTCCATGCTTTAGGTCTGCATACAGACCATATAAATTGTAAATTTTGTGCCCACCAAACTCTTTTATGCTCTTCGATTTTACATGAATGTAACCTTAAAACCACTGCTAATATTATTCTTAAGCTTGATTCGTAAAAGATTTTGAACACGAACAACTTTCTTGATCTTATGTGCTAATGATTTGTAAATCTTAAATCAACTTAAGCTGAAGGCGCTAAACAGGTTCTTTAACCCACCGCTGGACTGATAGTAAGGCATACCGGGCATTTGCCCGCTGGCCTGATGACTTACTGGCCTGCGCTTTTTTTTTTTTACGAAATATAATATAATAAAGATTTAAAACATAACGCAATATGTGGATAACGGTATATAAACCCTCCTATTGGTGCATAAACTGGTAGATCGGCCCTTTAGTCATGATTGATTGAAGCCTGGGCCAATGAGGTGAGGGGCAGGCCAGGGGCGAAGCTCGGCTCTTTTGACTCGGCTCCCGAACGGCCACCTCTGGAACCTGATTGGACACCTCAGGTGTCACTCCAGTTGATTGACAGGCAAGTCTCGTTGAAAGATGAGTGAGAAACGCGGCGTCTTTGAAATGAGGAGCAGGCATAGAGAGTGTGGTGTTGTACTGTCAGAGTGAACCTACTTTTGTGGAATACATCATTTTGAGTTAAGTTTTAATGTGATTTCCAAATGAGTCATTGTTTTTAAAGACTGCACATTTAGAGAAGAGATTTTGTTGCCAATTGTTAGGCTAAACGAGTAGGCTAAAGTTATGAAAGGCTAATGTCACGTTAGCAAGAAGCTATTATATAGCACTTTAAAGTGGTACCTTGAGTTAAGAGTGTCTCGACATATGAGTTTTTTTAAGAGCCGTTATTCCATCTATTTTTATTTCATGGAACGGATTAATGGCATTTCCATTCATTTAATGGTGAATATTGATTGGACTACGAGCTATTTGACTTATGAGCTCTGTCACGGAACCAATTAAACTTGTAACATACCACTGTGTTGGGATTGTGTGTGTGTGGGGGGGGGCATATCATTCAGTAAGTATATAATCAACACAGTTCATAAGGATTTCATAACTGTAACGTTAGATGAAACTGATGAAAAGCTTTTTGTTATTATAAAGGTCTAAAAGTATAACTTTAGCCAAGGTACTTAAACTGACTGACCTACATGATCTCGTTTAATTTTATAGCAGCTAGGCTTGGAGTTGGTTTTAAAGTAAGTTAAAGCACAAGAATGGAGACAAATAATTTAAGATTAACACAATATTGAGGTTTAACCAGGCTGTCTTATTTTGTGTTGGGACAGATAACAATGAAAAGACTTCTTTGTAAAGAAGCACAAGTCAGACCCAGATCAGGCCCAGACAGACCCCAGCCATGAAACCAGCAGCCCTGGCAGCTCCCAACCTGAAGCAAGTCAGTGTGGGCAGACACAAGGAGCCTGTCTACCACCACCAGGTCAGAGGATTCAAAGGCAGCTAAATGCATCTCCAGTTTATAGAAGTGTAGCCTCACTTTGCCCAGATTGTTAATGTAAAGAGGGGGATGCGTATGTCCTGCTGGTGAATATTGTGATCACAATAGTGTGAGTGGGTGTGTGAGATGTGTGATGCATGCATCATTTTTGTTGTTTTTCTGTAGACATCAGTTGTGACTGACAAGGATGCATTGTCACTGCACCTGATCAAGTTAAGGTTAAGGGACCAAAAAAAAAAACATGCTGTCACAGCGCACTTAATTTTTTTCCCCTTCAATACCTGGTGGTGGCCTGGTCTTGGTTAAAAATGCCCGGCCTGAAAAATGTCCCCAGTCCAGCCCTGCTTTAACCCCATTTCCCCACCTTGGTTTATTTAAGACAACTACGTATTTAAAGCTGCCGTCGGCAGGTTTTCAAAATTCTGAGTCTACAGTTGGAAAATTGTAGCCTGGGCGAAAGCCGACTGTTGACTCCGTCAAACAGTCTGGGAAAACCCAAGAGGAATCCGTTTCCATGGAGGGTGGGACCTTACTCAGCAACTTAAATTCATTGGAGTTCCCTTAACCAATCAGTAATTTTTAGAAATGACGTAGGTTATGCGCCGAGGTTCATGCTTACTCTCGCGAGGCTCTAGCTCGCGAATCACGCTTCCCACATCCGCTTTCATTATACTGGGTTGCCATAGAAGCCGGGTTGCAACAATAACCACCTTGGGCTCGACTTTGTTTACATCGCGGAGGCAATCATTATTTAAGATAATGGATGTCAATGACATGTGCCGATTTTGTAACGGTAATTTGAAAGTTAGAGGGATAATAACAAACTCCAAACTTTTATTTCAAAACGAGACAAGCACAGATATATGCACGACAATTGCGAGCTTAGGGTTACCTATTGCATTCCATCCTCTGCGCTCGTTTCGCATTTGTCGCAAATGCTTCGCTTGGGTGACAAAGTTTAAGATGGACATGGACAAGTTTTGCGAGTGGAAGAAGCAGGAGGCATCCAAAGAAGGAGACGTGTCTTCGACAGACAAGAGGGACCGAGCCACACCAATAAAAACCCCACGGACCAAAAAGGCAAGACGATTGACCGAGCCACCAGCACGGACCAGTGAGACTGAGGTGGGTGACGTCAACTAAGGTTATCAAATGTAACGTTATTCACGTTTTATAATCCTCTCAGATGAGAATAATCACGAAAGGAGCTACTGTATTGTCAGTGATTAGATCTTTGTTTGGAATAGTTTTTCCGGAACTTTGAGCCGTGTCTTTTGTAGGCTACATAGTGTTTTCCTTGTCCCAGTTATACTCTTCTTCTTGGGTGCTTCGTGTTGGTGGTTCCCCTCCCCCACCCAGTCAACCCTCTTGTAGCCCCCTTCCCCCTGCATTTCTGTTCTGTACTTTGCCCAAATAGGCTGACAGCAGACTTAATTTCACTGGATTCTTTTACACCAAGACACACATGTATGTGACAAAAAAAATACTTCATTCCTTGTTGCATGTAAACGGGGAATATGTATGAAGTATATTCTACTACCAGCCCATGTAAACATCATTGCAATATTGTCCCTGCACAGTGATTACAAAGCTTTGAAGTTGTGTATCTAGGAAAAGAGTATTTTAGGGCCCTTACAACTTTGATGTTATTATGTATATGTTTACAATTTGTTTTTGTTGCTTGTTAGGTCCTCATCAAATATGGGAATGAGGAGAGAAAATTCATGTGCCAAGAAGATGTTGCTGGAGTCATCGAAAACTTGGCCAAAAGAAATTTTCAAAGAGCTGCCCATCTGATTTCCGCAAATAAGGACCTGATGGAGGAGGTGAAATCAGCTGTTCTGCAAGTGATTGATGGAGAATGTCAGAACCTGTACAGTAGGAAGAACAATTTCATGCTGTGGAGATCAGAGGCAACTGACCTGGTGGATTTTTCTTTCAAAGCACTTCATGATGATCTGCGACTGTCCCCCTTCTTGCTGGGCATAATTTCCACCATCGCCAAAGACTCAGCACCCCATATTTGTACTGCTGCATCAGTAGCATTAAGGGGAAGATGTCCAGGTTTGTCAGCACTGTCCTACTATGTTGATATGGTGATGATGTATGGTGGCGCGAAAAAGTCTGCATTTACACGTTTGGCCAAACTGGGAATATCAACCGTACACCAGAGTGCAGTGACGAAGCAGAAAAAGATGGCTAAACTCTGCAATCTTCCAGTTTCATCACTGAAAAGAGACTTGGAAGATTTCTTCATCTCAGAGTCCCAAGTCCCAGTCCTCACTGAAGACCAAAGCAACACAGGTGATGCCAGAGATTTCACTTTCACCACATTCTCAAATGATGAAATGGCAAGCTTGAGTGTTGCGCCTCTTCCACAGTCACCCCTACCTCAAACATACTCCATCATCTTTGATAACCTGGACTTTTTCATTCACACTCATCATCAGTCTGCCAAAAACACGAACAAATCAATACACTGGATTCATCATATGTGTGTTGTAGACCGAGTCCCTTCACTTCACCTGGACAACAAGAAACCAGAGTACTGCTTGTCAGACTACAACCTTTCCAAGTCACTACCAGGCCCAGACACCCAGGCACACAAGCGCCGCGAGTTTGTGATTTTGGGAAGCCGTCTGCTGACAAACTACCTGGATGCATTCAAGCCCCTCGCCAGTGTAGTTGTAAACCATATTCCACACCAATATTCTGAGGAAATGGCCAAGCCCTCAACCCATGTAAGTATATTTTCCTTAAAATAAAGCTTATTATTTTTTGATAAATCACAATGTAAGGCTGTCACACAATTATACTGTAAGAGGCATATTTCGAGCTTTTGTCACATGTCTTTTTTGTATTTTATTTTTTTTGGGGGGAAAAAAAGTACCCACTAGGTCTTCTCTTCAAGAACGAGAACCAAACGAGTGACTTGATGGATGTTCTACGGCACCTTCAAAACGAGTAAGTGGGATGCCTTTGTGATTATTTGGGCCCATGTCCCATACATGCATTTGATGTAGTCCTCGACTGAAAAGCTTTCATGTTAATCATCAAAAGTTTAATCTTAAACTATACCAAGGAAATAGTATGGTTGTGTTTGACTTGCTGCATTGTCTAACTCATCTGTAGGTATGCACCCAGAACACCAGATGGCCTGGAGAAGGTGTTGGTTGGGGGTGACCGGCTCACAGAGGCTAACAGCAGGAACATCCAGCTTAATGTTGCAGAAGGAGAAACGGTGGAAGAGCGCCTGGAAGGACTTTTCCTGAAATTCGAGGATTGGCACGCTGTAAAAAATCTCTTTGAGGTGTGTTTCGCATTCACTGACTTGTTAGCAATTATATTACTATGAATACTATTTTTTTTCAATTTCTAACATTTTGTATTACAGATTTTTCATAAAATATTCTTCAAAGAGACTTCAGCCAAAGACCATGGCACACTTGTGTCAAACATGAATCTTTTAAGGTAAAGCACTTGCATTGTCTATGTATCTTTCAGATTAATTTCATATGGTCAGTATCTTGTGTTCCAATGAGTACAATAACCAATTATCCATGTTTATAATTTACAATAGTAATAGTTCAGCAGGATCGCATTCAATTTATGGTCACACGTGTGTGAGGGGTGTGATGGGCACTGGGAATCTCTCGGCCAAGGTGGTCATGGGCACGACACATGGAGACGACACCACCACCATCCAATTTCCTGGGAAAACAACATTTGAGAAGGGTTCCAAGGCAGCCATGAAGTTGACTTTCACAACCCACCCCCACCAACCATCAGAAGTGGATCCGGCATTTCGACATCGGAGACTTTCTCCCTTATGCAAACACGTCCAACAGAGCGACACTCCAACTGATCAAAATATTAGTGATTATGAAAATGGCAAACATTTCATATGTTGTTGTACTAATGCAGACATTAATTTACAGGTGCAGCAATGCCAAAAAGGGACCACATCCAGCGTACAATGCATATAAAGAATTTGTGCGCATGGACACCACAGCTCTATTCCTTGCGGCAGCGATGGAGCATTTGCAGTTGGAGGATCCCACAGGTTTGTAACGTTTTTGTAAAAGCATAATTCTTGTATTTCTAATTATTTTTTATTATTTTTAGTTTTTTCATTTAAACTACAAACTCTACTCTCCTCTCCTCTCCTCTTTCATGACTATCTACTGCACTAATGCCCTAGTCCCAGGCCAGACTCTTTGACATTATGTGTATGTGTGTGTACTCTACTTAACTTCAAAAACAACAAAAACCTAACCCTACCTTGCATCTGCACTTGTTGTCCTGTATATTTCCTGTGCACTTTGTATCTGCTATTGATGTTGGCTATGATTATGTCCTCGATTGTACGTCGCTTTGGTTAAAAAGCGTCTGCCAAATGCAGTGTAATGTAACATACAAATGTATGATGCTTAAACATTTTTCTCTCTGTTTCAGCCACTCCTGAAGGGTTTATACCTGAGCACATTCAACTTGGCTCAGTGGAATTGAAGAGGACTTGGCTTCATGATACTGTGGCAGATGTCATCACAGAGTTCATCTCCACAGACATCACCGACCTGTCGACCAAGATCACCAATGCTGCCAGGGCCGCATCAGCGGAAAAGGAGCGGCTCCCTTGTCGTGAGCCTGACTGCAAAAGGGAGTTTACCTACCAAAAGGCCCGAACAACCCATGAAGCCAAAGTCCATGGTCTTGATGCGTCTGACACGGTTGCGGAGTCCTCTTCCAGTACCAGTTTGGACTGTAAGAAGCAGCATACAGAGGCCAGACTATGGTTTGGGCTTCTACTGGCTGACTTCCTAGATGCCATTAAAGAGGGAGATGGTGAGCGCCTGATGCGGTTGTATAAGGTGGCACTCTTAATCTTCAAGACCTACAACCACTCACAGTATGCTTACAGCACTTTCCTATTAACTGTGCAACTGAATGAGACACAGTCTCCTCGGGTGGTTCATAGCCTCACATGGAACCGCTTCTGGAACAGAAGAGGTGGCAGGGGGAACAATGTCCCACTTGACATTCACCTAGAGCACCTCAATAATTTCCTCAAATCCTTTTTGAGGAACAAAGGCTCCAATTTGACATAGGACACCTCAGACAGGGTGAGTAAGTCAATTGGGGTCATAAATTCGCTGCTGAAGACCACTGACAGGGAGCTGAATGTGAGTCGCCCAAGTGGCAGCCATGCCCCTGCTCAAGCCACAAGGGACATTTTAACTTTGGTGGATGTCTTCAAGAGGGAAGAACTGTTCCGGAAGCAACCAGGCAGATATTTCACAGCCTTCCCAAACTTTGACAGGAACATTCTGAACAAGGTCAAGTTTGACTTCTTATGGCAATGGATGCGCTCAAAGCTCAACGAGTTTCGGTCACTTCCTCTCTGAAGCGCACAGCTATTGTGGAAAACTAGGCCAATGCCCTAGGTAAAGATTCATGTAAATATCTGAATGTAAATAGTTTGATGTTATGTACATATGCACTTTATTCCTTTGATTATTGCACAAAGCAGTACTTTCTTTTTACTGTTGTTTTTATTGTTTTATCTGTCTCTCCCACTGTTCATTGTTTATAGAAGTGCTTGAAATATTTATTGTTATGCACATACTTACTGCTGATCATTCACAGCATTACCGTTGCACTGCTACAGTTTTTTCTTAAATAACCATTCCATATGTTATCAGCACATCTTATGTTGTTGTCAAATGTTGGTCCATTTATTTTATTCTTGCACTCTCATGTCCATTTGCCTTACATTTATGCACTAGCAGTTCAAAGTATTCCTTCATCCTGGTTCATAGGGTCAGTCCCTGCACTGTCAATGCAAGCTTGTCATGCACTCAGCCATTGGTGCTGTTATGTGAAACCGGCTCAGGGTTGTAAATAGTTTTTTTTAATAACGTTTGCCAATGACAATTTATTTAGAATATGTATAATTACAATAAAGAACACCTTTTTATGATATGTCTTGCACCTTTTTTATATGCAATTCAAGGGAAAAATTGAATTTTTTTTTTGTAGAATTGTTTGTTTATTTACAAGATTATTTACAATGAAGTAGTTGTAATGTAATTTCCACAGGAAACACCACGTCTGAAGTGAGCACTTAACATGTGC
The DNA here is from genome assembly GCF_027942865.1 of Odontesthes bonariensis. Classification (NCBI taxonomy): domain Eukaryota; kingdom Metazoa; phylum Chordata; class Actinopteri; order Atheriniformes; family Atherinopsidae; genus Odontesthes; species Odontesthes bonariensis. Next base: position 30,519,991 of record NC_134523.1, read on the forward strand.
AGAGCAAGAAGGTAAACAAACAGGAAAAAAAGTAAATTGTTCACCAACAATCAGTAGTCAGATTCAGAGCTGACCTGGCTTCTTGATGCATCACTTAAGTCGTCATCATCAAAATAGTTGCGAAAGTAAAGGTCTGGCTCACAGAAACTATCAACCAAACCAGATTGCACATCTAGATCAAAATCACCAAAAACATCAGCAATGATTATCAAAATTTCTTTAGCATGTTCCAATATGAAAACAGGCAAATTGTTCATGATGTAGGCAAGGTCAAAGATATGTTCACAATGACTTAACACTGCATCCACTAGCTCTTGGCTGAATCCGGTGCAAGCTGCAAATGAGGTGACAAGGTGTGGAGAGGAGTTCATCAACTTAACCCTGTATTCATCCAGCAAATCAGCAATGGCAGATCTGTCTTTGTCATTCACCGTTCTGGATCTCAGGCTAACTTGTTTGTTTTCTAACTGTTGCTCATAGTTTGGAGTGGGCTCTGTACATATCCCAGAGGAACAAGCACAAACAGTGTGACAAAAAGTACAACAGAGATGACCTGGATTGACATTGGTTGGTTCCTCTTCAAAATGTGTGTAGAGGTATTTCCTAACACAGGAATTTTTGACAGTGAGGAGTTGTGTCACCTCTTTATCAACATTTATGTACCGGCGGTTGTCATAAAGGATTGCATGTGCTTGCTGACCTTGTCTCCCTGCCCTTCCCACCTGTTGCACTATGGTCTCTAAGTCTCCTGGAGCCCCAAACATCACAATGTGCGATACATTAGGGAAATTCAGACCCATACCCAAAGCTGTAGTGGCCACAACCACGCGACAATTCCCTTCCCCTCTCAATGAGGACAGAACCCTGTCCTTGTATTTCTGCAGTGTCTTACTGTGGAACATTCCAATGAGGAGGTTCTCTGCTTTTCGGTCTGGATCACCATCTACCCATGCCTGACTTTGCAGTTCAGCTTTTAGGTAACCAAAAACCTTTCCTACAAGCTGCATGGTTGGGCAGTAGATCAGCACTGGTTGCATAGTTGTTCCCTTATCTGCCACACACCTAACAATCCAGTCTAGACAGTTATTTCTGTCTCTAGGAACCCGGCATATTCCGAGACGTATGTTTGTCTTGTTGGGGCTTGCAATAATGTGGATTGCATTGTCCATTTGAAGAATTTTAGTGACCCGGCTTCTTGACTGAATGTCTGCAGAAGCGGTCAGTGCCAAAAAGGGGGTACCTAAAATGTACAAAAGAAATAAACATAGTTAACACACTGCCATTATCATAACTATCATACTAAATGAGGAATCGTGGAATCAAGGAGTTTTATTTGTCACATGCATATGTTTACTGGTGAAAAAAATCCAGTGACATTAGTGTCAGCCTATTTGTAGTACAGAATACAAATGCAGTAAGAAGGGGGCTACAAGAGGGTTGACAGGGTGGGGGCAGGGAACCATCAACAAGGAACAGTGAATGCAAATGAACAAGCAAAGTGTGGGGGTGGTACATAGTCTTACTGGCCTACAAAGACATTGTAATAGTATATCAAGTACATATTTCCCAACATTAGAAGACAGGGAAACATTTATTTCAACGTACCAGCTTTAGCGATGGATCTCAGCTCACCCAGTTTGGAAAAACTCTCTCTAAATGGATTGTCACCTTTGGCAGCTTGACCCCTGGGAGGGAGGAAGAGTAAGACAGAAAATGTATCCTCAGTGGGAAATTCATGTTCATGGTAACTTATGGATTAGATCATATATAGGCCTACAAACTGCACATGCATAGGCCTACGTGAATGTATGTGTACACACCCTATGAGTGTGTGTGTGTGTGTGTGTGTGTGTGCATAGCCTACCCTACATACAAGCATTATACCTAGGCTACAACACACAAGGCACAACTCATTATTTTAGCAATGCAATTGTAATCTAAATAATAATCAAATAACGTTAATAATCAAACTTTTTCCAGTTAACCACAACACTGTGCATGCTATGCAGACTCACCATTTGTATGTCACATGAGCCTCGTCCACGACAATACCGACAAGGTTTTGTTGATAAATCCGTGTGTTGAGCATCCTTCGCCATTTCGAATTTAGGAGCCACGCTTCGGGACTACCAAAAACAAGTGAGAAATGTCCCGCAATGATCTGCTGCTCGTCATCAACACCGAGTTGACCCGCACGTACTCCAAGTTTCTTGGCCTCTCTCACCTGGTCTTCCATAAGTGCGACAAGGGGGCACACGACAATGGCTATTGTATTCGGTCTCCCCAGTCTCTCCAGTACTAACGGTACCATTTGATAAATCAAACTTTTCCCAAAGCCAGTTGGAAGGAGAGCTACGACATCCTTGCCACTAACAAAGTTGACCAGGCATTCCTCTTGCTCTTGTTTTAATTGTGTAATGCTCTCCAGAGTTGAGACAACTTCATGGATAGCTTTTAGCGTATCTTCTTCCGTCGCCATGTTTATTTCCGCTGAGGTTGAACTACAATTGCATGGACTACAATGGACTCCGCGCGTGAGTTCTGCGTCACCACTCTCAACTGTTTGCTGATTGGCAAAACACTGAGCGAACCGAGGTCGGGGCATTTGGCCAGACTATGTGCGGAGCCAAAATCTTTGGGCGGAAGTACGTAGGATGGCGTCGCCAGGCTAGGAAAATTGGAACTGATACAACTTTCAGGTCCCTCCCCCCTCTGTGGACGAGGTTGTGCACTGAGTTCACACCAGTTTGCGCGCACACAAGCTGGGGGCAGACTCACGCTCAGCATGGTTGGTGACTGTTTTGCTCAGATAATGGATAAATAATAAATCTAACGTTATTGGTTAAAAACAGCCGGGGCGCTCGATTTTTGCAAGCACGATTACAGGCTTCAGAGGGAGCTACAGAATTAGGGATTTTTCCTAAAGAGCCTATTTAATATTCTACTTCCAGAATCCCATGACAGTTCAAGCTAATATGACTAAAAAAAAAAAAAAGTTGCAGACGGCAGCTTTAACTTAAACAGAATACCGGCACACACTCGATTCTTGTCTGGAATAGCTACGGACAAAAGAAGAAAAATAAATAAATTGGCATACAAAATCTTGGTGATGGGTGAGGATAATGAAGACAGGCAATATTTTGCAGACAATGAAAACCAAAAATATATACGTAGCCTAGGTGTCTCATGCAACTGCAGTAAAGGTGATATTTAAAAAGCGAAACGTTATTTAATTTAACTAAAAGAGGGCAGGAGGGCTAAATTAACCACACAATATTAAATATTCTGCATCTAATGATTCAATTCTCACATCTTTGAATTAATACTCGTGCAGAGTTCAACACATGCATGGTGGATAGTGCGATGGTGATAATGGTTCTACTGAAACAGAACATTTCATGACACAGAAAATGTATCCTAAATTGTATATCCAACCAGCATGAAAATTCCATCCACTGTAGATGATGGCAGCATTATCCAGTGTTTCAATCTTATTCTACTTTTTTATTACCATTATCATTATTTTTTAACCAAAGACAAACTATGCCTTTCATCAAATTTAAAAACTAGATTGGATACAAATTAGCACTTTCACCAATTGCAGTCTAACACAACAATCTGAGGGAGGATAGATTCATTTCAGAAGTTGGGTATAGGGAGACTTTCCAATAAAGAATGTCAATTTGCTATCTGGAGAGACCAACAATGGATATAAATCAGTTAATTTACATGTTGAGGGTCGACTAAGATAAAAGAATCCTAGTTTCCCCCCGTTGTTCTTAATATCTGACCTCCCCACATCCGCACTAAACATAGTGTGACATGATGTGGGAAGTTTGAAATGTAATGAAATTACACACAAACTGTTAGACTGGTCTTACAATTACAGCATAGCTATGATACGACAAGTGAAGTAAAACATTACAACTCTGCATCTCTTGTTTCGTGTGCGTCACTGTGTCATCCTGTTCAGGGATGGTACCATATCTTGTTCTTTGACCCTAAACTCGAGATTTCACATATAGTGTTAATAATGTAAGAGGATACAAAGCTTAAAACGTGCAGAAATTAAATAGTGGTATGCTAATTAAATGTCATGTCAAGAGAACGGCTGCATATGTTCTTACGAGTGCTAGGATTTAAAAAATGATTTTGCTGTTGTTAAAATACAACATCAATGTAGAACTTTAAAGAAATCAAGAAGCTATCAGGAAGAGATATTTATATATATATATATATATATATTTATTTATTTTTATTTTATTTCATTTGTTTAGTAGGACAGATTATCAGTAAACCCAAAATCAGTGTCACAGGAGAAGGAATTACAATATCTATTTCTATTTCATACACACACATAAAACAAGCACAAAAGAAAAGAAACCCCATCCACCTTCCCCACCCCCATTGGTCTGTACTTATAATTTTACCCAAGCAAACCTAAGCATTTTATAGTCCATATAATGTGCTCTAATCTATGGCTAGTACTTTACAAGTTTAGCTAAAAATTACGGGTTGGAAACTGCAGATACTTTGTCAAAATAAAAGAGGAAAGGCCGCCATGTAGTGAAAATATTCTCAACTGATCCTCTTAAAGAAAATTTGATTTTTTTCCAGTTTTAAGAATAACATCATATCCTCTATCCAGGTATGCAGTCCTGGACCAATTGGTGACTTCCAATGTAGGAGCATACGTCTATGGGCAATTAGAGAGGCGAATGATAGTACATTACATTTTTGTGCGCTGAACGTAGGGTAGTTCAGAGGCACCCCAAAAATAGCAATAAGTGGACAAGGTTTTATATCAGTCTCTAAAACTTCAGACATGATTTAAAAAAAAATTCTTCAAAAAACCTGTCAGCTATGAACAGGTCCAAAAAGTGGGGGGCGAGATGTGATGGAACAAAGGTACATCTATTACAGGCCTCACTAGTACCAGGAAAATAATTTGCCAATTTGGCTTTGCTTAAGTGCATCCTATGTACCACCTTAAACTGTACTAGGTTAAGACGGGCACATGATGTAGAATAATTCACTTGTAGTTTGGGTTTATCCCACCATTCGTCCTGAAACTCAACTTCCTGTTCGGCCTCCCATTCACATTTGATTTTGTCAAGAGGAGAGGGGTTTAATTTCAGAATAAAAGTATATAATTTGCTTATCAAGAATATGTGGTGATGATGCCTCCTGAGGCAGATGTGGAAATGTAGTACAATGGTCCTTAACAAAACTCCAAAGTTGAAGATATCGAAAGAAATGGTTTTGGGGGAGATCAAATTTCTCTGACAAGGATTTGAAATCTACAAACACACCATTGAGGAATAAGTCTCTAAATGATCTGACACCTTTATAACTCCAGAATGCAAATGCAGAGTCAAGCTTTGATGGCAAAAAGTAGTGATTATTGCACAACGGTCCAAAGACCAGTCTAACAGTTTGTGTGTAATTTCATTACATTTCAAACTTCCCACATCATGTCACACTATGTTTAGTGCGGATGTGGGGAGGTCAGATATTAAGAACAACGGGGGGAAACTAGGATTCTTTTATCTTAGTCGACCCTCAACATGTAAATTAACTGATTTATATCCATTGTTGGTCTCTCCAGATAGCAAATTGACATTCTTTATTGGAAAGTCTCCCTATACCCAACTTCTGAAATGAATCTATCCTCCCTCAGATTGTTGTGTTAGACTGCAATTGGTGAAAGTGCTAATTTGTATCCAATCTAGTTTTTAAATTTGATGAAAGGCATAGTTTGTCTTTGGTTAAAAAATAATGATAATGGTAATAAAAAAGTAGAATAAGATTGAAACACTGGATAATGCTGCCATCATCTACAGTGGATGGAATTTTCATGCTGGTTGGATATACAATTTAGGATACATTTTCTGTGTCATGAAATGTTCTGTTTCAGTAGAACCATTATCACCATCGCACTATCCACCATGCATGTGTTGAACTCTGCACGAGTATTAATTCAAAGATGTGAGAATTGAATCATTAGATGCAGAATATTTAATATTGTGTGGTTAATTTAGCCCTCCTGCCCTCTTTTAGTTAAATTAAATAACGTTTCGCTTTTTAAATATCACCTTTACTGCAGTTGCATGAGACACCTAGGCTACGTATATATTTTTGGTTTTCATTGTCTGCAAAATATTGCCTGTCTTCATTATCCTCACCCATCACCAAGATTTTGTATGCCAATTTATTTATTTTTCTTCTTTTGTCCGTAGCTATTCCAGACAAGAATCGAGTGTGTGCCGGTATTCTGTTTAAGTTAAAGCTGCCGTCTGCAACTTTTTTTTTTTTTTAGTCATATTAGCTTGAACTGTCATGGGATTCTGGAAGTAGAATATTAAATAGGCTCTTTAGGAAAAATCCCTAATTCTGTAGCTCCCTCTGAAGCCTGTAATCGTGCTTGCAAAAATCGAGCGCCCCGGCTGTTTTTAACCAATAACGTTAGATTTATTATTTATCCATTATCTGAGCAAAACAGTCACCAACCATGCTGAGCGTGAGTCTGCCCCCAGCTTGTGTGCGCGCAAACTGGTGTGAACTCAGTGCACAACCTCGTCCACAGAGGGGGGAGGGACCTGAAAGTTGTATCAGTTCCAATTTTCCTAGCCTGGCGACGCCATCCTACGTACTTCCGCCCAAAGATTTTGGCTCCGCACATAGTCTGGCCAAATGCCCCGACCTCGGTTCGCTCAGTGTTTTGCCAATCAGCAAACAGTTGAGAGTGGTGACGCAGAACTCACGCGCGGAGTCCATTGTAGTCCATGCAATTGTAGTTCAACCTCAGCGGAAATAAACATGGCGACGGAAGAAGATACGCTAAAAGCTATCCATGAAGTTGTCTCAACTCTGGAGAGCATTACACAATTAAAACAAGAGCAAGAGGAATGCCTGGTCAACTTTGTTAGTGGCAAGGATGTCGTAGCTCTCCTTCCAACTGGCTTTGGGAAAAGTTTGATTTATCAAATGGTACCGTTAGTACTGGAGAGACTGGGGAGACCGAATACAATAGCCATTGTCGTGTGCCCCCTTGTCGCACTTATGGAAGACCAGGTGAGAGAGGCCAAGAAACTTGGAGTACGTGCGGGTCAACTCGGTGTTGATGACGAGCAGCAGATCATTGCGGGACATTTCTCACTTGTTTTTGGTAGTCCCGAAGCGTGGCTCCTAAATTCGAAATGGCGAAGGATGCTCAACACACGGATTTATCAACAAAACCTTGTCGGTATTGTCGTGGACGAGGCTCATGTGACATACAAATGGTGAGTCTGCATAGCATGCACAGTGTTGTGGTTAACTGGAAAAAGTTTGATTATTAACGTTATTTGATTATTATTTAGATTACAATTGCATTGCTAAAATAATGAGTTGTGCCTTGTGTGTTGTAGCCTAGGTATAATGCTTGTATGTAGGGTAGGCTATGCACACACACACACACACACACACACACTCATAGGGTGTGTACACATACATTCACGTAGGCCTATGCATGTGCAGTTTGTAGGCCTATATATGATCTAATCCATAAGTTACCATGAACATGAATTTCCCACTGAGGATACATTTTCTGTCTTACTCTTCCTCCCTCCCAGGGGTCAAGCTGCCAAAGGTGACAATCCATTTAGAGAGAGTTTTTCCAAACTGGGTGAGCTGAGATCCATCGCTAAAGCTGGTACGTTGAAATAAATGTTTCCCTGTCTTCTAATGTTGGGAAATATGTACTTGATATACTATTACAATGTCTTTGTAGGCCAGTAAGACTATGTACCACCCCCACACTTTGCTTGTTCATTTGCATTCACTGTTCCTTGTTGATGGTTCCCTGCCCCCACCCTGTCAACCCTCTTGTAGCCCCCTTCTTACTGCATTTGTATTCTGTACTACAAATAGGCTGACACTAATGTCACTGGATTTTTTTCACCAGTAAACATATGCATGTGACAAATAAAACTCCTTGATTCCACGATTCCTCATTTAGTATGATAGTTATGATAATGGCAGTGTGTTAACTATGTTTATTTCTTTTGTACATTTTAGGTACCCCCTTTTTGGCACTGACCGCTTCTGCAGACATTCAGTCAAGAAGCCGGGTCACTAAAATTCTTCAAATGGACAATGCAATCCACATTATTGCAAGCCCCAACAAGACAAACATACGTCTCGGAATATGCCGGGTTCCTAGAGACAGAAATAACTGTCTAGACTGGATTGTTAGGTGTGTGGCAGATAAGGGAACAACTATGCAACCAGTGCTGATCTACTGCCCAACCATGCAGCTTGTAGGAAAGGTTTTTGGTTACCTAAAAGCTGAACTGCAAAGTCAGGCATGGGTAGATGGTGATCCAGACCGAAAAGCAGAGAACCTCCTCATTGGAATGTTCCACAGTAAGACACTGCAGAAATACAAGGACAGGGTTCTGTCCTCATTGAGAGGGGAAGGGAATTGTCGCGTGGTTGTGGCCACTACAGCTTTGGGTATGGGTCTGAATTTCCCTAATGTATCGCACATTGTGATGTTTGGGGCTCCAGGAGACTTAGAGACCATAGTGCAACAGGTGGGAAGGGCAGGGAGACAAGGTCAGCAAGCACATGCAATCCTTTATGACAACCGCCGGTACATAAATGTTGATAAAGAGGTGACACAACTCCTCACTGTCAAAAATTCCTGTGTTAGGAAATACCTCTACACACATTTTGAAGAGGAACCAACCAATGTCAATCCAGGTCATCTCTGTTGTACTTTTTGTCACACTGTTTGTGCTTGTTCCTCTGGGATATGTACAGAGCCCACTCCAAACTATGAGCAACAGTTAGAAAACAAACAAGTTAGCCTGAGATCCAGAACGGTGAATGACAAAGACAGATCTGCCATTGCTGATTTGCTGGATGAATACAGGGTTAAGTTGATGAACTCCTCTCCACACCTTGTCACCTCATTTGCAGCTTGCACCGGATTCAGCCAAGAGCTAGTGGATGCAGTGTTAAGTCATTGTGAACATATCTTTGACCTTGCCTACATCATGAACAATTTGCCTGTTTTCATATTGGAACATGCTAAAGAAATTTTGATAATCATTGCTGATGTTTTTGGTGATTTTGATCTAGATGTGCAATCTGGTTTGGTTGATAGTTTCTGTGAGCCAGACCTTTACTTTCGCAACTATTTTGATGATGACGACTTAAGTGATGCATCAAGAAGCCAGGTCAGCTCTGAATCTGACTACTGATTGTTGGTGAACAATTTACTTTTTTTCCTGTTTGTTTACCTTCTTGCTCTGCACATGTTAAGTGCTCACTTCAGACGTGGTGTTTCCTGTGGAAATTACATTACAACTACTTCATTGTAAATAATCTTGTAAATAAACAAACAATTCTACAAAAAAAAAATTCAATTTTTCCCTTGAATTGCATATAAAAAAGGTGCAAGACATATCATAAAAAGGTGTTCTTTATTGTAATTATACATATTCTAAATAAATTGTCATTGGCAAACGTTATTAAAAAAAACTATTTACAACCCTGAGCCGGTTTCACATAACAGCACCAATGGCTGAGTGCATGACAAGCTTGCATTGACAGTGCAGGGACTGACCCTATGAACCAGGATGAAGGAATACTTTGAACTGCTAGTGCATAAATGTAAGGCAAATGGACATGAGAGTGCAAGAATAAAATAAATGGACCAACATTTGACAACAACATAAGATGTGCTGATAACATATGGAATGGTTATTTAAGAAAAAACTGTAGCAGTGCAACGGTAATGCTGTGAATGATCAGCAGTAAGTATGTGCATAACAATAAATATTTCAAGCACTTCTATAAACAATGAACAGTGGGAGAGACAGATAAAACAATAAAAACAACAGTAAAAAGAAAGTACTGCTTTGTGCAATAATCAAAGGAATAAAGTGCATATGTACATAACATCAAACTATTTACATTCAGATATTTACATGAATCTTTACCTAGGGCATTGGCCTAGTTTTCCACAATAGCTGTGCGCTTCAGAGAGGAAGTGACCGAAACTCGTTGAGCTTTGAGCGCATCCATTGCCATAAGAAGTCAAACTTGACCTTGTTCAGAATGTTCCTGTCAAAGTTTGGGAAGGCTGTGAAATATCTGCCTGGTTGCTTCCGGAACAGTTCTTCCCTCTTGAAGACATCCACCAAAGTTAAAATGTCCCTTGTGGCTTGAGCAGGGGCATGGCTGCCACTTGGGCGACTCACATTCAGCTCCCTGTCAGTGGTCTTCAGCAGCGAATTTATGACCCCAATTGACTTACTCACCCTGTCTGAGGTGTCCTATGTCAAATTGGAGCCTTTGTTCCTCAAAAAGGATTTGAGGAAATTATTGAGGTGCTCTAGGTGAATGTCAAGTGGGACATTGTTCCCCCTGCCACCTCTTCTGTTCCAGAAGCGGTTCCATGTGAGGCTATGAACCACCCGAGGAGACTGTGTCTCATTCAGTTGCACAGTTAATAGGAAAGTGCTGTAAGCATACTGTGAGTGGTTGTAGGTCTTGAAGATTAAGAGTGCCACCTTATACAACCGCATCAGGCGCTCACCATCTCCCTCTTTAATGGCATCTAGGAAGTCAGCCAGTAGAAGCCCAAACCATAGTCTGGCCTCTGTATGCTGCTTCTTACAGTCCAAACTGGTACTGGAAGAGGACTCCGCAACCGTGTCAGACGCATCAAGACCATGGACTTTGGCTTCATGGGTTGTTCGGGCCTTTTGGTAGGTAAACTCCCTTTTGCAGTCAGGCTCACGACAAGGGAGCCGCTCCTTTTCCGCTGATGCGGCCCTGGCAGCATTGGTGATCTTGGTCGACAGGTCGGTGATGTCTGTGGAGATGAACTCTGTGATGACATCTGCCACAGTATCATGAAGCCAAGTCCTCTTCAATTCCACTGAGCCAAGTTGAATGTGCTCAGGTATAAACCCTTCAGGAGTGGCTGAAACAGAGAGAAAAATGTTTAAGCATCATACATTTGTATGTTACATTACACTGCATTTGGCAGACGCTTTTTAACCAAAGCGACGTACAATCGAGGACATAATCATAGCCAACATCAATAGCAGATACAAAGTGCACAGGAAATATACAGGACAACAAGTGCAGATGCAAGGTAGGGTTAGGTTTTTGTTGTTTTTGAAGTTAAGTAGAGTACACACACATACACATAATGTCAAAGAGTCTGGCCTGGGACTAGGGCATTAGTGCAGTAGATAGTCATGAAAGAGGAGAGGAGAGGAGAGTAGAGTTTGTAGTTTAAATGAAAAAACTAAAAATAATAAAAAATAATTAGAAATACAAGAATTATGCTTTTACAAAAACGTTACAAACCTGTGGGATCCTCCAACTGCAAATGCTCCATCGCTGCCGCAAGGAATAGAGCTGTGGTGTCCATGCGCACAAATTCTTTATATGCATTGTACGCTGGATGTGGTCCCTTTTTGGCATTGCTGCACCTGTAAATTAATGTCTGCATTAGTACAACAACATATGAAATGTTTGCCATTTTCATAATCACTAATATTTTGATCAGTTGGAGTGTCGCTCTGTTGGACGTGTTTGCATAAGGGAGAAAGTCTCCGATGTCGAAATGCCGGATCCACTTCTGATGGTTGGTGGGGGTGGGTTGTGAAAGTCAACTTCATGGCTGCCTTGGAACCCTTCTCAAATGTTGTTTTCCCAGGAAATTGGATGGTGGTGGTGTCGTCTCCATGTGTCGTGCCCATGACCACCTTGGCCGAGAGATTCCCAGTGCCCATCACACCCCTCACACACGTGTGACCATAAATTGAATGCGATCCTGCTGAACTATTACTATTGTAAATTATAAACATGGATAATTGGTTATTGTACTCATTGGAACACAAGATACTGACCATATGAAATTAATCTGAAAGATACATAGACAATGCAAGTGCTTTACCTTAAAAGATTCATGTTTGACACAAGTGTGCCATGGTCTTTGGCTGAAGTCTCTTTGAAGAATATTTTATGAAAAATCTGTAATACAAAATGTTAGAAATTGAAAAAAAATAGTATTCATAGTAATATAATTGCTAACAAGTCAGTGAATGCGAAACACACCTCAAAGAGATTTTTTACAGCGTGCCAATCCTCGAATTTCAGGAAAAGTCCTTCCAGGCGCTCTTCCACCGTTTCTCCTTCTGCAACATTAAGCTGGATGTTCCTGCTGTTAGCCTCTGTGAGCCGGTCACCCCCAACCAACACCTTCTCCAGGCCATCTGGTGTTCTGGGTGCATACCTACAGATGAGTTAGACAATGCAGCAAGTCAAACACAACCATACTATTTCCTTGGTATAGTTTAAGATTAAACTTTTGATGATTAACATGAAAGCTTTTCAGTCGAGGACTACATCAAATGCATGTATGGGACATGGGCCCAAATAATCACAAAGGCATCCCACTTACTCGTTTTGAAGGTGCCGTAGAACATCCATCAAGTCACTCGTTTGGTTCTCGTTCTTGAAGAGAAGACCTAGTGGGTACTTTTTTTCCCCCCAAAAAAAATAAAATACAAAAAAGACATGTGACAAAAGCTCGAAATATGCCTCTTACAGTATAATTGTGTGACAGCCTTACATTGTGATTTATCAAAAAATAATAAGCTTTATTTTAAGGAAAATATACTTACATGGGTTGAGGGCTTGGCCATTTCCTCAGAATATTGGTGTGGAATATGGTTTACAACTACACTGGCGAGGGGCTTGAATGCATCCAGGTAGTTTGTCAGCAGACGGCTTCCCAAAATCACAAACTCGCGGCGCTTGTGTGCCTGGGTGTCTGGGCCTGGTAGTGACTTGGAAAGGTTGTAGTCTGACAAGCAGTACTCTGGTTTCTTGTTGTCCAGGTGAAGTGAAGGGACTCGGTCTACAACACACATATGATGAATCCAGTGTATTGATTTGTTCGTGTTTTTGGCAGACTGATGATGAGTGTGAATGAAAAAGTCCAGGTTATCAAAGATGATGGAGTATGTTTGAGGTAGGGGTGACTGTGGAAGAGGCGCAACACTCAAGCTTGCCATTTCATCATTTGAGAATGTGGTGAAAGTGAAATCTCTGGCATCACCTGTGTTGCTTTGGTCTTCAGTGAGGACTGGGACTTGGGACTCTGAGATGAAGAAATCTTCCAAGTCTCTTTTCAGTGATGAAACTGGAAGATTGCAGAGTTTAGCCATCTTTTTCTGCTTCGTCACTGCACTCTGGTGTACGGTTGATATTCCCAGTTTGGCCAAACGTGTAAATGCAGACTTTTTCGCGCCACCATACATCAGCACCATATCAACATAGTAGGACAGTGCTGACAAACCTGGACATCTTCCCCTTAATGCTACTGATGCAGCAGTACAAATATGGGGTGCTGAGTCTTTGGCGATGGTGGAAATTATGCCCAGCAAGAAGGGGGACAGTCGCAGATCATCATGAAGTGCTTTGAAAGAAAAATCCACCAGGTCAGTTGCCTCTGATCTCCACAGCATGAAATTGTTCTTCCTACTGTACAGGTTCTGACATTCTCCATCAATCACTTGCAGAACAGCTGATTTCACCTCCTCCATCAGGTCCTTATTTGCGGAAATCAGATGGGCAGCTCTTTGAAAATTTCTTTTGGCCAAGTTTTCGATGACTCCAGCAACATCTTCTTGGCACATGAATTTTCTCTCCTCATTCCCATATTTGATGAGGACCTAACAAGCAACAAAAACAAATTGTAAACATATACATAATAACATCAAAGTTGTAAGGGCCCTAAAATACTCTTTTCCTAGATACACAACTTCAAAGCTTTGTAATCACTGTGCAGGGACAATATTGCAATGATGTTTACATGGGCTGGTAGTAGAATATACTTCATACATATTCCCCGTTTACATGCAACAAGGAATGAAGTATTTTTTTTGTCACATACATGTGTGTCTTGGTGTAAAAGAATCCAGTGAAATTAAGTCTGCTGTCAGCCTATTTGGGCAAAGTACAGAACAGAAATGCAGGGGGAAGGGGGCTACAAGAGGGTTGACTGGGTGGGGGAGGGGAACCACCAACACGAAGCACCCAAGAAGAAGAGTATAACTGGGACAAGGAAAACACTATGTAGCCTACAAAAGACACGGCTCAAAGTTCCGGAAAAACTATTCCAAACAAAGATCTAATCACTGACAATACAGTAGCTCCTTTCGTGATTATTCTCATCTGAGAGGATTATAAAACGTGAATAACGTTACATTTGATAACCTTAGTTGACGTCACCCACCTCAGTCTCACTGGTCCGTGCTGGTGGCTCGGTCAATCGTCTTGCCTTTTTGGTCCGTGGGGTTTTTATTGGTGTGGCTCGGTCCCTCTTGTCTGTCGAAGACACGTCTCCTTCTTTGGATGCCTCCTGCTTCTTCCACTCGCAAAACTTGTCCATGTCCATCTTAAACTTTGTCACCCAAGCGAAGCATTTGCGACAAATGCGAAACGAGCGCAGAGGATGGAATGCAATAGGTAACCCTAAGCTCGCAATTGTCGTGCATATATCTGTGCTTGTCTCGTTTTGAAATAAAAGTTTGGAGTTTGTTATTATCCCTCTAACTTTCAAATTACCGTTACAAAATCGGCACATGTCATTGACATCCATTATCTTAAATAATGATTGCCTCCGCGATGTAAACAAAGTCGAGCCCAAGGTGGTTATTGTTGCAACCCGGCTTCTATGGCAACCCAGTATAATGAAAGCGGATGTGGGAAGCGTGATTCGCGAGCTAGAGCCTCGCGAGAGTAAGCATGAACCTCGGCGCATAACCTACGTCATTTCTAAAAATTACTGATTGGTTAAGGGAACTCCAATGAATTTAAGTTGCTGAGTAAGGTCCCACCCTCCATGGAAACGGATTCCTCTTGGGTTTTCCCAGACTGTTTGACGGAGTCAACAGTCGGCTTTCGCCCAGGCTACAATTTTCCAACTGTAGACTCAGAATTTTGAAAACCTGCCGACGGCAGCTTTAAATACGTAGTTGTCTTAAATAAACCAAGGTGGGGAAATGGGGTTAAAGCAGGGCTGGACTGGGGACATTTTTCAGGCCGGGCATTTTTAACCAAGACCAGGCCACCACCAGGTATTGAAGGGGAAAAAAATTAAGTGCGCTGTGACAGCATGTTTTTTTTTTTGGTCCCTTAACCTTAACTTGATCAGGTGCAGTGACAATGCATCCTTGTCAGTCACAACTGATGTCTACAGAAAAACAACAAAAATGATGCATGCATCACACATCTCACACACCCACTCACACTATTGTGATCACAATATTCACCAGCAGGACATACGCATCCCCCTCTTTACATTAACAATCTGGGCAAAGTGAGGCTACACTTCTATAAACTGGAGATGCATTTAGCTGCCTTTGAATCCTCTGACCTGGTGGTGGTAGACAGGCTCCTTGTGTCTGCCCACACTGACTTGCTTCAGGTTGGGAGCTGCCAGGGCTGCTGGTTTCATGGCTGGGGTCTGTCTGGGCCTGATCTGGGTCTGACTTGTGCTTCTTTACAAAGAAGTCTTTTCATTGTTATCTGTCCCAACACAAAATAAGACAGCCTGGTTAAACCTCAATATTGTGTTAATCTTAAATTATTTGTCTCCATTCTTGTGCTTTAACTTACTTTAAAACCAACTCCAAGCCTAGCTGCTATAAAATTAAACGAGATCATGTAGGTCAGTCAGTTTAAGTACCTTGGCTAAAGTTATACTTTTAGACCTTTATAATAACAAAAAGCTTTTCATCAGTTTCATCTAACGTTACAGTTATGAAATCCTTATGAACTGTGTTGATTATATACTTACTGAATGATATGCCCCCCCCCCACACACACACAATCCCAACACAGTGGTATGTTACAAGTTTAATTGGTTCCGTGACAGAGCTCATAAGTCAAATAGCTCGTAGTCCAATCAATATTCACCATTAAATGAATGGAAATGCCATTAATCCGTTCCATGAAATAAAAATAGATGGAATAACGGCTCTTAAAAAAACTCATATGTCGAGACACTCTTAACTCAAGGTACCACTTTAAAGTGCTATATAATAGCTTCTTGCTAACGTGACATTAGCCTTTCATAACTTTAGCCTACTCGTTTAGCCTAACAATTGGCAACAAAATCTCTTCTCTAAATGTGCAGTCTTTAAAAACAATGACTCATTTGGAAATCACATTAAAACTTAACTCAAAATGATGTATTCCACAAAAGTAGGTTCACTCTGACAGTACAACACCACACTCTCTATGCCTGCTCCTCATTTCAAAGACGCCGCGTTTCTCACTCATCTTTCAACGAGACTTGCCTGTCAATCAACTGGAGTGACACCTGAGGTGTCCAATCAGGTTCCAGAGGTGGCCGTTCGGGAGCCGAGTCAAAAGAGCCGAGCTTCGCCCCTGGCCTGCCCCTCACCTCATTGGCCCAGGCTTCAATCAATCATGACTAAAGGGCCGATCTACCAGTTTATGCACCAATAGGAGGGTTTATATACCGTTATCCACATATTGCGTTATGTTTTAAATCTTTATTATATTATATTTCGTAAAAAAAAAAAAGCGCAGGCCAGTAAGTCATCAGGCCAGCGGGCAAATGCCCGGTATGCCTTACTATCAGTCCAGCGGTGGGTTAAAGAACCTGTTTAGCGCCTTCAGCTTAAGTTGATTTAAGATTTACAAATCATTAGCACATAAGATCAAGAAAGTTGTTCGTGTTCAAAATCTTTTACGAATCAAGCTTAAGAATAATATTAGCAGTGGTTTTAAGGTTACATTCATGTAAAATCGAAGAGCATAAAAGAGTTTGGTGGGCACAAAATTTACAATTTATATGGTCTGTATGCAGACCTAAAGCATGGAGTTTTAATTTCAGCTTAATCAAATCTTTCGTGGCGCTTAAACTATCAGAAAAATAACACAAAACGGAGCTGAGGCAGTAACCAATATGTCTTAAACAGTTCAAGAAAGATGAGACTTTGATCATTTTTATTATATTTAATCGTGAGTCTCCAGGAGATCAGTATATTTTCTTTGCATGCTCACTTGTTCGTGTGTTTACTCATCAAATCGAACAATTGTTCGTGTTTGAATCTTACCACAAAGCCAGGTTATTGTGTTTTGATTTCAAATGAAGGATGGATTGAGCAGAGTCTGAAGTATTTAAGGCTAAATGAAGTCAGGCCTTGTTTGCTGGTTAACAGCTTAACTACAATCAGACATTAAGTCAGATTCAGGTCCAATATTTTGGAATGTTGCAATAGTAACATTATTTTATCAGGAATATATGTGAACTGGTTTATTGAAGTTTTTAAGAGCAGACTCTAATGTTATCCACTTTCACCTTTGACTTATCGCACTAAACATGTTTTATACAGTGAGGCATTATGCTTGTAAAAAAAAAAAAAAAAAAAAAAAAAAAAAAAAAAAAACTTTACAGTGGCTTCAGTGTGATTCATCAGAAAGTTGGCTTATTTTCTACAGTTCCTGGTTGGACAATTGCAATGCACCCCTTAAAAGGTTTTGTGGAAAGATAACTCTTGACCACATTCCTGTGTGTGTGCACGCGCTGGAGTCTTTTGCTGCCATGAAAATTTAGTTCATATTTGAGTTAACAGCTCGCCAGTAACAGCAAATGCAGGATATGACTTGTACATCTAACTATCTGTTACACGTATCTAATATAAATGTTTAACTGGACATTCACGAGATCTCAGAATAAAAGATGGAATCAAACATTGGTAGTTCTCAGGGTGACCGCTGAGAACCTGACCCTGCTGGAAAAGGGACTTACCACTAGCTCCAAATCAATTTTTTCTAAGTCTGTAGTTGCCAAATCACTTGGCTGTACCCTGTTCTCATGAGAACATACTTAGTGCCTCTGTGACTAAACTGTTCATTCATACAGGTGATGGTGATCATTTTCCCAATGTGGAAAATCAAATTCTGAAGTTCATTAATTGTTGACTTTAATTTAATCACAAGGGAACATCTATCTCTTTACACTTCTGATCAGTTCTGATCACTTCGCGGGTAACTTGGTGCTCAGGTGCTTTAGGAACATGTTCCACTCTGTTTGAAAACTTTATTTTGACTGTAGTTTATTTATTTGCATATTGTTAGGAGGTTTTTACATCCTTTTTTTTAATTTTCAAATTTTTTATTAAATTTTTTAAAACTTAAATAACTCTTAATATCAACTCTAAACACCCCTAGGAGATCAACTTCTGGGTTGTTGTACAACAGTCATAGTCACTCAGGAAAATTCCTACCATTGCTGCTGCAGCACAGGGGATGAATAAGGTTTTTTTTGTTTGTTTGTTTTTTCATTTTTAAAACTTTTATTCACTCCGAGCTAGTTAATAGGTGTGCTGATTCCTATTTAGAAGTAGCCTGCTTGAAGTAGGCTGACAAATCTGTCTGGTTTAGTATTTGTTCTCGGATGAAGTTTCCCTGAGATTTAACACTTAGAAAACGGTCAGCACTCCTGAAAACTTAGTTGTTTGTCTTTGGCTATGTGTGTTTGTGTGTGTGTGTGTGATTACCTTCATTAATAATAAATTGCAATGAATACAGCAGATAATATTGAATATAGCTAATTAGATGTTTAGTAAGTTATAAGGATGAGTAACATGGTTCCTGAAAATGTTCTTTACACTGCTCAACTGAAGTTAAATAAATCTTTAAGCAACAAAGTAACATAATGTATGAGGAGTAACATACACATGTTATTCTTGTCCGGTGGAGATGCAGATATACTGTTGGTGTGAGATTATATTAACAGCTCCTTGTGCATATGAACCTGTTTCAGGGGTTTTCTCAAATAATCTTTTTTAACATTTTACATAATTACTTTGATTTCTGTAAGAAACAGGGTGAAATTACCACATTGTTCTGTCAGAGAAGTGAGTTTTTTGTTTTTTCATTATGTTTCTTATCTCATATGAACTAATATGTCATAATTAGCTGGATGTTAAAAAAAAGAAAAAGAAGAGTAGGCGCACTCTCTGTGTCTTATTCAACTGAATGTTTGCATGTGACCTTTCCCACTTGTGGCTGTCTTGTCTCTTAGACCATGGGATGAGACTTTCGTAACAAGGCTGCTGGACGTGTGCATGCAACCAACAGTCATGCATAAACTGCTCTGGGATGTGGAAGCTGATAAACACATACGATGAAGAGAAGAGACAGCTGAAGTGTAAAGGAAACATGCTTTAGGAAGTCATTTTTTTTTCAACTGATTGATTGTTTCTTTCTCTCCAGCCTTACTACCACCCCTCCTAAAATTAGCTACAGACCATTCATGCTTGGTGCTCATGAAGTAAAACAATGGAGCATTCTCTTGACTTGAAACTCTGTTCACAGCCTCACTACATGAATCGACCCCCAAACTCAGAAGAGGTTTCCCCAGACTTTTTACCAGATCAGTAACACAGCGTCACATTACTGGTAGAAAATCTCTGAAGTTGTCAAATGTTGGCAAATTATACCCTAAAAAAAAAACCTTTTTCTATTCTGAAATGAACCATTCATTCATTTATACACTCATAATTTTGTTATTTCCCCCAACAGCCGTAGCTGCAGCCCCCTCCTAATCAACTAACTTGATTAGTTAGTTGATTAGAGGAGAGTGGTGCATATTGACTACTCACAGGATATCCTTATTACCCTCGTGTCCTTTTTTTTTTCTTTCTATTCTGAAAATAACCAACTTTTATTATATATTTGCCCTACAGGGGAGAGGATCAGCGACGTTTAAGAACAATCAACTATTGTTCTTAAACCCATCCACCCTTCTATCATCTCATTGGTTCTCAAAGTCACGGGCTTTACATGATCTAATTACTTTATTATATTATATGAGGGTCTGCAAAGCTGCCAAACAGCTATTTTTTCGTAACTCATAGTCCCGACTCATAGGATACTTAAAATGCTGTCCGCTTTGCTCCTAAAACTTAAACTTTACCTATTCTGTAATTAAACAATCTTTCATTTATACACTCAATAAATATTTAGACTTAATCCATAACTCCACCCCTAACACCACTCCCCCTAACCCCTCCTCCCCCTCCCCCCTTTAGCCCCCCCCACCTCATGACCAGGGGTCACTAGAGTTCACCTCGTGACCAGGGGTCAACTAGAGTTCACCTGTCACATCCAATTAACTCATTAAGTTTGACGAAAGGGTGTCAGTTCTGTTTTTTTATTAGACATGTCATCACCTGATATTGCAGGAACGGAGCAACAGCTGTTAGCACTAGCCCAGACAGAACAGGATGAGCCCTACAACATACACAAACCTGAAGAACTTCATGTCACAATTAGTTATAAAGATACACCAGGGCCTGATAAAACATTGGACAAGCAGTTTTCTAAACTAGGTCTGCAAAGAGTGACCATCAGCGCAATCTACACAGATGGCAAGGGGAAAACAGGTTGCAGTGTACTTATACCTGAAGAGTCAAAATGACTACAATGGAATATGAGCACTCCCCATATGTCCTTAACAAAGGCAAAAGGAGACTCATGTCACGACAGAAAAACTTGTCACCTGAGGGGAGAGAACACTGCCATGGAAAGAAAGTCACCAGCGGTGGGAGAGAAATGAGAGCAATGGCCTCCTGAGGAAAAAGTTAGGATTGGGTGACCACCCTGACACCTCATATTCATTTGGATGACCCACTTGATAAACAAACTGAATGATATATGATAGACCTAGCTGATCACCCTGAATTGCAGAATGTGCCTGAAAAGGTGTGGTCAAAAGGTAAAACAGATGTGGGTTTGATGACAACTGTGATAATCACACCCAAAACTCATTACAGACCCAGAAACAAACAATATCCACTCAAGCCAGATGCTCTAGCAGGTATTAGACCAGTAATTGAAGAAACAATCAAAATAGGGGTAGTGGAAGAGTTAGGCTTAAAAAAAAAACTTTTTTTGGTTTCGGTTTCCGACCGACCCTGTCAATTTACGTGCGACCCAAATTATTTTATGAGCTTGGGGAAGAAAAAAAAAAAAAGAACACAAATACATTTTTTTTTAATGCAAACTATAATTCCGTTTTTGTACAGCACCTCTTCATCCAGGATGAGCGCATGCTCTCGGGAAAACAACGACTTCACGTGAGATCTGCATGCAGACTGGATTGGTAGCGCGTGTTATATGGTTGCGGGAGAAAGATGGATATATGCGTGGTCTCCATTGTTTCTCCATGCAATAGCGTGACAAACAAAATTGTAAGATTGGGTAGGAAATCTTTCGAAAATGTCCTTGAAGAAGTCAAGCAGTGCACTTGTTCATTTGTGTCGGCAGCCGGTGTTCAGTCGATTTCTCCTACTTGTCGAGAATTGCTACTTTGTGGTTTTGCGCATGCGCCGAGCCGATTTTCTAAGTTTCGTTTTCATGCCCATAATGTTTTGCAAAAAATAAGATATTTTTCATATCATACTATCATCATCATTTTTATGAATATATATAGGCTACATAATATATAAAAAAATATTTCAATTGTTTTGTGGTAGGCAGAATAGTAGAAGCAGGCAGTAATGTTGGACAACAGGGCTATGAGTCGCAGAACACCAGAGTGACACTTTAACTAAACTATTACATTTATTTATGAAATATTGCTTGAGATGTCTTCAATGCCAATGGTCCAGGTTGTATCGACTACATATGTTGTTCATATAAAAATGTGTGTGTGTGTAACATGCTGGGAGTATCCATTGCTGCTGTAATAAAAAAAAATAAAAAAAAATCTACCTATCACTCGCTGCCACTGGGAAAAAAAAATAAATAAATAAAATAAAATAAATTCCCTACCTACCCATGACATCAACTGACAACCAACAGGAACCAAACTTTTTTTTTTTTTAGGCCTTACCAGATGCCTCATGCAACACACCAATCTTTCCAGTCAGAAAAGCAGATTATGAGAACTGGAGAATGATACAAGATCTTAGAGCTGTGAATCAAGCAGTGGAAAGCACAGAACCTAATGTGCCTGACCCACACACACTGTTAAATCAAACTAAGGACAAAATGATGCCATCCTTTAAAATGGTCTCTATATCAAAAATAGTAAACCAATCCTTCCACGCAATTTATATGAAACATTATGAAAGTATGAAACTTTCATAACTTACGCATTTAGTCTGTTGGCAGTTGTTTGCTATGCCGTTTTCCTCGCTTTATTAATCTATTGATTGTTATTGATTTATTGATATTACCTTTTCTGGTGATGACACTTTTAAAATCCTCATACAGCTCCATAAGCATTATTTGTTCAGCCGCCAAAAAAATAACAGCTTTTGTCCTGCTCCCCTTTTCTGCCATCTCCGTTTTTCCACCATCTACTCGTCAGGGCTTCTTACGTTCCTCGTGCACTCGCACATAGTCAGGTTATGTAAGCCTCGCTTTGATTAGCCTCGCTGAGATGCAGCTAAAATGTCTCTGTGGAATATTTGAGGCTTAATTGGGAGATGGTGTTAGTTTAAGCGAGGCTTTCCTGATACAGCCTGGCTTTCTTTAGCTACTTTCGTGGAACACCCCTCAGGTCTTTCTTCTGTTGGATTGTTTACTGAAATGGTTAGTTTGGCTTCTTGGCTTTGGTTCCCTCCACACCTGGGGCCCGTTGCACAAAAGTAGGATAAGGGATTAAGCCGGGATATGTTGGCTATCCTGGATCAACTTATCCGTGATACAGTTGCACAAAAGTGGGATAGAGGGAAGTGGGATATGTTCAGACCTAAGTTACCATGGAGATTTATTCTGTGAAGCTAGCCTGCTCCAGACCAGGCTAAGTTCCAGGATCTATTTAATCTCATTCCTTATCTCAGTCAGCAGTCGCCACAAATGGAAACCAATATTTATTCCACTGCCTAGAACATATTGTTAAAACATTTAACTATACCCACTATCATTATTGAAACATTTGTGATCATTAATTACAATCATTTTAGATAACTGATGATTTTAGATGAACCACTAGATAATTTAGTTTCCCACAGACTACACATAAAGTACATCACCATATAAATATACATTAGAGAGTACCATGATGTTCCTTTATTGAACAAGGATGAATCAAAGCAAGTAAACCATCAGCTCCTTTCAAAATTGAAGTCACACAGTGCTCTACAAGACAAAAAGCACAGAATCAAAGCATGCAGTTTGAGACAAACTGTTTGTAAAAATGGGTTATACAAATAAAATTGCCTTGCCTATACAGCACAAAAACCTAATAAAAATTCCTCTGCCATTGCAGGCCCAACTTAAATCAACATGCATATTAATTAAAATAATTTAACACAGATTGGTCTCTGACCAGCCGACCACAGACATCATCCGGGAAGATGGCGGGATTGTCCCAGTCTATGAGAGCTGGCACTCTGGGGGCCCTCTCCTTTCTCAGGCAGGCCACATTGTGGAGGACAGCACAGGCCACAATGATATTACATGCCTGGGCTGACTCTCAGGTGGTTCAGACACTGAAAGCGTGCCTTCAGTAGGCCAAATGTCATTTCTATCCGGGCCCTTGTTCTGGCATGGGCATGGTTGTATGCCAGTTGTGCCTCCAGAGGGTCTGCAAATGGAGTGAGCAGAAAAGGCTGGCAGGCATACCCTCTGTCACCCAGCAATACACCCAGGAATTCACCTGTGAATACAAAATGTTACCATCACAACCTCATAAGTAGTGACATTCTTAACACAGCCATTATGTTAAAAGTGGTTATCAATAGAGGTTCTGTGGCTCACCTTGTGATAGGCGCCGATAGATCTCTGAGTTCGGAAACACTCGGGAATCGTGGACCGAGCCGGGCCACTTTGCCACAACATTACTGAACAAATAGTTAGCATTGCAGACCATCTGAAATGATAAGATGTTAAACCAATTAATGCACAGTACAGGCAATGTGTGGGCAGGCACATTCTTAATAAAAAGTACACTTGTTCAGTATTTGTCAGGGGACTTACCATTCTGCAGGATGTTCTTATATTTTACTTTGACTTGCTGCCATGTCCGTTTTGGCCCAGTCATGTTAAATCTACACACACAAAAACACACACAATGAAACAGTGGAGGAGCATGGAGTTATATTTAGATAGTTTCACTCACATGCAGTCAATTTCAACTTATTCATAATCAAAGTAGGCTACAAATATCTTTTCAAATATCGTCACCTTCCTAAAATAATCGCATAAGTCATTTTTTCAGGTTTTTCAGGAAACACAAAAAACTCCCCCCAAAAGTTCAATTATAGCATAAAATAATAATTTCAGTCAGTAAGTATGTATCAAAGGATGTGTGACATAAGAACACTTATTGTTTTTCATAAAAACTAAGATTAAATAAATGACTTAGGCATTTTTTGGACCACACCTTTGATGCCAAAAAATGACTTGGGCGATTATTTTAAGAAGGTGACGATATGTAAATTAACATTTTATTTGGATTGTAGCCTAATTGTGATAGTTTCAGCGGAGTGGTGAGTGTGTATTTGTGCACTACTTACGCATTCAGGCGGTCAGCAATGGTTTGCCACGCTTGCTTCCTTTGTTTTTTAACTGTGGCAGTATTTCCTTTTTGTTTTATTTTCTCCTTCACCTCTTCATAGGTTTCCATGTATAATTCTTGCTCCGCTGGGGCGAAATACGCCGCCCTTGTCGCCATGGTGAATCAGTGAATCTATGATCGATCGTGGGGTCTATTTAAGCAAGCCGTGTGCAGCACTTATCTGGGATCGGTTTCACCTGGCTTAATGAATCCGTGTCTGCTCATCCTGGCTTGGCCTTTGTGCAACCAACTAAGCCTGGGCGCCCATGTTTTGGATTCCTTGAACCTGGCTAAGTAATTCATCCTGGATGTCTAAATCCTACTTTTGTGCAACGGGCCCCTGGTTTTAGTTAGTCATCACTCAGTTAATAAACTCAGCATTTCTCGCTGACACATCTAATCTAATTATTGTGTTGGTATATGATTCTCTACTGTTCCTGTTATTCAATGTTTGCCTGTCCTCTGATAAAGCTGTCTACACTCGCTGGATTATTTCCACAGGTTTTGATTTATGCGTTCTGCATGCCATTTGCCAGCTCTAGTCGCCTCACTAACTGATTTCTTATTTTTGGTCCCTTCCTTTTTTAGTAAACCCTGGGTTTTGGTATAATATCTGTGTATCATCCTTCTGTTGGTCTTTCTTTTGAGTCCCACAAACTCACCAGTGACTAATTTTTTTAATTAATTTTCTATGAAGGAAAAAAAAACACTTCCCTTTTGGTGATCAATAGACTGTTAAAATATCCTATGTTATCATCTATAAAATAAAAAGGCAATTATGTTGTGTGTGTGTGTGTGTGTGTGTGTGTGTGTGTGTGTATTAACTATACACAGTACTAGACAAAAAGTCTTAAGCCCCTCGTTTTTTTATATTTTGCTTCCAAGCAGCCAGACTTTTTTTTTAATCTTTTAAAGTGGTCTTGAGGAATAGTTCTCCAGGCTTCCTGAAGGTCTTTTTCACTCATTTTCATTCCAGTTCTTTTACCTGGCTATTTTAAGAGGAAAGTTTTCTTCTCTGTGAAGTCACTTAACTCTGACCTAAAAACAATGGTTGAGTTATAACTATCAACAGTTAAACTTAAACAAAACTGAGACTCTCCTCATTGCCCCAGATAGTGATTTTCCTGTGTAGCAGTCACAGTGCCGTGTGGATTAAGAGTTCTTCAAACTTTGACGAAACCAACATTCCTGTGGGGGATGTTTACGTATGTGGATAAAAAACAGATCTCCATTTTCTTTCCACAAAGGGAAAAAGAGACAGAAACTGCCTAATTTACAACAACCTTCGGCCCTTTGAAAGCTTTTCGTGGAGTAGAACTCCAACAGACGCTTGCCATAAAATTGGGATAAACTAAAATGAACAAAGGATCTTTCTGTTGGAAAAGTGGGACACCGTACTATCTTATCTTCACCATAAATCGAAGTTGACACTTTAACACCCTTTTCCACCAGAGAACCGACCAGATGGCTACACACGAACTGAGAAGACTGTACTAATACTTACTTTTAGTCGAATCTTAAAACTGTATTAACTGTGTTTGATAACCTTATACAAGTTCTTTCAGGTTTCCAGCTAGATCACAAGACGCATCTAGAGACAATTTGTACGATTCTGGCTTAAATATTGACTGAGAAATAATCTTGTTGGGAAAAGACAAACTTGCCGATGGAACAACATTGCCCCCTAGTGGTCTGTAGTGTTGAACATTTAAATCCCCACAGACCCAGTCAACCGGACAAGATATATGCAACAATTTAACTTTTAACGATGTCCCTTCAGTATCTATTTGGTATTTGTTTGGTATCCCCATTGTTAACACAGAAAATTAACATTGTGTGGTTCGCTATTCATATGTCACGACTTTACAGATATTCATCTGAATTTTGAAACTCATAATCTGTATTACGTTGTGTCTTATTTTGATGTCTTTATATTGCAAGTCTATGTTATATCTTTAACCTGCATATCTTAACAAGATGTGGTGTTTTCAGAATCACCGAGACAAATGTTCTATGAGACAGAGTAATGGAGAAATAAGAGTTTCTTTGTCTCATCCAGAAATCCCCATATAAATGCTGATCGCCTTACACAGACACCCAGGCAGACATTCACCACAGTTCAGGCATATCATTGGCTGAAAGAGTAGTGTAAGCTTACGTCATGCCCCGCCTCCGAGAGTCAAACCATGGAACCCGCGAATCCAAACTCAGGAGAAGAAAGAAAGAGGACAGAGAAGAAGGAGATTTGACACAGAGAGCAGAGCAGTGAACAGGAGCAGATCACAGTTGCTCAGGGAACAGATTAGATGTGATTTTCAGTTGTTCAGTTTCTCAGATCTGGAGAGATTTGAAGAGAGCGGAAAGATGAGAGGATGAGCCGTGCAGAAGACGACAAAAGGGAGGAAGGAGATGGCAGAAGGACCCAAGGAAGAAAGACTCGAAGAAACAAACAGAATGAAGTCTGAAGATGCACGTTTTTCGTGTTTTTGTTCGTCCATCGTCATCCATGTCCTTTTTACGTCGCACGCTCTAACCTCCGCCGTTACACGCCACCATCACCTTTTCCTACCAAGAAGCCAACTCCAAGCAACCTTTTATTAATCTTCTGTGAACTTAAGTTCACTTCATCAGAGAAGCAACGGACCAACTCTGACACTCGGAGGATTTGATCATCTAACCACAGCCCTCGGCACCATCGTTCCCGTTTCCCGGTGAAAAGAAGCAACTGAGAAGTCCGCTAAAGTCAGCCACCACAACCAGGAAGGCCCAGAGAGCGGAAGAGAAATCCCCTCGGACCCCGCGTGGCCGCTGCCGTGTTCCGAGCTGACTAAGCAGAACTTCAGCGCAGTAAGACCGACCCGTTTTCACCTTAAAGTGGGTTTGATGGATGTCTCGAGGCTTTCACAGAATGATAAATTAATCCAAAATGTCAGTGTTTAACGTCAAATAGTCAGCCAACCCAAACTATTTGAATACATCCAGTATCTCTCCATCCCCCATATTTTATTTTCCATTCACTAAGTGTTTTATATAATCACCCATATTCAATGCATCTCATGTTTGTTTAAAGGCTCATGTCTTTGGTCATATCATTTTAATAAATAGTTCATGTATCTATATATATGTTATAATCACAGATTGTGTCGTATACTTTCTTTACATAATGTCTGTCCAACCAAACGAGAACTTTCACGAAAGTAGCAGATATGAGACTGATTATTAATTGATTATTAAATTGATTATTAATTTAACATACCAGGATCGTAAGATTTTAACAGTTTTCCTCCCTGACTGTAACTTAAAACAAGTTAAAACAAAGGAAGGTGGTGCCCTAAATTCGAGGTTTAAGGTATTGAGACAGTGAGAACGTCTTATAAATCCTTATATTTGATGCATATATAAATGCCCAATAACGCTACACCTGGCATCAAACAGCACTTAGGCAGCCTCAGCCAGACATCAAAAACTAGCCTGAGAAATTTAGGAGTAATTATTGACGAAGCCATGTCTCTAGAACATCACACAAAACAATTATTAAAGACCTGCCTTTTTCAGCCGCGTAACATCTGCAAACTAAGAACTACCGTCTCTAAAAATAATCTTGAGAAGAATTTGACTCGTTTACAGCTTGTACAAAATTCTGCTGCGAGGATCCAGACGCGCATTGACAGAAGAGCCCACATTACCCCTGTCGTAAAATTTCTTCACTGACTCCCTTCACTAGATGATAAAATTTTGGTTTTGACATTCAGAGTATGGACAGGCTTCTCCCTACATATGTGACTTGATCCAGCCTTATACTTCAGCTTAGTGCTGGGCGGTATGACCAAAAATACATATCACGGTATTTTTTCACAGTATCACGGTTTCACGGTATATCACGGTATTTTTTTTTCATGAATAATTAGGTGTTCACAGCATTTTCTACAGATTGAGAACATAATTACTGCAGTGGATTAACTTAGGATGGTATATTTTACCATCATAGAATAACGCCCCACAAAATGATGCTGTTTACAAAGAAGTGCTACTCATGATTCTAATGAAGTGAGGAATCGGAACGCAAACACAATTGCAGTCAAAATACAGAACTTTTACTGTGCAAATTTCAAACATCTTTTATGAAAATCAATACAAAAAAGTAGTGCAACTTGCAATAATTATATTTTTGCATCAATATGAGGTATTCACATTCAAATAAATGAGATGAGCAAAGGCGTCTTGAAGTGACATTTAGCTCGACTTTTCTTTTGCTTTCCCCGTGTTACCTGCTGATGTGGCGGGTGCTGACCTTAACTTCATGCATTCTTGATATTCTAAGACATGCTTACGGCTAAGGTGATGGAGCAAATTACTCGTGTTGCCACCTCCAGCGACAACTGTAGCCCGACAACACTTGCATAAAATGGTTGTTTGGTCGACGTCGGATTTTTTTAAACCAAAAAACTTCCAAACTACAGACACGGCTCCTTTTTTTGGCACAAGTTCTTCTGTGTCAGCATGTTCTACTAGTTCTGCAGCTTCGATTTCGGAACTTTCCATGTCTATCCTATCCACCTTCACCTTCGCGTAACGCAAGTGCTTTTTACCATCTCGCACCCATAGACAGTAAACATGCGTGTTTAGAAGCGCAACACTGAAAAGGGTCCCGTCTCAAACAATGTTGCGCGACGCAGCGTTCCCCCCCGTTGTGTAATCAAATACACCGGTATGGCGTTATATTAAAAATTCATATCATAACGAAATTATAAACCGGTATTCGGTGTGAACCGGTATACCGCCCAGCACTACTTCAGCTCGTAGCTTGAGATCCTCTGAGCAACATCTATTGATGGTCACTCGCACTCGCTTTAGGACCTGAGGAGACAGATCTTTCCAAGCTGTTGGACCAAGAATATGGAATGAATTACCACTTTACTTGCAATCACTTGACTCGATGCTTTTAAAAAACAACCTAAGACATTCTTTTTTAAACAAGCATTCTAGCCCAATGGTCCCCGGGCTGCTAAGACTGATATTGACTGTATGTCGCTGTAATGTATTCAAATGTCCATATTGTACTTACTGATGCCCTTCCTGTGAAACACTTTGTGACTGCTGTCTGAGAAAGGTGCTATATAAATACATTTTACTTACTTACTTACCTATGAATAATTCCTTCATAAAAATGGCATTTAACTCAAGGAATGTTGCATCTATACATAACATACATACAAAAAAAAATGGTATCTTTAAGCACTAGCAGCCTGTCAAAAATTTAATTTTTTATTTGAATCTATAAAAAATAGGAGCAAATGATGACACAGTGTGACTAACACAGAACAATAATTTTGCACCAAAAAGGCGATTCCTCAAGTGCTATTAGCTGAGAACTTGACCAGGAAACTGGATTGCGCCTATTTCCTGTTTTCTGGGTAATACATAAAGAAATGAGAAGTGGCTCAAGACTTTTGCACTTTGAGGTACTTTTGTTGTATTCTATAAAGTGTAGTGCAATTATACAATGCAGTACAGTATTGTTAGATTTACTATTATAAGGCAGATTTTCACAGCAAGTGGACAGCATCACAGCTTAAGTGGCTAATTTTTTATTGATTCCCCTCCTAATGCTAAGCACTGTGTGATTCATGCCATGGTGGTGAAAAGAACTACTTGTTAATAGGTCACACCTCCATGCCATACATCTTTTTTGTCTTATAATTCAAAAGTTTGCCACAACACGAATTCACTGAAAGGCACAACTACCATATATACATATAATACAGTTGGAACAGGAATCGATCTGTCTCTCTTTAGGTAAAATCTGTTGTCATACTTTAATATACAGTACAGATTTTACATTTGTAGGATTACAGTCAGCCTTATTGGACTCTTCAAAGTTGGAATCTCTCCAGTTCTGCTTTTTAGATCTCTGCTTTGCTTTTGTGAATAATGAATAGCAACATTATGACGTAAACAACCTCTTTGCCACCTAATCCTTAGCCTGACTACGTCATACTCACGATTCTAGTCAGAATGTGAGTCTGATACCGCTCAATAGAGATTTGAGTATGGGGCGTGTTTCAACCGAACCAGGAGAAAAAATGCCTCTTCGCTCAATTGGATAGACCTACAACCAATCAGAGCAACGTAGTATGTGACGTAGATTTTAGCAACACACACTTGTTGTAGGAAGGACGGCAAAAACATATTTTCTATCGATAAAAGCCTTTATCCTCTGTTCGTCTTTCAAAATGAATGCAATGTAGAGATCCTGTAGAACAGACTCGATGGCAGAATCTACAGACCCTAGCTCTCCAGCGGCAGCCATGTTCAGCTCTTTAGTGACGTAGTCGATAATGTCCCTGTTAATCGTCTGTCCATCATCGTATAAAGCCCGCCCTGGCAATCTGATTGGGTCGACCGATTCTTGGTCGGGCATAATGATTTCCCAACTGAGCAGAGCCAGACCGAACTTCCCGACCAAAACTTTTATGGGCGGGACTAAATTCGGCTGACACCCAGGCTACCTAATCCTCCCCTTAAAGACATGCTATGCAACTTTTTCATGGTCATAAAATTGCTTGGCAATCATCAGTTTGCTTGGCTGACCCGTTCCGATGAAAACGGTGACATTTCCATCTCCATCTGGTGGCCCTAGCCCGAAACAGCGCTTGCAACTTTGCCTGTGGTGCCGCGTGCTTTGTTTAGCTCTGGAAGTCTCGCGACACACGAGAGCCAAGAACTACTGCTTCACGGCAGGTCGTAAAGGGCTCTGAGCCGAGCCAGGTAGCCTGATAGACACACCCCCTCTCCATTAGCTGTCGACGGCTAAATTGAATGCCGTTAGCTTCTAGAGTTGTAATATAGTTTGTAATAGATATCGTGATGGCAGAACCACCGCTACTTGCCCGTCTGACCGCTGAGTCACCCAGAGCCAGCGATTCAGCGGTCAGACGGGCAAGTAGCGAATCCATGCCAACTCGGAGCTTTTTAAGTTTCGATTCCGTCTCGTGACTTGACGAGCGAGCGCCCAGTCGGCAGCTACAGGCAGCTACAGGCTCGGTTATCGTGGCTTCATGCATCTTGTACAGTCGTTGAAAAATAATCATTTAGTGATATAGGGAGGGCAAGATCATTCCATGTTGTTTACTTGTAGGTCTAAACTCAGCATTGCCTCACCTAATGCTACCACATTTGTCGCTGTGTAAATGCACACACTAGCTGTTGTGTCTGGCTTTCAGATAAAATGGCATTGAATTATTACTTGACAAAAATAAATTAATGAACTTGTAGCCGTAGGCTGCTCTTTGATTTATCAAAATTAATTGATAAATGGGACAAAAAAAAGGCGAGGCGCATAGCCACTAAAAGGC
This sequence comes from Odontesthes bonariensis, assembly GCF_027942865.1. Taxonomy (NCBI): domain Eukaryota; kingdom Metazoa; phylum Chordata; class Actinopteri; order Atheriniformes; family Atherinopsidae; genus Odontesthes; species Odontesthes bonariensis. The sequence continues at coordinate 30,551,968 of NC_134523.1, forward strand.
AGAAAGGGTTTTTTTTTTTTTTAATAAGTGACTCAAGTGATTCAAGTGGTCCGTATAACTCGAATCCCCTCCTCGAAATGATCCAATCAGCCCGGATTGCCCAAAAGATTCGAGTTAAGCATCTCTACTTCTCCAACTCTCTGCCAGTGTCTTGAAAAATAAACCGTAAGCCTCTGGTGGGTTTACGACAGTCTGGCTAGACTGTCGCCTATTTTCTACGGAGCTCCCCCTACAGCTTTGGGGTGTGTATTGCATGGTAAACAAACCCCGTATTACTGAGCCCTGCTTTAATGTATAACTGCTAAAAACACAAGACTAATGCTGAAGAACCCTCCTTGAACATATATATTTAGACCCATAAACGGTAAAGCTCAGACAATACCATCATCTGGAGCGTTTTCTCTCTCTTTTTTTTTACATCCAGAGTGAGAGGAATATTTCATTGTCTCTGGACTACCAACGAAACTTTGACTTTATTTATTTTTTTATTCTCAACAATTCAGTGACACCTACCTCATCCTTCCCCCCTGGTGCACCACCTGTGATCTTGCAACCCTGAAAGGCAGCCTTTAAGGTTTTTGTTTTAGTGAATCACTAAAAAATCATGCAACACTACATCAGTAAACCACCCCTGACGGTAACCTAACTTCGGGGTGAAGAAAGTCTGTAGAGATCCTTTTGGCAGCAGCTTCTCCCATTGCTGCTTCCCCATAATTGGTGCTTCAGGACTTTTAAGTGCTGCTTGTTCACAATAAAAGAAGGTCTCCTTTGTTGTGATTTAAATTAAGGCTGTAAACATTTTTTCCCTTTTTTTTGGTTCAAGGATTAGATTTCAGTTAGGCACATGTTATATAGATATCCAGAAATTATAAAAGTACACGTAAGTTTTCAGAATACTAGCTGATGCCTTCTGACTGCTAAGGTATTTGTAAAGAGAGACCAACAGCAAATGATCACATTTAGGAAGCACAGCATTTAACATACTATCATTGTTGAACATACAACTCCAAGCTGCATTTATTGAATTCCACAATGGCCATGCATTTGTAAAAGAATGGGGGTTTGTCTGTAAAGCATTTGCGGACTCTACAAAAAGATATTTTTATTTCTGTCATCTTTACAATGTGAAATCTATCAGTGAGCTTAAAAACAACAATAAGGAAGCTACTGATAAGCTAATTAGAGCTTTAAATTAGGAAATGTTCAACTAGATATATGAAGACATCCTTCACCTGACTGAGCTTTGTCAGATTGTAAAGTTGAATAATAATTCAACGTTAATACGTTAGAATCATTAGCATTTAGTGGAGTTGTATTTGCCATGTTGCTAAGATGCTAGCTTTATATCAACTTTATAGGGAGGCATTTTGTCATTTGTAATTCTAACATAAGAGTGTTTGTAGGAGATGGACTAACCATGACATCGCCCACCATTTTGTGAACTGCTGCTTGAAACCTTGAGTTTACCATTGAGCTATGATTGCTTTTTTGGTTGTCTAGAGCCAGAAGTAGTCATATCTGGGCGAAATGTTACAGCAGAACTGTGATACATTTAGCCAGCTTCTTAAGCATTTAATTATCTACCCCTCTTGACTCCAGCCATGTTGAGGTGTTGTCATGGAAACCAGAAAGCAAAAAATCGTAATAATAATATATGTTGGACATTGATATTTTTTACTCTTATATCACGTTTCTCTTTTAGTTTGCAAGTCAGACGTATACATCTTCTCCGTTGGAATATCATTGCAGACATGTCAGTTTTTCTCCTCTGTTATATTACATAAAGAGCTTGGAGTCTTCCTGCTGAAGGTAACATTGACAAACAGATGACTTACTCTGGATCTCCTCTCAGTTAAACTCACAACAGCTGAGGTGCTATCAACATTATTTTTTAACAGCCTCTCCACCCTTCAGACCCTTGAAAGATCAGTCACATCAGTCATGTCACTAATAGTACCATCCTGTTGGACTACTTTAGTCTTTTACACACTAAATACATACAGTATACCCAACCTCCAGCTAATGGAAAATGTTTAGAATGACTCTGTGGATCAGTTTCTCTACCGACTCGCTCCCACCGGCGCCCTCACCAGATCTGCTGAATGAAGCGGCTGGTGCCTTTACACACACACGCACACACACCTATGACATCAGCCCTCTGGTTTGTGCAATTGCTTATGCCTTTCTCCTCATTTAAGAATGTTGGAAGCGACTAGAGGACAGAAATGTGATAACCAAGGAGCCACAGTGTGATGTCAGCATGGCTCATCATCCAGAGTCCTGCCCATCACAAACCACAGCAAAACAGAACGCAACACATAGGAATCACAGATTTCAGCGGGAGATCATTTTTTCCACCAGCTTGAGCGTTGCGGTGAACACAGAGCGCACTCTGGTGGTGACACACTGAAACACTTGTTGTTTGTTTGTTTTAATCTGATATTAAAACACATTACAAATTCAGTATGCAAATCCCCTCATTTGTTAAATTAAATTATTGGAAAAGCACAAGTTTTGAACAGGTTGTTGTTGGTGTGAGCTATAACAAAGCGCTTAAATTAATGCATGTTTGCACCTTCAGAAGGCCCACATCTACAGTTTGAAAACTAATAAATATGTAACTACTTTACAAATGTAAAATACAGGCAAATTGGACATTAAGTATATATGTTCTTTTATATCCTAACTTAAACAATGGGCTCATTAGCTCAAGCTACCTATGATACTGAGAAAAGGAAAAAGAAATAAAAAGTGGAGAAAACTCTAGCAGACAGTAAGTAACCACTGAGAACAGATGCAGAAGCGATGCAGATCCAATGAGGAGTTCAGTCCGTTCCTGTGCAGCTTTGCACAGAAGAACACAGCAAGGCCATATTCTGAAGAAATGTTAGCGTCGTCCCATTGTCCTAAAAGGACGTCACAGTGCAAAAACAAAACAGCCTGGGTGCCACACCACAACACAACAAACAGTGCAATTAATCCCAGCCTTAGGTTACGCCAACACTGTTACTGGTAATGAGTCCGATGGACAGCACGGGGAGATCCGTGTGCTGACTAATCATCAACACCGCTGTTGCAGCCCAGCACTTTACATTTACAATGTATTCTCTTGTCCTCACTTTGTTCATGGAGGCTTGAAGGTAAATCAAGTTTATATCAACCATGTTCTTATCTAAATTTTGGCCATCCTTTTTATCGGTATCAGACCTGTAATGACTCATCTATCGACAGAATATTTATCTGAAACTATGTGGATCATTGATGAATGGTTTGAGTCAAATTGCCAACAAAAATTCAATATATTTGCTGCTTTATTTTTATCATGTCATCTGACATTCTCTATTATTTTATGGGCAACCCCCCCTCCCAAAAAGCAACTAGAGCTGCCGACATTTCTCCTCACATGCCATCAGGTGGGAGGCATGTGTGGACATGTTCTGCACGTGCTCACAACAAACACGTGGTTGCCATCCCTCGCAGTAAGAATTAGAGTTAATTTGTTTATTGTGTTGGTCAAAGTCAACAAGAGAAAACAGAAAAAGGAACCCGTTAACAACAATAGGACTTTTAATAATAAATAATCAACCTGATGTGTTTGGTGCTGCATTGGAGGCTGTTGGAAATTAATGTTCCTAGCTAAGTACCATATAGCTGGTCAATGCAGGCTTATGACTGGTTTATTACTTTGTTTAGTTTAGGTTAGTTACCCTGAAAGTCTGTTCGTCGTCTGTTAGTCATGTGACTGCTCTGGCCAAAACTACAAAAATAAGAACCAAGCTGTCATAAGCCAGAATCGTCCTTCAAATACAAAACTAACTCAGTATGTTCTATGCCCTGAGAGAGGAGCATATACAAACACACACTAATAAGGAAAAATGGCCGCCCTTGTGCTTGGTCTTAGGCTGAAGCTATTTGGGGATTTGGAGATTCTGTGTATTTACAGTCTTACTGAGTTTCTACCTGTTGTGCTGGAGAAAATAAGAGAGGCCTCATTTGACCTTATTTTCATCCTGAGTACTTTCCTCTATCACCATGATATGTACTCCTGACAGCTGCCCGCTTGCGTCCAGCTGCAGCCCTTGAACCCCCTCAGTCTGCCCTTCCTGCATTTGGCACTGCGTCTCCCCTGCCTCTGATGCCATCGTCACCTCCATCCCACTCTGGACCACCATGGCGGCTCCGTCTCTGCCTGACTCCCCTGTCAACTGCAGCTCCATCACTCCAACCGCCTGCTCCACAGGAGTCGGGTTGATCTCGATGACTGTGTGCTCCTGGCCAGCCTCCACCTCGCCCTGCATCACCTCCTGTTGCACCAGCACGGTGCCGTCCACCATCTGGCCTTCTATGGGCACCACCTCTGCGCCGCCGGCCTGCTGACTCAAGTGTACCAGCTCCATGGGGCTCACCACAGTACCCAGCTGGCTGGAGTCCTGCATGGTGGTGGTGCCCACCAACGTGAGCCCCGATGAGGGGTGTAAGGTTATGGTGTCTGTTTTTCCATCTCCAGCGACCATGTAGCGAGTGAAGAGCTGTGAGCCAGCAGGGAGCAGGGTGACGGTGTTGGAGGACTGGGCCAAGGAGGCAATGGGCAGCCCTGCCATGGTGAACGGCTGCCCCACAGAGGACAGCGAAATGGGGGAGAGAACGGTGAACTGCTGGGGCTGCAGCGCCACCTGCTGGTTGATGGGGGAGGTCAGGAGGGTGGTGGTGGAAGCGGGCCTTTGGAGACGAGGCCGCTTGGTTGGGCGCTTGTTGGGAGTTTTGCTTTTGGTGTTTTGTGGGCAGGAGAGAAGAGCCCGAAGCTGCTGCTGCTTCTTCTGTTCTTCCAGCTGAACTTCCAGGTCTACAGAGACAACAAGAGCAGAGTCAGTCAGCAATCTCCTGTACGGTACTAAAAAGTCATCTTCTTCTACCACGATTATTCCAAATTTAGATTTTGTATCTTGTATAATTAATCTTTCAAATCAATATTCATCAGAGCTGCCAGCAAATGTCAAGTCCAATCTGAAAAAACACAAACAGCGACTCAACAAAAATATAATCTAAAAAAACTGCCTGCCTGTGGATCACAGCTTTAAGCTCTATAAAGTTTGCATGAGGCGTACATTTTGATAACTGTTTAGCGCATATGAGATTAACATTTCTGGGCTCTGAAGACAAAGCCACGGCAGCACCTCGGGAGTCACAGTCTAAAGTTTCTCCTCTATGTGTTCTTTAATTCTATTTAAATGTGGTGTTTAAATATTTGCTGGATCAGATGCTGCTTTTCTAAACAGTATGGAGGAAACACCACCTCACATTTGATTTTGTGACACACAGGCAGAAATCATTCCACATCTGACATCACAACAGCAGAAACACAGCCATTATGTAAATGCAATGAACCATAATTCAGCTTCAAGGTCCCACAGAGCAGGACGGGCCACAAACAAACGGTCTTCTGCATCCCTCTTATTGTTTTTTACTTTTTGTTCATCTCTCACTGGCACTGATTACAAACAAGAAAAACTTTCTTCTGCACATACATTCAGGCAACGCCAATGAAATCCAGTAATAAACTTGATGTTTCCAGGAGTCATCCATCGCGGATTATGAAGTAACAGGACAGGGAGAACGTCACTATCGACACCTGAAATGATCGTTTTCATGTGGAAGAGCCAAATTATGAACACCTGCCGTGTCTCTCCAGTCTAGATGTATCATTCAATGTAAAACAGGTTTCCTTAAAAATGATACACTTGACAGGGCTCAGTGAGGCACATGAGGTGGAAGGTTTGTGGATTGCGTCTGTAACCTCAACTAAGCAAGATAGCAACGCACAAAAACAGTGGTTCTAATTTGTCAGGATGAAGTCACAAACGTGTGTTATGTTGAATGAATATTAAATGAACTGAATCATTTTGGAGTCGAACGGCACTCAGAACACCAAATCCTTTTCTTCTCTTTCCTGGGACTTTACAATCCGGATACACGTGTTTATTTTTTTGTTTTGTTTTGGCAAGCACATATTACCACCAAACTTCCTAAAAAAGATAAAATGCCATTTTAATCCAACCTCTATTTCAGATGCAGTCAGAAAAGAAAAAGAAGAAGAAGAAGAAGAAGAAGAAGAAGAGCCTTGCTTTGGCTCGGTTACTCACTGGTGAGCGAGCTGAGGATCTGCTCCTGGCTGGGATCCGTCTGCTGCCGCCTCCTCTCCAGAATCTTCTTGACTGAGTCCAGCAGGTCGAAGACTTGAGCGAGGTTACTGAGCACCGCCACCTCTACCAGACAGGAATCTGGGATCAGTGTGGCAACCAATCAAAAGGTCAGTAAGAAAGGAGGAACAAATTCAGCTGCTGTAAATCACAACATATTTGATTATCATTGCCACAGAACTCTGATGTTGGTTTCCTCCAGCAGCTCAATTTGCTCTTTCTTTCAATTGATTCAGATTCACATCGACATGCATCACTGCAGTGTCAAGTCTTTCATTCCTAGCAACATTTCGATGTCAGTCGATCTCAGCCTGGTTCTTTACCTGTGTCCTGTAAGGCAGCCTGCTCCCTGCGCTGCAGCACGCCGTTCAGCAGCTGCACCAGTTCCGTGTTGATGTTGGTCACAACCTCGCCCAGTAAACCCACGTCGGCGATGCCTTTCCAGAAGTTCAGCGCATCCTCTGTTGCCAAAAACGACACACACAGGCTCAGTCTCCTTTCTTTACCTTCAATTGTGACAGCAGTGGTCTGTGTTTGGTTGCGTGTTCTCTGTCACCTGAAATCTCATTGGATCCCTTCTTGTCTCCGGATTCCAGAGAGCTTGTGCTCCAGTCCAACTTCCTGCCCAATAACTCGGCTCGATCCTCACTCGCTGCCCCGCCGTTCCCCAGGACAGCCTGAGCTGCAGTTCACATAAGAGAGCCCGCATTAGGCTTGGGATTTGGACAGATGAACATCCGGAAGTGCAGAAAAAGAAATTCATGTTTAACATGACTTTACGGGAAATCGAAGCACATTTTCTCATAACCCATCGCGATCTTTGTTGAAAACAGCCAATTTCTTGTGAAAACGAGATAAATTAACGTGCTGACATGCAACAACAAGCTGCGTTATCTCCAGATAACGGCATCAAAATCAGTAATTGCAGGCGTGGCCGCTCCCAGCCTCTGTATCAGACAGAGGCTGGAGCAGGTTAGAAAAAAACATTACGTGCATTTGAGGATGAACGGAATGTAAACTGCTTTCCTGTTTCCGAGTTAAGAGTTTAGTGACAGCTGCATTTCTTCACATCTGTCATCCAGTGAAGACTTTTGTAATATTGCTGGAGAGTTTCTGACTACTGCAGTAAAAAAACGCTGGTGGCAGTGAGCTGGCATGTTAGCAGATTAACTCACGAGCACGAGTTTTGCCTCACACGTTTAGCCGCCCATGGAAAAACTTTTGTAACTACTGGATGTGAGTTGCACATGTGCAAGCATTCTTAGTGTAACAAAGACATAGAGAACCTTGTTGCTGCCTTTGTTATGGTAACGTGCATCTGCATTTGGAGCAGCAGCAGGAGATGCCAAGCAGTCCCCTTTTTTATTTTCTATTTATTCGCTGTACACATGTACTGAATGTTACCAAATAGTATTAAGCTTTCACTTCGGGCATAATGCGCCAAAGCTAGCTGCTGTTCTCAACAGACTTGGCATCGAGTTGTATGTGTAGGATTGTTGTGGGCTCCACCAATTGGACAGCTTTTAGTAAAATACCAGGCAGCAGGTTTAATGAATATTGTTTGTCACTTCAAGCATAAACTATTTTCAATCTTTATCCCCGGTGAGCATCTTTAATGACAAGTATCGTATTATTAGATGCAGAATGTTCTAATTTCAATCAGTGAAGATAAAAATAAACAGCATTTCCCATTGCAAATGTATTACCAAGTGAACAGCTTAGTGCTTCATTCCTCGTATCCTCGTAAAAATTACAATCTTCATCTAGAAATCTGATCTAATCTTCAATAAATTATACTCAAATCCAAAGAACAAACAGCATCAATTATAATTTCTCACATATATAACAAACCAATTTTCATGAAACAGAATTACACTGGATTTTGTTGATGACATTAATGACATTTCATCATTACTAAGTGGATCTTAGCCTGAATTAGATTAAATGGCTACAGAAAATGGATGGATGGATAAGTGGATCTTGTTCTCCACAATTTAGTGGCCATGCCGACACAGATACCACTACCTTTTAGATAGAGAAAACCTAGATGCAGCTATGCATCATCTAGGTTTTCTGTATCTGCAGGGTTGGGGGAATGGAACACGGGTTAGTTTTCTACTGATGTGTGACTCATATCTCTCCCACATTTGTGTAGTGTTTATAGCATGGTGACTGGAGCTAAGCTGCATGGGTGAAGCTAAGCTTCTAAAAACAGTGATCAAGAGACAAAAACATTCATGCTAAAACGAATATAAGGATAGCATAAAGGAGAATAACCGAATGTTTTAGTTTTTATGGTTTTAACTGAAATTAACCACAGCATACACACTCATTTTTGACAAGCAACTTTTCTGCTGCCTTAATAAATCTTGAAAAAAAGACTTTTCTTCCATGACTTTCATCCTGAATATTATTTTCTTCGAGCATTCTCACCCTGAGAGGACGTGGACGTAGTAAGGCCGCTGCCGTCCGGAGGGAAGCGAGTGTTGTTGATTAAAAGGTCGAACTTGGTGCTGCGACACGTGTTGGTGCACAGCGTGCTGTGCTGGTAGAAGTCCAGCTGGCCTGAATCCATCATTTTTCTGAAGAGCACAAATAAGAAAAAAAAACAACAGAATTAGTTTCTTCTCATCGAGCCGCACAGAATATTTCACTGCATCATAATTTCAGATCTGCACGAGCCGCAGCAAGCCAACGAGCCCGTATGCAAGCTACAGCCACGATAATTACCATGTGGTGAGCTAATGTAGCTTTTGGCTCGGTATTTTCCCCTCACCTCAGCATGACTCCCCCCATCCTGATGGCTCTTTTCCAGTCTTTCAGGGTGGCTTTCCCAGAAATGTGCACAAACTGCTTGGGACTGATCAGCTGGTCTTCATACTTCAGGAGAGAGTAGTTAACAAGTTAATGCGCCAATGCTTAAGCGATACGAAACAAAAAACCGGTAGATCTTTACTGACAAACTACGGGTCATGTCAGGAGAACCAAATTGTCTCCCACAGCACAATTCACAAAAAATCCAAGCCAGAACCAGGTATAGAATTTTATTGATTTATTTTAACCATGCAGCAAAGAGATGCAATAGACGTTTTAGTTTGAAAGTTGGGCATTTTTTTTAATGGGAGATAAATTCAATGCTTCCTAAGTCTAAAAAAAAAGAAAAGACACTTGAATGTTAGCTTTTAAAAGAGAACAAATTCAGACGTTGTATTGTAATTACTTCATGCATTTTCCATTTGGTATCCATGCAGATGCCAAAATAAATAAATGTGATGAATACCAACCTTCACACATTTTACATTGATTCCTGGGCACACAAATTTCTTGACTAGCAACAGAGCTTTACAGTCTCCACATGTAATGGGACAGCCGATTTCCACATCGTCTCCGTCTGTTTGCTCTACAGTAAAGAAAAGAAACACACAACATTTAGCAGGGAGCTTTTTGTGAAGTAATCTGTTCAACCTCTGCGTCGCTTCATCATTTAAGTTTGCCGGGACATCACTCTGACAGCCTCTTACCTGGATGAGCCTCAACAGCCATGACAGCTGCATCTGTTTCAGCAGACTCATCTCTGAAAAAGAAAACAGTTGGCATTCTCACATCACTTTCTGGTTAAGTAGAGCGAGTAACCATAAGACATCTGGCACCACTGTATGTGTGTTTCAATGCTATTAAGTTTTGGAGTGGACTGTACTTTCCATCTGTAATCCTGGCTTCAGTACATACCCAGTGGTGATTGGTTGGAGCTGGAGGATGACCTGAGTCTTATTGGGGTCATCACAGTCACCGCCACCGTCGGCCTTCACCATCACCACATCCCCAACAGACACCGTGACCTCGCCAGTGGTCGCCATCACACTCAGAGGAGTTGACTAAAGAGGTGGGGCCGCATTAATGCAACAGCTATCAAGGAGGCTGTTCATCTGAAAAGCCAGAGGTACATTTAAGAAAAGGCAGATTAAATTTTTTTTTTCTTATCAAGACTAAAAACTAAATAGCAGCCTCATGTCCCCAAAGCTACTTTTAAACCGTACAGTTAGCCTACTTTAGCTATTTAACTTAATCAAGCTAACTAGAGCTAATCCAGCTAAATTACTTTTTAAACCAAAGTTAAGACTTTCTGTGCACTGTTAGCATACTGAAACAGGTCAGTTTAAATAAATATTTTTTTTGCAATATATATATACATATCCTATCAATACATTTAACTATCTTTAAACATGAACGAAACTCAATTTGTAACCTCTAATTTTAATATTAATGTAGCCTTGCCACAAAGAGGCAGTGACTGACATGTAATTGCAAGCACTGTTAAAACCCTAAAAATATATGATTCTTCAGAAATGGTCTGTACTGCCTCAAAATGCAATATTGCCTGGGAATTAGTACGTTCCATAATCGCAACGAGTACACTTTATTAACTTAACATATAAAATTGTATTAATTTAAGTCGCGCTCTTAGAGACTGTCATCTGTCGCAGCACCACTACGGCTGGTAAACTGACGTAAATGTGTTTTGTTATAGCGTAACCCCACAGACAGCAGTTGACATTTAAAAACTTTCCCAATTCAGCAGAAGGCAAAGGTGGCGTGGTTTTTCCCCCACACGCACTAGGGAATGCAAAACACAGTTATCTTAAACAATTGCGGCGTTATTGGAGTTGGTAAACCCTTTACGGTTTCACTCCTGCTGAATTGGGTCCCTTTTGACAGCAATTATACTTTTATTTCCAGATGTTGGCAACGTTATCATCAATACGGGGAGCCCGCTGCTTTTCGCTGTTGAGATCCACAGAGCTACCAGACTAGGCTCGGTGGTAGCCATTGCAGCTAACGTAAGGGCGTAACTTAATGTGTGGAAATACGGACAATATTGGAAACTACACTGCCCGAAACGGGTAAAGCTTTGCATTTAAAGTGTGACGGCTACGTGCCGGTTGTCTATGAACCGTACGTCCCTTCGTAACTCTGCATTTTAACTCTCCGCTCCCCCTCAAAATGACGTTTCCCTGTGCGGCGGCACGTACGGCAAACAACGGCACGGCGACGGCGTTGCCTCTCCATTCTGTACGAGCCTGCCTGACTGAACCCCTTCCGCAATATATAGATATATATATTTACAAACTCACCGGCTGAAACTACTGTTTGTGTCGTAGGAACGACTGACATGTTGCAGCAATGTATATAAAATCAAATTGTAAAAAAAGGCCTGTCCTTACCGTTTTATGAAGACAAACGCATCCCTAGATTGTGGAGCTGAAGCGCATGCGTACTGGACTGATGGAGCCTAACTTCCTGCTGAACAGCGTTTGCCTTTTTCACGCTCTTACAAAGGGACGAAATCATACAAATTCACTTGAATTAACGTGAGAACAGTATGTATGATAATGAAAAGCATTTAAAGCTTCTCGACAGCTTACATGTTTACTTTTCGCGCCACATTATCGACTTCTTTGCTTTGCGTTCCATAATTGTTTTAAACGCGATCAAGCATATATTTTATGCCCTTAAGTGGTCTACATGAGAACTACATAAATGCTAACGTGAATGCTAACATAGAGGTTGGTCATGGTAAGATCCAACAATTTCTGATCAAGGTAATAACATATAAGTTAATCAGTCAACACTGTACAATAATTGTTAAAATCACCTTCGGTTCTATTCATCTGAGTGTTTACGCTTTGATAGAGTAGGTGGAATAGCCTCCCTTCACCTGTTATCTTTTTCTTTCTACATGGTTTACGCGAGGCGCCGGGATATGCGATCACCAGCAGCCTCAGTTTTTAAAAATTGTGCTCCCGAAATCTCTTGATAGCGATTCCGCAGAGGAGATGAGACAACCCTCACCTTCCCTGTGCCAATCATAGCAGAAGCCCTTTTTAGTTACGATGTTATGTCAATTAGACTATATTCAAAGGAAGCATGTTCCTCACTCAGGGTTTGATATATTACTATATGCTTTACGCACTGTATCATTTATTAAACTATCAATTGAGTTAAAATACGAATATATAAAAATTTGAGACATTGTTACATTGAAACTGAAGTTTAACCATTTGTAAATGTGAGGATTTGACCATTCGAAAAGCATGATGGGAAAGAAAGGCGGGGCAATGTAATACCGTTGACTGTCATTGGGTACTATCAGTGCTGCGTTCATGTAATGTGGGCAACTCAAACATCAACTATAAAACAAAACAGAGAGTAAAGGTGGCTTAGTTGTTTTAAAATGGCTCATGCAACGTATGGTTTATTTGCCATGCTTTTTTTAAATATATTTATTTTTTTACTTTGAATACTTGAGCATAAATAACTATAAAGGCTAACATGACTGTATTTGATTATCTATGACATTTAGCTGTACTTTTTTAAAGCTCCTCCCACACTGGTATTATTTCTGAAGATATGCCATTTCCTGTAGAAATAAATGCTTTATTCTTTGTCAGCTATAAAAATCTTTCGCCCGAATTTGTGTCTGTGTATGAGATTATGAATAATGCCCGTTGCCATTGGGCAAAAATAATGTGGATAACATAAAATCATGACACACAGTACCAGTCATGGGTTTGAATAAACATTTTAATTCAAAATGAATGGGTGGATGTGTTCAAACTTTTTCTCTGCTATGTGCTTACCAATGATCTTATTTGGTTACTTCAAAGTTGATGAACATGAATTTGCAGAATTTTCACATACATGTGATTGATGCACCAATTCAATCTAGTCTAAAAATGATAGTAGTCTAGCGCTGCCAAATCTTTATGTTGACAGAAAAAAAAAGATAGAAATAAATAAATGAATAAACTGACCAATTTAGGTCACAATCTCTTGTATGAAAAAGAAAAATCTAAGCAGCCACTCCAAACATGATTTATAGGACATCTATTTATTTATTTAACCAATCAGTAAAATCACATAGAAGGAAACACAAATTAATTTTACATGGAATATATCAAATTAATAACATTTCATGAATAATCATGTGGCATGTGACCTTTGTAGGCAAAAATTGTACATTTTGTATCATCCTGCATGCCAAACAGCTTCTGATTTTATGAAAGATGTCATGAAGGATTAAAAAGAAAAGAAACTAATTGACATTATGATGCAGTTTCATTGTTTCAAATGTGCGTATTTGCTTTCTTTCTTCAGAGTGAGACATAATCTACCTATGTTGAGTTCAAGTCTAGTGCCTAATATCTACAGCTCAACACAACATTTTACTTTTTGAATCTCAAGGCTTTTTTTTTTGGCTTATGTGGGTAAAAAGTGGCTGTTCACCAAGAAATTGTTCGATTTGTGTAAAATAAACTTAATGGTTATTCTATACATTCTTGTTAAGACACACATACAAAAACAAACAAACACTACTTGTTAATTTTTCTGCCTCAGAGGTAGAGGCAGTACGAGTTCACACTTGAATTTTGCCTTACAACATAAACAGAAATTAGTCATATTGGTTGACTACAAACAAACAAAACAACAACCAAACCTTACAGAAAAATAAGTAATAACATGTTTATTCTACATTCTAGAGTGTAAAAATCTAATTGCTGTGACTACACTGGCTACTGTAACCTAGCTTTAGCAAACACTAACTGACCCACTATTGCTATACTCCTTTCAATTGATGCTTTATCTTGGGTTTTATTTGTCATTTTATTTGTTATTTGTCATATAACAAAGACAATTCTACTGCTGAATCTAATCTAATCATCATTATCAACTAAAAATGCAGGTGAAATTGGTCATAAAATAAATTGGTTGTGGTGCTAAAAGCTAACTAGACTAGCTTAGCCATGCTGCATTTGAGAGTTGATCCTACTCAAAATTGGGGGATTTTATTGAAGTTATATTAAAAATAATTTTGTCTTACTGTCTTCGATTAAATGCATAATAATTTTTAATAAGTTACCTGCATACTTAAGAGTCAACCCAGATTGTAGTTTTTAAATAACAATTTAGAAATTGTGCAACATAAATGACAATGACTTGTTGAAGTTATATGGGACGTACCTAAATTTTCTAACTTGTTCACTTGTTATATATGATGAATTTCATCTTCAGATTTTAACTTTATACTTTCCCTTGACTGCTCACCTACAGGTGATGGCTCTGTAATTGTGGGGTAGCAAGCTATAGGCATATTCTGATGTTCAAATTTAGCTAAATTAGCTGCATTTAGTCTCTATGCTAGACTAAGCCAGTCACATCCAGTTTTGTAATTAACACAAAGACATGAGTGGTATCAATGGTCTCTCATACTGAAGAGAGAAAGCAAATACCCAGATTTCGGCAAATTCTTTCTTTTAATAATACAGCAGGACAGGGACTGAATTTTTACGAAAAGTAGTTACGATCACCATCATCATCATCACTCAGAACAGTTACTGTTAATGTAGCAGCACAGCTTGTAAGATTAAAAATGCAGTTGAAAAGGTTTAGCATTTTTTTCATTGTTGGCTATAGAGGCATCTAATAATGCACCTGTTCTTCCCATTTCAATGTGCCATTTCTTCTGATTATATATCCAGTATCATTACTAAAACTAAAGATGTCTGCCATCTTCACGAGTAGTCTTTACAATATCATACAATTTAAGCCCCGCATAAATGAAAGACACAAGTGAGAAAGGCAGTAGAAAAGACATATTTAGATTGGTTGTTTCAAAGTAGATCTAGCAAGATTTCAGATCTAGCAAGATTTCAACCCTTACACTATGAAGTCTTCATTTGCACTGAGAAAATGAAATGCTAACATCTGATTGTCACACAAACAAAAACATTAAGCACATATTATGAACTGTACTTCTACTTTCATCGGCAGATGGTGGTTTATCAGGTAGTGCCTAATTTAAATCTGTGCAGAAAAGTAAAGATAAAGGGATGTTGCATATGTACCAGAATACATTCCTTACAAAATATTAAGCTGCAACCACAGATAGTGCATATGAGTGGAAAAAAAAGTAAAAACAAATACAAAGTCAAACCTACAGGATGCATTATTTTGTGTGTTTTGGTGAAATGCTGGTGAAGGGCGAATATATAAGGTAAAATATACTATTGAAAGTGTATTACAGTCTGTTGTACACACCAGGCTTGTTATCGTCAGATTATCAGCTTCTGTGGTTAAAAGCCTCTGTAGGCCTCAGGAAGAATTCACAATCCCATGTAGGTTGGAGGTCATATGAGCAGACATGCTTTCATTGTAACAACAATTTACTGCTCATAAAAAAATATATTGCCAACTTGGAAGAAGAACCAAAAGGCTCTCACTCAAGTGAAAACACAAGTTACATCAATGGTGTATGAGCATCAATTGGCAAACAAAAGCATTAATTCAGCAATTTTAAGCAGCTTTATTTTTAAGATAAAAAAACATTTCCCTTTATGACTAATGTAAGTGCCATATATCAGGTTTTCATAACAGCTTTAATGAATTAGCTCTTAATAATGAGAAAAACTCTTAACCTCTCTGAGAGTATGTATGCCTGTACTATGTTAGGAGCCAGGAGGTTACAAACCTAGCTAGACTTGAAGTGTGGAAGCAGGGGGAGCAGCTAGCTTGGGTCTTTTCAACATGTAAAACACCTACAAAACCTTTAATGGAGAGAAATGAAAAATATTACTTTATCATATTTGGGTATCTGAAGTGACAACCAAAGTTAAAAAAAAAAGTAACATAACATAATCCTGACACCATTTAGTGAGGTATTCGGAATTGCATCCACATCTGATATCGTCAAGCTAAAGCTACAGATCAGTTCAAAGCATAACTCACCACAAAGACTATATCCAAAAGTTTAATTAGTACCAATTGTCCCACACTAAGCTGGATGTGGAGGAGGGAAACCTAGGTATTTGAGAAATAATTTGACAATGTGGTTCTTTGGCTGTTTGTCAAGTTAGCATGTTAGCATACTAGTTGAAAAAGGATGTTCTATAATTCAGCTAATTCAACTATATGCTTTGTAGTGTATGGGTGATCTATTTACCGATGCGTACATGTTACTACTAGAATGATCCCGGAGAAAACTGCTATCTTTTCAGAAATGTAATAATCAATAAAGTAACTTTTCGGTTTATTGGGGGATAATGAAAACTTGGTTTGCCATATCTAATGTGATCTCTCAGATTAGGTACTGTATGTTTCTCAAACATTTTAACGTGTTTTCAAGGTTTGTGAGTGTTTGTGTTCAAATTTATGTTTGTTAGTGCAATGACGTACCACTGATATCAAAAGGGGGGAGGGGGTCTCTCCATCTCATCTAAAACTGTCTTCTCCAAAGGTGCTATGGCACTTTATCCCTGTGTTATTGTGACCAAATAATGTCATATCAAGTATTGCATTTAGACCTCAGAAAATAGTGTTAAATTGCGAAAAAAGGGAGGTAATGTCTCTTTTAAATCTTTACAAGGAATTAATTTGGACCCATACAGAGCTGCTGCTATTTTTTTACGATTTTGTTTAGGCTGTTACATGTTGTAGCTACTTCACTTATGTGTCCTCAGCAAACGCAAAACAGTAGAAAGTCATCAATCATACATTTTAGTATTTTTACTGGCACAGCTTAAACACATAATTTAATCAACACAAAAAGTCTTCATGAGCTGCTTGTTATGGGTATTTTCAAACTAAAAGGAGAGCCATGCATGCTGAGTTATTGTGTCCTGATGCCAACTCCCCACCACATACTACACAGAGACATTATATCTTAAAAAACTAATTACTGCTATCCTGATTTTCATGGTTTACTATTTTTTTTTTTTTTTTACACCCAAAGTTCCATCTCACTGATACTTTTGGAACATCATAAAGCCAGCAACACATCCATGTATAACAGTGGATTTTATGAGTTAGTGCTTTTCAATCTTCAGGCCTGCGTGATGTTACTATTGAGAACTGAGCTTTTAACATAACAATTGATATTTATTGAAACTGCAAACAGCTGCAGGTGAAAGTCAAACTCTCTTTTCTGTCATCATTAATGGTCTGATGACTGAGAGATTAACCTCTTGAGCACTTCTTGCTGATGTTGACATTATGTACAGTTATCTCAATGGGATCTTCAAATTACAATTATCTATATTTATGTATACACCTTAACTACAAATAATTTCTATTCATAGACATTACTCATCTATTCACAAAATGATCAAAGTTCTAAGTAAGTCTGGCACAAGTGCACACAGCTTACAATAGCAAGAGGAGCATATTGATTGAATATGGTGACACTTACTACAGAGTGTGCTGTGTCTGTTCATGACACCTATCACCAATTTGAGAGCTTTCAGTGACTGCATTTTTCAATATTTTTTTTAGAATTTCCGAGTCACAACATACTGCAGGCAAAGCAATGGACAAACTTGATAGGTAGAAACCCACAAAAGTACCATGCAATGGAGGTGACACCAGACCAAAGTATTAATCTATCTTTTCCTTCTCATTTTAAGTAGTCCATTTGCTCCAGTACTGAGAAACTGAGAAATGGCTACATTATCCCTAAAGCATGTTCATACTGGCAACAAGGCCCAAAACACCTTAACTCATGCTACCTCACATGGATTACAAGAAACAAGTTGCCTAGTTGTCAGTGCGACACACATATAAATGGCACAAATCACGAGGTGAAGAGGTAATGCATGGTGATATTACAGGGTGCTAAGCCTGAGTGATTTGGTTTTGATGGATGGCTGTGAGACAAAGTGAGCTCACAGTGTGATGGGATAGAGTTTGGACACAAAGAGTTCTCAGTCAGCAGTGACAGCCCTTTTCAGCAGGGGCTGTAGCTAGGTCCTCTTCATCCTCACCTTGGTAGAGGACCTTGGCAGTGAGGCCGCTTTTCACCCCATCCCAGCCATCACGGGTAACGATCTCCCCCATCTTCATTAGCTCGTAGATGTCTCTGGTCAGCAGCTCAAATGCCCGGTCTACGTTGCTGTTGCACTTAGCTGAAGTCTCAACGTAGCGGATGCCCAGTTCGGCAGCAAGCTGCTCCGCCTCGTCTCGGCTCACCTTGCGGTCCTCGTTGAGGTCGCTCTTGTGGCCAATAAGAATGTAGACCATGTGGTGAGGCAGGATGTGCTCACTCACTTCCTTGTGCCATTCCCTCACATGGTCAAAAGTTTTGCGGTTGGTGAGGTCAAAGACTAACAGCCCTCCAACGGAATTGCGGTAATATGATGTTGTGATGGACCTGGTAGGTAGACACAATGACATATTAGTAGCTAGAGGCAAAGTCCTACAGATTCATCATATCACAAGGAGGCGCCTAAAAGGATCCTACATAAGTTTGAGAGATGACTTTACGGTACATCTTTGAGGAAAATCTTGTGTCAGATGAGACAAGTTACGAGAGCTACCAAATGAAAACTTTGTTATGTGTACACATAAAGACAATGAAAAATTCTTGATTCTTGAAAAAAGTCAAAGGGGGGTGGAGATTTAAGGGCCCTGACGTGATTCTGAGCCCACAGGTATGCATAGCTTTTTAAATACATGGGCAACTATTAACCCATGGGTAACATGGGTAACTATCATATGGAGGCAGTCTTAAAATATGTGGAACAGTAATAACAGTTAAGAGTTAGTGTTATAACAATTAAGACTGGTTGTGCTTTTAACGCATGCTTCTTCATTCTTTTTTATTTTTAATCCTGTTCAACATACACACAGGCTCCATCTCCAACTAACCTTTTGGAGCCCATCTGCATTGGTTGCATAACCACAATCGTTCACTCTGTTTGGAGTGAGAACAGCGCAGACACATTCATTTGGCTTTTTAACAGTGACTGCTGACATGTTCTTCTCAAATTTGTTTATTCATTTATTTAGTCTTTTATTATTATTATTATTAGTAGTAGTAGTAGTAGTAGTAGTATCTAATATACAATCATTGTAAATATCTATAATTTGTTGAGCTAGTTGACTAATTTGAATTTACCCCATTGGGGAATGAATAAAGTAGTTTTCTATTCTATTCTATTTCTATTGTGTGCTCCAGTGCTACTCAACTTGTGTGTGAATTTGGCCATGCTGTAGTCTACAGCATTTACACCCGGCTGCGATACACACATAATGCGAGCATGGTAATGTCCAAATGTTAACAGCCTCCTCTGAACCCTGGGTTCTGTGCACACTGGCATCTTGTGTTCACACCCATTTTCCCTCAAGATATTATAATTGATCTCACATGTTATTAACCAGTGTAAATGGCATTCAAGAGCTTTCCAAAACAACCTAGATGCACTATTCTGGAACGTAAACCTGTCTGTTTATATATATAGATACATATATATCTATATATATATAGATATATATATATCAGTTTAGATAGTTTAGATCAGTTTAGGCATAGATTTAGATGATTGGAAGAGGAAAAAAATAGGTTTAATTTCCCTGTTTGGTATCGGTTAAAGGTTTTCTTTTTTTTTTGCACATGTAGGCTTTATATATGTACAGGTTGGTATCCATGCACATGGTGGTTTATAAACAGATGGTTAATGTCCCAAACATTCCCCACAGCCAGAATCATTAAAGAAAAAGTGAAAGATTAAAGCGTGGCTTTGCCTGAAGGAAAGCACCCTGAGAAGCTGAAGCTTCAAAGGGGAAAGCAGATCTAAGAGTGGAGCATCTTCTGAAGACACAGAAGTCCTTCAAAAGAAATCACTTCTGACAGCAGGGACACATAAAAAGAAGACTCAGCAACAGGGTTGAGAATTGAAAAATAAATCCACTTAAAGAATTTAAGACTGGTATTGACTTGTCATCTCTGCGTTGCCTTGGAGATCGTAGAGTCAGAATGTAAAGGAATCAGTCTGAGGCCTAAATATGAGGAGGCTGCCCATCAATGAATGATGCTCGATATATGGTGTTGCTACACATGCCAAGGCATAATTCAAGCTCATCACGACCTTTTTCTAAACACACAAGCAGCATTATATCCCAGTGCGATTGTACATGTCCCTAATTTCATTTAAAGGCTTAGGCTACATTTGAAAAATGGCACAACAAACGCGACAGCGCTCAGAGGCCTCTCGGTTATTTAACGTCAAATCTCTGAAGAATGGTCTCCACAGTTTATAGATCTTTCATATAACCCAGCAACATTCTCCACCAACCGTGTTTGGTACCTGAATCGTTCCTGACCGGCTGTGTCCCAGAGCTGGAGCTTTATTTTAACTCCGGCCTCAATATCAAGCGAGCGGGAATAAAAATCGACCCCGACCGTTGGATCCGCCACATCGCTGTAAATACCGTCCGTGAAGCGTTTTAGTAGCGACGACTTCCCCACAGTGGAGTCCCCGAGTAGAATGATTCGGAACTGGTATTGCCACAAAATATCCATGGCATGACTAGAGAATGTGATACCGCGGCGTGTGTATCTATGTGCCTGTTAAACAAAGCCCTGTGCGCGGCGTGTTTACATGGAGCCCCGGCTGTCGCTGCCTTCTGCTCAGGAAGAGACGCGAAGCTCAGAGCGACCGCAGAAGTCATGTGATAGATTTACCTATGCTCTGCAATATCATCCCTATAAACCCGCTACAGCAATAAGGGGGCCAGTTGTGTTATGAAAGAGTCTCAGGGAGACACCTTGCTTCTACCGCTACTTCAAAACCAGAAGCTTTACCCTATATCGGTTAGTGGTGTTGCTGTCCATGGTTCTGAAGTCGGTTAGATAGAATCCTCTTCTAACTCTGGCTTACTTCATCATAAAGTTTATACTATCAGCTCAGTGTTTAAACATGTTTTGTTCTCTGAGAAAAAAAAGCAAGCTTATTGAAGGGTAAACATCTCAGCTGTGCTATTAACGTGTCTAAAACTGTCAGAAAACTACCCCCAAAAGCGTCCAAGGAAAAAAGAAAAGGAAAACTACATTTCCCAGCATGCAAGCCTTTTTATGTGAGCTACGCGAGCCAATAAGCAAGCGACTGGTTGACGGAGCGTATATAAAGCCGGCGGGACGATAGTGGAGTTCCTTTTTTGCTGCGAAATGGAAGGGAAGACAGGTAATCCTTTGGTAAGACAGCAGTATGTTTTATAGTACTTTTGTGTCTACGTGAATAGACATGTGAGTTGCTACAGGTAAATGTTGCGAGTGAAAACTTAAGAGTAATATTTTAAGGATTAAGTGCTTTCTGTTAAAGCCTTTGCTTCTCAAAACGCGCTAGCGTGTCAGCTAAAACAAGCTAATCTAGCCATCTCACTTTGACCGTGTGTAAATGCAGTAATACGTTATTCTACCGATGCTTTTACATTTACACAACTTGAGCTAATGATTAGAATGGACTATGGCCAACACGAGATGAATGCAAAACTTAAGTTAGCTCGAGTGCTAATGTGGCTAAACCACGTGGTTTACGACTTTTTCCTTTCTGCGTTTAGATGACCATTTTTCATTTGACAATTAACTCAAGGTCCCCACAAGATGCATTTTTATTTGAAGGGGATAAAAAAATTCATGTTAAGAGATTTTGTATTTTTTCTCAAGTAAAAGTTCTAATGAGATGTGAATAGAGAAAAGATTACATCGGTGCAACAAGCCAAACTAAAATGGCATATCAACTTTAAGTTCACTAGAATTTTTTTGATGTATTAGTTATGTTAGTGTTTCAATGAAAAATTAAAGAATTTAGCTGACTTTCAACTGAATTAAAAGAGAAAATTGTATCCTCACTATCTTCTCCTTTTGCAGGGTCAGTTGCAAGAGACGGCCTTACCTAACCTCTGCGACAAGGAATAACAAAATGGAGGTGAGTTTCTTTCGAAACCTCGCTACTTTGTCTGACAGGCTCCTATCGAAGCCATTCATGCTCTCATGTAGCAGTGAATGGTCAACTGGATGCCGAGATGAAGACTTCCACCGACGGTCGCTGTTCAGTTTGAAAATAACTGCTACAGCAACATTAAGGGGAAGGACATTTAAATCTAAATGAAGAATTAATAACCGTTTTTGTTACAATTTACTTTCTGCAGATCTTCAGCAGCGCCAAAGCTGTAAGAGCAGACCATAGGAGCATCCCATATAGGTAAACTACTGAGCCAAGTGCTTGGTTATAAATGCTGGCTGTGATGACAAACTTGCCCTCACTGAGATTAAGCTTGATTGATACTTTGTACCCTGAGCCATATGTACCATACCCTGTATGGAATTGCTGCATTTTTACAAATGTTAACAAGATGCATCTGTTTTAGGTGATGGACTGAGCTGACAAATATCCACTGGATGGAGACCGTTAACATCAAGGTATGTTTCTGGTGACTTGACGGGTCTTCTTGCATAAATAAATCATTGCAGCGTGCCATCCTAAGGACCTGAGCTTTTTTGTAGCTTATGGTTCTCCAAGTGCATGCAAGAAAATGGGGTAGTCTTTGACTGCTGTGGCCCCTTTAATGCCATCAGCAGCCACTCAGCTGTCCTACAGATGCCATGCCACATACCCCATGTGTAATAGTTTTTTTTTTTAATTTTTTCATATTTATTCCTTCTAGGAATGAGATGACTCACCATCTCCAGTTTCACTGTGCCATGGGTGTGCTGGAGCATTTCCCATCTAAAGGTATGAATGCTTGCCGAAATCCTTCTGCAACTGGATTGTTCTGATCCATGATGATATTTAATATAATAAGGACTGTTTGGATGAAGCTTGCGGATATGGGACTGAGATCAGGCTTTAATGACAGTGTTGGTGAAATAAAATGTTCTGTGAGGGCTAAATTTAAAAAAAAATTGTTTTCCAGGTCCAGCACCGTGTAGAGGGGAAACGGCTGCAGGTCACTGGCAGCCATGAGAGAAGTTTCACTGTCCTGCGGCTAAAGCGCCAATGAGATGTAGGCTTTAACTAGTTAAATAAAAAGAAAAGCAGCTGAAATCTTATTGGAAAAACATTCCATCTTTTGATCAATAAAAGACTGAATCATACTTTGTCTCCCTTATCTTTATTTTTTCCATTATCTGTTAACATACAGACATTATCAGCACAGGTTTACAATAAGGGCCCAACACTTTTCTTCTGCTGCATGTAGCAAACAACGAAGGCAAGATGGCATTCATTCCAGGACTAACTTGCCATGTAGCCCACAGATGCCTGTTTGTGCATCCATAATACAAAAGCATAGGGTAATTTGAAGTTGTACGGAATCTTGATAATACTCCAGTCCTCATGCTGAGTCTGTGATGCAGGGCAATTTCAGTTCGGCAATTTCAGAGTCAGGGGTGCTGCTGCCACTCTGATCACTGTACGTATCCCTGAATAAAGAAAGTAAACCTGTTAGCCTGTAAATGTTGTATTCATGAGTAAGTTGGCAGGTAATATTTACCGTGGAGACAAACGGCACCCCTTCTGTAAGTAGCTCTGTAGTTTCCCTGCTGCAGCCAGAAGCAAACCAAGATATGGGGGTGACGCTTTAATGGGACGAGAGGTGAACTCCGGGTGGTACTGCACTCCAACAAAATATGGGTGATCTGAAAAAAAATAAGTTTAGGAACTGCTAACAAAGCCCTACAGGAAATGCAGGAGTGGTTTCCTTACCATCCAGTTCTATGACTTCCATTCTCTCTCCTTCTACATCCTGACCTACAAAGCGGAAGCCTTTGTCTTCAAAGTGACTTTTCAGCTCAGGGTTGACCTTTGACAGCATGCATAAAAATAAAATGCCAAGTAATACAAAACAAATTCCGTTAATCTGTGTTCAGCACTACCTCAAAGCGATGTCTGTGTCTCTCCTCCACATACTCTGCATCTCCATATAGTTTGCCTGGAATACAGAACAGATGTAAGCCCTGAAAAGCAAGATTAATTGCTGCTCCAGAGTGACCCAAAAGGTTTTCTTACGCAGTATGCTGTTACTGCTTTTGAAAATGGTCCGTCTCTTCCCTAGTCTCATTGTGCCACCCATCTGTCCAGGGTTGTGTTCTGGCATGTCAATCACCTGTTTAATCAAATATAGATTAAATACACAGCAGTTCATACAAGAATAAGACTGTTTTATTTGAGAAAACTTACAACAGGATGCTTTGATTCTGGGTTGAACTCAGTTGAGTTGGCATCTACAAGTGAAAGAAAAGTTATGTTATAAATAATAAGTACCTACTTCCTGGTTGGCAAGGTTAAGACTGCACAAATATGGATGTCTTTCACAATAATCGATCACAACATGTTTAGTTTAAACCATTCACCTATTGGCTATATTCCATCCTTGTTGTGGGCCTGACGTCTGCAGCGTTTCTGGGCTCATAGTGGGCGGTTCAGAATTAATGCAGCAGAACCACAGACATTTGTTAATAACCACACTAGCCATGGAAAATACTAATGTATATTAAAATCGATCTCTACCAGTGCTCTGCTCCTTATCCAAGCTCAGCTTGACTATTTATACTCTGTAGTAGATATCTGTATTTATGCCACTGATGGGATGTTATTAGTGTTCAAGTAAAATGTGGTTTTACCCCACAGTCACAAATCAGGTACGATGGCACTAATTAGCTAACCATTGAGTCACTTTACTGATGTAAGTGTGGGGACAGACCAACTATGGCACAGTTCAGTATTACCATGCATCCTGGATGATCAGATCCCAAGTGCACAGCTCGAGGCATGTCTGTTCACACCGAGCATTAAACTCCCCATGTGTCCCGAGTGATCTCTTGTGATTGGGACCTACTTTTCTACTCTACATTCAAACACTCATGCACCATTTTCGTATGTGAAAAGCAAATGTCTTTTTTTTTTTCTTTTTTTTTTTTAACCAACATGAGGCATCTGGGTAGTTGTCCTAACCAGAAACAGATCTTGAAGGCAAAACAACAATAAATAAAGGGAGGCGCAAAAGGAAAATTTAGGGAGCTTTTCCTCAGAAATGACTTTTATCTCAAGTAAATATTATATCATATCTGTGAAGAGGCCATTCAAGTCATGCGAGTTTGCTGGCTCAGTCTGGCAGGGCCGTGGGAAGTAGTTTTTAACCGGGGGTGCGGTTTAAAAAAAAAAAAAAAAAAAGGGGGTTCTCAAACTGTGGGTCGCGGCCGCAAACTTGTAGAATATTATGTAAATACAATAAATAGCTGTATATATCTCCTTCAATGAAATATTTTAATGAGCAAAAAACGGAGCCTTTCCTGCAATCTGACCGTGGAACTCTACCCGCCCCCGCCGGCCCACCCCGCCCCCACCCCACTCACTCCTCCTCAGAGCAGGCTCTTCTTCTAGTTCTTCTACTGCCTGGGGTTGAACGGAGGTTGATTTTACTCTATATCGCCACCTCCTGGCCAGAAAAACTGCCGGTCCAGCGCTATCAGTTTAGCATGCTAATTCTGCAGTAAAACTCAGCTATGCTGCGTATAAACTTTGGTTAGGACATGCCAGTAGGATTATTTCTGCACACTCTTATGGTTTGTATAGGTGTTTTTTGTATGCAATACACTTCAAAATGACATAAAAATCGCACATTGTGCCTTTAATTATTAAGAAACTCTACTGAACAATATATCATTGTGTACACCAAAAAAATGACAATTAGTTTACGTGTTTTAAGGTGTTTATTGATTCATGTTGGGCTTGAGATTATGAATGCAAAGCAATACCATCAATGCATAACGTCACCACGTTCAGAACTGAACATTTTAACAGTAGCCTAGGCCTATTTGTATCATTAAGAAACTGTAGGCCCTTCTTAACTTTATTTTTGTTTAACCTTTTTTTTTACTCTTTTATTATGTTTATCGATGCATTTGTAATGGATGCAAACTAGCAGAGAACAGTCGAGTCTAAGCATAGGCTACATAAGTAAACCGCGCTGTCTCGCATTACGGAGTAGCTACAGATCTCAATAGCAACTTAGTAACGGTAGACCGGAGCAGTGGCTCAGTTGGTAAGAGACGTGCTTCCGTTGCTTGAGTCGGACCGTTTGTGTTTTGAGACGCGTGTTCGAATCCCGATCGGAGGAGACTGTACAATAGGTTTTCATGAAATATATTTTTGTTAGCTCCCCCACCATCTCGCAATGCACATTCAGCAGGGGGTGCAGCCGCACCCCCTGCACCCCTAGTTCCCACAGCTATGCAGTCTGGAAACAGCTGGTGAGTCACATCATTTTAATCTTTGTAAGGGCAGATGCAATTTGCAACATTGTTTCCACTCTGCTTCAGGTGCATCGAGTCTTGATCGAGACTTACTAAAGTGAGATCTCAACTTGAGATGTTCATGTTGTCCAATGTCCCAATTTTATGATGCCATTTGTGTACCAAGGACACAAGGATGATCCCATAATGTGGCTGAGGACCCATTTGTGTTCATACTTTTATAAGAATGTGGCAACTAGTTTGAAAAGCATAAAAACCTGGGTCAGTATTTATAAGTTCTCCAGACTGTCTCTAAATGTGTCCTGTATGCTTTCACAACCAGTGGGGTTACATGGCACTGTAAAAATCGGATTAAGGGCTAAATTACAATAGGACTGAGTTATTAAATTCATGTATACACCTTAATCTGACAAGAAATTGGATTGGATCGGGTTACTCGCGGTCGGATTAAGACCCCGGGATAACTTGGTTGAAAGTCACACTAAACGTGCTTGTAGACGGGTGAAGCACGTGGTGGATTGGACTTTGCGTTCTGCGCATGCTCAAGATTTTTTCCCGGGGTCGTGAACCGGATGTCAAAGGCGACAATATTACTGTTGTTGCCGCCGTCGGAAAGAAACAAACAACGCGATGGAGAATTCGCCGTATTTTACCAATAAACGCATTTGTTTTTTCAATTGTAAGTTGTTTTGGATAAAAGTGCCTGCTAAATGCGTAAGCATAATAACCATCCTCATTACAAACAAAGTATTAGAGGGAAGTAGCTTCATCTTGCTCTTCGTTCGCCATCTTTCTCGAATGCCTGAGTTTGTTGTTGTTGTTGGTGGTGAAGCGGTCAACCGGAAGAGGCTTTATTAGCAATGGTTGAAATGGGTACAGTGCCACCTATCGTACCGGGGTATGACATGTTTTGTGCCTATGATTCGATTCATTCACCACCATATATCCAAGGATAATTACCCTTGCTCAAATAATAATAATAAATAATAAATAAAATAATAACCCAACTATAGCTATAATCAAATTAATCTCATCATGTAGACCCACTGAATGTATTTAGCTCTGTTCACATGTGATCAGATTACCAAAGATGCACATCAATTACAGGTCTGAGCATTTCTATCGTTATGGCACAACGTGTGTAAAATGCTTATTGCAATTGGTTGATTTGTCAACATGGGTAGTAGAACTCTTTCCTAAGTTGCAGTAATTCAAAAATAGATATCATACAAGTGCTTTTATAGATGGTCTACATTCTGATTCACGCTATTCTCTGAAACTTTAAACGGCACAACCTCCAGCAAAATCATTGACATATGGCAGGCATCAGTTAGCCTCCTCATAGGAAGGAAAACTTGGATGCATGTAGATGCAAACAGAAACTATCTATCGCTAGTTTCTGTTTGACTTCTTTCTTTACCTTGAAATACAAGTCCCCCTCATAAACTGTCAGTTAAACACCATCTAGTAGGTATCTTTTATTACAGCTTTAATAGATGTGTTACGTCATGGAAGTCATCATACTCAATCATACTGTAAGGTTGTAAATCTAGCAATACACTGGGCAATGAAAGCTGTAAATTTTGTGGTTGAAAAAAGTTTAAATATCCAGGTCTTCATTTGGTCCATTGTTCTAGCTTGTGGTAACTTTTTCATCATCCACAAATTTACAATGACATCTCACTAGGTATGTGTTCCAGATCTGTTGAGCTACAGCTCTATTTAAATGATAGTTTATATACTTTTGTCCGGTTACTTTTATCACTAATTTATAAAATATAAAGGATTTCCAAATGTTAGGTTTGATGGTTCATTGCCTGTAAGGTAAAAACAAATATACGTGTCCGACAACCAAAGCTGAAATTGTTGGCAATCAGAGGGACCTATAATAGAGTCATGCTGTTGGTGCTAGACCTGAGTGGGGAAATCTGGAGAGGCACCTGGCTGCAGACCGCCACTGTCAGGCCTGGAAGTGAGGACCTTTTTTGGGGGGTGGGGAGGACATTTTGGGAGGGTCATTTTCACCTGCCGTTTAAATTCGAGAGACACCGGCGAGAGCGCATATGTACGAAAAGAAGAAGGAAAGTGATAAATAAAGCTTATTTTACGAGTAGCGGTGGGTTTCTGATTTTTATTATCCATAGAAAGTACATGCATGCTTTCTTGTGTTCTTCCCCAATATAGATGCCGTTTTAGTAGTCATTATAGAAGTCATTAATGATACAAATTATCGAATGTTACATGTCGGTTTGGGTCGTCGTTTTGAAGCCAAGTTAGATGACTTCAAAGTTTACTTTCACCAATGGTGGTTAGCATCAACACCTAAGAATTGTTAACTTTTTAGTGCATAATGTAAAGTAACTGTTCGCATATTTGTTTGTATGTAACGTTATGAAACTTTTTTGTAAACTCTCCGTGCAATAGCTGGGCATGGTCACAAAGTTACAAACAAAAAAATAGCTTGATTAAGGGACCAGCCCAGCAGGAGTTACAGGTTGGGCCCAGACGTACACTACTTGGCTTCAAGTTTTCTATATGTCATGTTAGATGTATTTTCTTAATCATAACATAACGTATTAAATTACTTAAGTGTCTTGTTTTATCCACTTTCACTTAAGTTAGCACAACATGCAGCAGTCAGGTCCACTGCCCCCCTGTGCCCCAAACACCTCTTTAAACCAACATTTTCTTGACTTGCTCTTAGATAAGAAGATCTGCCGCTGCAATTTGACTTGCAGGAATGGGGGACATTATCATTGTCCCATCTGTGACACAACTGTCATTAGTAGGACAGACATGGAAGCGCATGTAAAGTCTTGTTCCATACAACAAACATCCACCTCAGCTGCTGCCCAGTCCAATCTGAGTCAGGATTCATCCTTCCTCTCCCTGCAACCAAGTCCATCTGCAGCCCCATCTCCAGACCTTCTTGTGCAACAATCAATTCCAACATCTTCTATCATCCACTCCTCAGCAGACACATAATTGTCATCGTCATCTCCTTTGATTTCCTCTTCTGTTGAAACTGAAAAAGGTCGAATGTCCCCTCTGTTCACTAACTTGCCATCTGAAAAACTTGGCCAAACATATGCAGAGGAAGCAAAAAAAATCAAATGATGTAACTCAAACCAACCATTTAAAGAATGTCTCTGTGGATGCCAAAAATGGCATTTCCGCAGTCCAAAAAGGAGGGCATGGCTTTTCAGTCCCTGTACACGTACAGGACAAAACCTGGGGCCGAGTACACAAGGTGTAGTGTGAGTTGGAGGATTGCATACAGTACTCTAAAATGGCATCTAGAAGTGGATTAACTTTCACACACTGCGAACACATCCGTTCTTTACAATACTGCACAGATATAGCCACAGAAGAATGCCTCAGAGAAGATATGTTAACAGAAATGGTGCACTGATTCAAATAAGTTAACCTGCCTTAAAAGGCAAAAATATGCATAGGCAGCACATGTCCCTCTGTGTAGAGGTATCATTTGTGGAAAGCTCAAAGCACTTCTGTTTTTCCCTCCATGAGCCAACTTTGCACTATTACAGTCGCCTTTGGGAGGATATTTGTAACGTACAATTCCTCAGCAAACACATGGCATTGCTCTTGTGCCAAACCAATGATGTCATGTGTCCACAAAAACATCAGCAAATGGCATTTATTTCAAACGAACTGGGATGTGTTCAGAACAGAAGAAACCATCTGGAGCGATCCTGGAGCCATTCAAATTCATATTTCACAACATTGATGACATGTTGAGATTTTGTGAAGAAGTAGTAGACAAAAACAAATGAAAAATTGGCCTATTGTCACTGTCTCACTGAGTAAAGGTCGACAGAACATTTGATCATGTTGTGACTTGGTGTGTTTTTTATGTTTTCTCATTGATCACTTAAGAATTTGACTTGGATTATACTGTAGATATCAAGAGTTAGGATAGTATTTAGTGGTACTAAGGTGTACACATCAACATAATTAGCATAGACATAGAACCAAACATGAAATTTATAGTGGTTAAGAATAAATTTACAGAAAAATACAACAGAAAAACTAATTGAAACAAATGTATAGAAAAAGAGCAGTGCAATAAAGTCAAAATTAAATGATAATGAAACGGCAGTGACGTACTCTATAGTACACAATAAAATGTATAGGCCTATGGCATCTTATGAGATGTTGGCTTATGAATATGAGTAACAGCTTAAGAGAAAATGTGTGCACTGACCAAACAAAAGTTTACTATACAAATAAAAACAATATATACAATAGACCGGGAATTGATAGATTTTATGTCATACTGTTTACTAATTAATTAATTTGTGAGGAAAACGATTCAACCGGAAGTGCATTTGTGATTTTATTTTGAAATGTATCCCTTGCATTTCCGGGCCTTACAGTGGAGGTCTGCAGTTTTATTTTGAAATGTACGCCGTGCATTTCCAGGCCTGACAGTGGAGGTAGGGACCTGACAGTGGAGGTCTGCAGTTTTATTTTGAAATGTACGCCGTGCATTTCCGGGCCTGACAGTGGAGGTAGGGACCTGACAGTGGAGGTATACAGTTTTATTTTGAAATGTACGCCGTGCATTTCCGGGCCTGACAGTGGAGGTAGGGATCTGACAGTGGAGGTCTGCAGCCAGGACCTCTTGGAAATCTGGCACGTGGGCCAAATTATACGCTGTTAAAATGGTGTGCAGACTCTGCCCACCATCAGTTTAGTAATGGCGTAGACCCACTGACGTTTTACTCTGGCGTTGACCAAGAAATGTCACACTAAATCCTTCCAGGATGTGTAGGGAAAACCTTAGTTGACCAACTTAACTCTACAATTTGGCCACTGATCAGGTTGTCAGCGTGTTGGATGTTATAGCATCTTTAATGTTAAAACTGAGTTGTTATTCACGTTGGTTCGATTTTACACTACTTGTACATTCTATCCCTAGCAATCATCAGCTGTCCCCAATTCCCAAACTTAAAAAGGTAAAAAGCATCTCCAACACAGAGCCTAACAAACGTCTCTTATCCTTCAACCACCCATGGAGATCTAGTAACATCCTTCAGCCTTCATAAACAACTTTGGCACTGACCAGGTTGCTTAAGCAGGCAGCCATGTTTGCTCTCTGACTTCACGATTTGGTTTCTTCTAAGATTCTTCTAAGGAGCAGCAAACTGAGCAATTGGTATGTCATAATCCGTTTGTTATTACACAAATCTACTAAATTTGACAAAACTTTGTGGAAAGTTGGGATTCAGCCGTAAGGTATGAGAGCCTTACCTTTCCAGTCAAGCACGTTCCTGGCAAACTCGCATACAGCTAGCTGCATTCCAAGACACACACCTGTGGAAACACAAACAGTAGTCATGACATCACAGAGGACCTAATGCATTTTATTAATAATTTAAATCACAACATAACCAGTATTTAATTTTATTTTATCATGCATTAATCAAATTATCATCATATGATATCATCAAGTCATATCATCAGTTCAATTTGGCTGGAATGTTAAGAGTTAATTGAAAGAAGTTACTTTGTCAACCTATCAGAATTTTTCCAGCTGGAAGACAATGGTGCATGTGAGGCTCAGTGATTGGAGTGCATCTGTGGAATTACAGCAGGCAGGCTGAGGTATTTCAATCTATTTGAAATGAGACCCACATTGATCAGCTGCATAATTTCCCCTAGATGAGTGGGCTCTGTAATCATAAAATGGATGACGATCTCCGCCTGCTGTGGGACAACCAATCATAAGCTACCCGAAGGCTTTTCAGTTAGTTTTAACCAGAGAAACACTGAGACGAGCTAGTTAGCCTGTTGCTCACGATAGAAGCTGCCAGTGACCATGAGGAGAACATTGTTAACAATTTATTAGCTTAGGTAGCAGGTATAGGCTCCAGCCCCGAGGAACCCTTAACTGGACTAAATGGATATAAAAAAGAAATATATGCATTCTCAATAGTCAACTTTAATGATAAGTTGGAGGGTAAAACAAAGCACTTTCCTGCTGGTAATGTATGTCATCTGTTACATTAAGATCCTGGACAAGAGGTTTTCCCAATTCTGGAAGTCATTGTTATCAGTCTTGCCATCATCACATGGATCAACTGTTTTTCTTCCCATTCTGATCCTTGCTTAGCCTGGTCTTTATGCCTAATCACTGGTTAATTAACTAAGTTCCCGATCATAATGCATCACTTTAAATCTTAAATCTACATGACTGTTTTTCCAAACAAAATGTGTTGAATAGGCTGCCTTTCCAATCTGAAAGCTATCTCTTAACAATCTTATTGCTTGTTTGTGTTCACTTCTGGTAACTGGTCAGTCGTGCGTCGCTTGTGGGTGCGCAGTCATGTAATAGAGTTGGTTTTATGTGGTTGGCTGTGTTTCACAGCATGAGCCGTTGTAAGGACTCAGTAAGTTTACAACTTGTGTGATTTTCTGATTATGACTTAGGAGAATTTGCATTTTCACTATGTGGGTAATCAGTTGCACTCTCAGAATATAGCCTTTTTTTATGCCTTTAATGCACAGACAGTTGGAGAGAGAGACAGGAAGGGGGGGCAGAGAGATGGGGAAGACATGCAGCAAAGGGCCGTCCGGTGCGGGATCGAACCGAGGCCAGCTGCAGCGAGGACTGTAGCCTCTGTACATGGGGCGGCTGCTTAACCCACTACGCCACCGACCGCCCCTCAGACTATAGCTTTAAACGATTGGTCAATTTTTGTCGTTGGACATCTACATGAGGAGACCGAGTCAGATGGCCAAAGTTTGAGACCTGAGGTTCACTGCTGACAGGATGTAAGAAAGTATGGAATAGATCACAATTAAAGATTATCCTGACAGCCATCTTGTACCTAAGAAGGGTTTTTTCTGTTTTCTGGCCCAGTTGATAGCAAGAATCTTTCCTTCGGTTCCTCTGACACCAAACCCCCCTGGAACCAGGATGCCACTGAGGACAGAAAGGAAAAAAAAAAAAGCTACATTGATAAAAGTGCTTTTATCAAAACAGAACATCCTGTTCATCGGTAAAACTCACTGAGCGCTGCAGAGTTTCTGCCATGCCTCGTGGTACTTAACCGGCTCCTCCTGCAGAGTACTTGGCTCCAAATGTGCTGAATCTATGTACTGTCAAGAAAGGAAACATAATTTACACTGTGCAATCATGAGGAAACAATGCCATGAGTGAAACCCACGACTCCAACATTCACTAAAGCTTCCGCTCCTCTGCAAACACTAATCCATCACATCTCTTATGTTCCTCCTATGGAATTGTTGCATTTTTGTCAGACTGAAAAAGTCAACCAGGTTACAAGTTACCATGGTTACCATTTCATTCACACTTTGTATAAATATGTCAATCAGCCATCTGTTAAGCGGTGGGTAAACGAGGCAGAATGTGAACCATCTGTGTCGAGCAAGAAAAGGAAAGTGTAAGGATCTGAGTAACTGGGCCAAATCTGGGATGGCTACACGACTTGGTCAGAGTTTTCCCAATATTCAGTCCATAGTACCCACCAAATGTCTCCCCAGGAAGGTGATACTGTGAACCTGCCCAGTGAGCACCCATTTAGCCATGGATATCTCAGGCTAAATTTAGATCCCCTTTCGCTCAAACAATTTAGTACTATTATATACAGCTGAAGTCTTTAAACATGCTAACATCTTAGAAAACAACAAACCGGTTTTTCAGTATTGAATTTTGTTTAAAAATGGTTTGATTCTCTATCTAAGCCTCCTACTGGTGGGACACGTCAAACACAACTTCCCTGTCCAGAAGTCATCCATACCATCAATAGTCAATCCAGAAACAATTTTACAAACTTATGTTACTAGTGTCTTTACTAATGACGTAGTTTCATAAATAAATATTGAACTGCTGTACCAACATAATGCTTCTATGTCATTGAAAAAGGGACAGCTGAATAAAAAATGGCATTAATCAAGCATGGTTTAGGAATTATAGCCTCTAATATTCCACAGCCAGAATGTATCATGACATGTGCAATATAAAAGCAAGCTGGTACCACAGATGATTACGTGGCTGTTCAGCTTAATCGGTTATAAGAGGCACACATAGGGTGAAGGTTCTAAATCAAGCAAGTTCTACTCATATAGCTGATTCTGGTGACATTTTAGGTCAATGCAAAAGCTTCGTCAACATCACTAAATAGGTCAAGACATCAACTAAACTTTTGCTTTTAGCCCAATTTTAGCCTACATGACTTCTTGACCGTTTAAATGTCTTTCATGGACCAGTTTGGTGAGGTCTCTTTCACCAAATAAAACTTGTGGATATAAAAGAGTTCAGGCGGCTCAAGGCTTACAGCTGCATGTAGAGAGCGGAGGCTGATCCGTGTGGTCTTATCCAACAGAAAAGCTACTGCAGCACAAACTGCTCAACATCAGAATGTTGGCTTTACAACACATTATGGACTGCAGGTTGCTGCACAGTAGCTGCCTTTGGAACTTTGTCCATTGCCCAAAACTACTTCTGTATGTAGTGAAGAAAGGGCACATTGGGCCTCATTGCAAGAACATTTTCGTATTTTTATTCTAAATTTCTCTTACTTTTTTCGTACGAAGGTCTCGTACGAACACGCCACGTCAGATTCAACAAACGCTCTTAACGTCAGAAGAAGTGTGTAAACGACCTGCGTAAATGATGAATGCCACCGTGCGTATTTAAGTGCACGTGCTCGAGGATAGTAGATTTGCATACTCCACGCCCAAAATGATACCATATAAGGCTCTGCTTCCTCGCTCTTGTGCCAGGAAGTGTTGAGTCATGAGAATGGCATCAAGGTGCAAAAAGAAAAACTTTAGGGGCTCTGAGATTGAAATTCTGCTCTCAGAGATCCAAAAAGGAAAATCTGTCATTTTTAGCAGTGGAAATATGGGACCTGCTAAAGCGAAGAAATGGGAAGCAATTACGAGTGCTCACCTGTAGTTCGTAATGTCACCAAAATAAAAAAAGAAATGTTTTGATATGAAATGGCTTAATAAGAAAAAAAACATCTCGCCATGGCCAGGCGCTCGATGACAGCAACTAAAGCTGTGGAATCAGTTGTTGCCTCATCATGATGGCTCTTTGATGGGGCAGTTAATGAGGGGGTCTTCTGGCACCACACCTTCTGATCTGTGTGGGCTGGTTCAGGTAGTAGGAGACCCTCGTTTATGGCAATATTGTGCAAATCTGGCATGCCTTCTCTGGGTTATAGAGCAGTTCGCCCCCCGCTGTATCGAGACACACCCACCTGGCCTTCAGCTCAGTGCGCTCCACAACGGCACGGGTGCTTTGATGCATATATGTGTGCAGTCTAGTGCTCCGATTATGTTTGGCAGTCCAGCCAAGGCATGAAAGTCCCTCTTAATTTGTACTTGTTCGACATCGGTGTATAAGAATTTGATGTACCTTAAAGTGATGAGTTTTGATGACCAAGGTGAGTGCACGACTCACAGAGGACTGGGACACACCCGATCTGTCTCCAATCTCCCTCTGAAAGTGGCCAAAAATCCAATGGTGGTGAGGACCCGGACGTGTGGTGGAATTGGGTTTGATCGGCGTGTTTCTCTCTGGAGTTGTGGCTCTAGCAAGCTGCATATTTGCTGCAGCACAGTCCTTGGCAATCTAATTCGCGATTTCAGCCATTTGTATGTCTCCGCAAGGATATCTACACGGTCTCGCGGCACACATGAGCTAAGGCATCCAAAAGTAACAAGTCAGATGCTGGTGACGCTTCCCATTGACCTGGTTATATACAGAGTCAAATTAACCTTCAATTAGTGCATAATTTAAGTCAAACAGAATAATGTCAGCATCATTATGGGGTATAATGTATATATTTATTTATGTTTACTTCAAAGCAATTAAATATACAATCAAGTAAACTTGATTAGAATAACAGCGGACTATTTTAGGTCTGGATCACTCGTAAATTCTGTTCGTACCTGAAAGAAAACGTAAAATACAAAAAGATTGGTGAATGCGCAAATTCTCTTAAATCACTCGTACGTATGATTTAAGAACAAATTTGTGCTTACGAACGGTTGTTGCATGAGGCCCATTGAGTTTTTAAACAGTTGTACTTCTCTAAATATGTATTGATCATATCTTGAGAAATTATCTTAGAAGTTGTCCTCATTGTACTGTATGTCACTCTCAAAAGGCGCATTCCTTTTGCAGTTACTATAACCTTTTCAGGAATAGGGCCGTTTTTTCCCGCATTCGCCCCTTGTCAGATTTCCGCTTCTTCATGTTCCTAATCTGCTCAACGTAAACAGTAGAAATAACGGCTGAAATGTTTACTCATACGACACGGACACAACCAGCGCGTGTTTAATAAGTTAAACTTACACGTCGTCTCCTTTGTCTGCGGCGCTCTGCTCTCCTTCCTTCATGAAACGAAGAAGTATCGCCTGCGCTTGATCCTGACTCCAGCCTCGATGTTAGACACCCGATGTGATCGTCCATGATTAATTTTACCATCATGCAGACCATGAACACGGTGACATCCTCGCTTTCCATATTAGCTTCTTGGTGGTGTTTTTTCTTCTCTCCTTACTTTTTGCATGTTTTGTTTTGGAGTGTGGCGCTAAAGTAACATGTCACTGTCGCAGACGGTTGCGTCGCATCAGTCCCTATCAAGGTCCCGACTCATGAGCGAATGCAAAATTAAACACTTTTTGTCTGCATCCCTTGTCTACAACATTAATTTTTATGCACAGAAGGCTCAAGTAGTCTTGCTGCGACCTGTGGGGAGGTCATCCAAGTTGTGCTCATTTTACTTTAGAAGCCACGCCAACTCCCCCCGCCAACCCTAACTGGGCGTAGTTTGATGATCCAACCAGACATACATGAAAGGCTCAAAGATAAGCAACCCTTGGTGTTATTTTTCAAAATATCAACATACTTCATTCATACTAATGCGACTGTGATTAAAGGTGCTTCATGACACTGTGTACATACCTTAACCTCCAATTTATGGCTAATGGCCAGCGCAGAGTGCTCCAGAGCCTTTATAACAGAAGCATAGGAGTCGGAGAACTTGGTGTACTTTCCCACCAGAGCTATAGAGCAGTGCTCCAGCAGTCTGTCTGACCTTTGAGGACAACACAGGTATTAGTGTAATATGTTACCTTCTCTGGAGTGCAATAATCCAATCTCATGAAAAATAACCCATAAAGGAGACTTTTCAAATTCATTAGGTCCTTTACTCTTTGACCTGTTCTAATGACTCACCTGTCTGACATTTCCTTCCACTTAGTCAGCATTTTCCTGGGTTTAGTCTCAATGGGCATATTCAGTCTCTTGCTTAGGTAGCTCACCACGCCCTGGTCCTCAAGCAGTAAGGGTACTCGGTAAATGGACGAGACATCGTGTACACAGATGACCTGCAGCAAGATAGGCAAGTGGGTTTAGAGCTGAAAAGACAATCGGGGACGTGTGCAGCTCACGCATGCTTCACCTACCTGTTTAGGTTCTACGTGGCAGAACATTGAGATCTTTTCTTTGACAGAATTCTCCAGGGCAGTGGAACAGCGGCACATGATCTGTCAGCATTAATAGGATGAAACTTTAATGAGCACTCAGGGGAGACACCAACACCTATGATGAAATACGAGCAGTGAGTATGAAGAAACGGGGACTGGTAAGTCCCTCTTCCAGCTGATAAAGCTGGCCTGCACGTAATGGGACTTCTATGGAACAGTTTTATGATAAGAGATGCACTGACTGGATTTTTATTTTTCAGTATAATTAACAGCAAACATTTTTGACACTTTTGCTTTATGGAAAATTCAACTAGTTTGTAATAATATGCTAGCCACTGTGAATAAGTGGCTCCGGTGATAGAGCAGGTTCTTCATTAATCGCAAAGTCAGCAGTTCAATTTGCAACCTCTCTGTTGGCACTTTCTAAGCCGTACATTTTTCATAGTTTAGTTGGATGAAGTTCCCCTTCATTACAGCAACTGGAGCTGATTGTAGTTACTGGAACTCCTTTACAGGGACGTTTATTAGTGCCTGCTTCAGGGTAGGAGCTTTCATAGTGTGAGGGGAAACATCTTTGCTTGGTTTATTGGTTGAAACAATGCAACTGTAGGGTGATTGGCCTCATTAGTCTCACAAATACGTGGACCAATCTGAACGGTGAGCAACTTTTGATCATTTAGTGCCGTTGTTAGTCCTTTAGCTGTGCTTCTCTGTGGAGGAGATGGAAGTCCAAGTAGACAAAGATCTGCTTTGTGATGGAGTGAATCTAAGCGTAAAAAAAAATTAGATTAGACAAAACATTCACGCAACACAGACGAACAAGAAAACTAATCTGTGTCTAAAACCTAGAAATAACTCTGACGTTATGTCACAATTTAATATTGTAGATTTAAAAATCCTAACGGAAACAGTTCGGCATCTGAAATCAACCACTTGCACTCTGGACATTATACCATCTGACTTTTTAAAAACTGTTTTTACCTCAGTAGAAAGTGATCTCCTACAAATAGTTAACAGCTCACTGGCATCAGGCATTTTTCCCAAGTCACTAAAGACAGCTGCCATTAAGCCACTCCTAAAGAAGAGAACTCTAGACGCCTCTATGATGAACAACTACAGACCTGTCTATAATCTCTCTTTTATATCTAAGATTATTGAGAAAGTTGTATTTAACCAGCTCAACGACTTTCTGAATGAAAATGGAAGTCTTGATAACTTTCAATCAGGCTTCAGACGTCATCACAGCACTGAAACAGCTCTGGTCAAAGTGTTAAACGACATTAGGTTGATTACTGATTCTGGTAATGTTTCAGTCCTGGTTCTGTTGGACCTCAGCGCTGCGTTTGATACTGTAGATCACAGAATCCTGTTGCACAGGCTGGAAAACTGGGTTGGACTTTCTGGAGCGGTTCTTAACTGGTTCAGGTCCTACTTAGAAGGCCGGAATTATTTTGTTACAATTGGCAGCTATGAATCTGAGCGAGTGGCCATGACTTGTGGAGTCCCCCAGGGGTCAATTCTTGGACCCCTTCTGTTTAACCTGTATATGCTCCCTTTGGGTCAGATATTGCAGAATTTTAACATCAATTATCACAGTTATGCAGACGATACACAACTTTATGTGTCTCTGTCACCGGACAACTGCAGCCCAGCAGACGTACTGTGTCAGTGTCTGGAGGAAGTAAACACCTGGATGAGAGATAATTTTCTACAATTAAATGAAGACAAAACTGAGATCATTCTGTTTGGTAGCAAAGAGAAGAGGGTCAGCGTTGGTAAATATCTTGAGACTCGGGACCTTACAATCACTGACCAAGTTCGTAACCTCGGAGTGTTGATAGACTCAGATCTGACTTTCAGCAGCCACATCAAAGCTGTCACCAAGGCAGCTTTTTATCACCTCAGAAACATCAACAGAATTAAAGGTTTCCTCTCCCAAAAAGACCAGGAGAAACTCATCCATGCATTCATCTCCAGTAGACTCGATTACTGTAATGCTCTTTTAACTGGACTTCCCAAAAAGAGCATTAAACATCTGCAGCTCATCCAGAACGCTGCTGCTAGAGTTTTAACCCAGACTAAGAGATCTGAACACATCACACCAGTTTTGAAATCTTTACACTGGTTTCCAGTCAGTCGCAGAATAGATTTTAAAAGCCTGCTGATGGTTTAAAAATCCCAGAACGGTTTAGGCCCAAAATACATCTGTGATATGTTCAGAGAATATAAACCCAGCAGAGCTCTTAGATCCAAGGACTCAGGTCAGCTGGTCCAGTCCAGAGTAAACATGGAGAAGCAGCATTTAGCTGTTATGCTGCAAACAAGTGGAACAAACTGCCAGTGAAGATTAAACTTTCACCAAATGTAGACATTTTTAAATCCAGGTTAAAGACATTTCTGTTCTCATGTGTCTATGCATGAAATATCTTTTAACTTATCTAGACTGTTGCTTGTTTTTAAATTCATTTAAATTATTTTATTTGTTTCTCTTTATATTCTTTTATGTATTTTTATGCTTCTTACACTCCCTGCTGCAATTCTTTTATTTTATGTAAAGCACTTTGAATTGTTTGTACATTAAATGTGTTATATAAATAAATTTGATTTGATTTGATTTGATTTGATTTGATTTTTGTGATGAAAATGGTTGATGTTGGCTCCTCGCAGTGGCTGATTGGGGTTAATGCATTGCTTTTTAGTTTTACAAAGTAAAATGTTGGCCAGCCAGTCTGCATTCAATATCACCGTAAATGAGTGGTTCGTCAGTTTTGCAAAAACAATTTTCCATTTTTTTTTTCTTTCAATAAACCATGATTCATAAAAACATGCATTGTTTTTGTGCTGATTTTTCAGTTGAAAAAGTTCTGAGTTGAAAAGTGCTCACTTTTGGAGCATCATTTTGGAAAGTTGGCCTTCACATCCCAGTGTGACAGCAACTGAAAGGCCAACACTTAATTTCATAAGTAGATGTCACGGCCAAGGAAAACCCCTTTAAACCCCCTTTATTGAAGCAGTGTTGAGCTACATCAAACTAAGGCCCGACCGATTATCGGCCCCACCGATATATCGGGCCGATATTTAGCATTTTGGGGATATCGGCATCGGCCATACTTTCCATAAATTTCCACCGATAAGTTTGTATAATTTCACAACCAATTTTGCAGCCGTTTCGTTCTGAACGCGTCTTCTGCTCTCGCCACTTTGAGTTCATGAGCATTGCCCCGCCCGTCACAGCATCTGATTTGTTTGGCACACAGAATACAACCAATCAACACGCAAGGCTGCGAACGGTTTCAAGGCGGCCGTGGCGCAAGTTGGGGGCGGGGTGGCTACTGAACGCTGTGAGCGGTTTCAAGGCGGCTGCGGTGCGGGTGCAAGTGGGGCCACGGTGGTGGCAGTACTACTTGAAGCAGAGAGAACAAACTCCCTTCAAGGTAAGCATATACGAAGCCTTATCCCCTGCAATAAGTCACAAACACACCAACGTTGCAAAAGCACGGCACCACAACACGTTTATTAGTGTATACAACTAGTGAAAATGGTCCATTTGATCTGTGTAACGACGCAAACCTTTAGCTCACGTAAGGATAACCAGAATGACAGCGAATACTCCTCACTGAAACGGTTGTCCACAAAGCAGTCTCAGCATAGTGTACAGTAATTTTTAAATCCCCACATGGAAACGTGAACGTGTGTCTGTAGTTCTACACGAAAGGTGGACTGAAAGCCATGGTCAATGAGAACCAAATAAAACGTGTTTGTTCCTGAGACTAACCATTTGTTAGTGCAAGCCTGCTAGCTACTTGGTAGCCTGCCGGTGTGAGAGCCTATCTTGTTCCGTAACAACT
Source organism: Odontesthes bonariensis (assembly GCF_027942865.1). Lineage (NCBI taxonomy): Eukaryota > Metazoa > Chordata > Actinopteri > Atheriniformes > Atherinopsidae > Odontesthes > Odontesthes bonariensis. The sequence goes on from NC_134523.1 coordinate 30,593,586, forward strand.
GGTTACCCAGCACGTTAGAACCAACGGTGATTGGTCGTAATGTCCCTCATAATTAACTTTAAAGGATAACTGCGGTATTTTCAACATTAAGCCTCTTTTCTGAGTCGTCTGCAATGTTTTAGAACCCCCCTCACCGCTTTTTTGATGTTTACTGCTGTCTCCGGTATTTGCCTAATTTTGATTCATCTCAACCTGCTTAAGAATGGCAAGTCATGTGCATGTCAAAAAAGGTCCGTAAAAGCACCATAAACGTCCGTTTTCAAAATCATCAACTCACCGGAGTGGTTACTGGTGTGCACTGGTAATCCATATCAAATTTCGTTGCGAAAAGTTGCTTCTGTTGTGTTTTATTTGACATTTTGTAAATCCCATTGAGTTCTATTGAAGACTGGATGTTCGTTGATATTACTCCGTCACCGAAACCAGCAAGTGGTGTGGAGTATAGCAAGTCAGATTCAACTGCTGAGCGGAAGTTTATCCACGGCTGTGAGGTGGCTAAGAAAATAGTTCGAGCATGAACGAGCTGCCAAATAAAACACGACAGAAGCAACTTTTCGCAACGAAATTTGATATGGATTACCAGTGCACACCAGTAACCACTCCGGTGAGTTGATGATTTTGAAAACGGACGTTTATGGTGCTTTTACGGACCTTTTTGGACATGCGCATGACTTGCCATTCTGAAGCAGGTTGAGATGAATCAAAATTAGGCAAATACCGGAGACAGCAGTAAACATCAAAAAAGCGGTGAGGGGGGGGTTCTAAAACATTGCAGACGACTCAGAAAAGAGGCTTAATGTGTTGGCCGATCTGTAGGGAGTTTGTCCAGACATTAGATGTGCGTGTAATATAAAAATAGCATATATTCAAGTATTCTCATAGCAGGGAGTGATTTATTTTTTTTATTGATAATTATGTATTTATATTATTATTTTATTTCCCATTTTATTCTAAGTTATGATTGGCTTTATTTTACAAGTGCTGCTGGCAGCTCCCTGCACTTTTCATTTTTACAATTAAAAAAACTTAATGGATATGAAAGTTTGTGTCAGTGTGTGCTATTTTTAATTTATCGTGAATAATGTTTCTATTTATCAGTTGCACATATCGGTTATCGGCCTCCCATTTCCATAATTATCGGTATCGGCCCTGAAAAAACCATATCGGTCGGGCCCTACATCAAACGTCAAGATTCACTTATCAGCTGTAACCTCTCTTGCGCCCGTTAACTGAACATTCCTTCACCGTCATCCTATTCATACTAACTGAGCTAGTTTACCCTTTCTTATACTCTAGTTCTGCTTTTAGGTGAACTGATATTCAAATGGCCCAAAATCCCCCCTCATACTGAAAAGTCTCAGATGCATCATCATTTTCCTGTTTGCTTCTAACAAAACATTATCATGGATATTTGTCGTAATGGTGCTCCATTCCTGAAATTCATCACTCGCGAAAAAAAAAAAAAAAAAAAGATATGCAAACATAATCAACAGTTGTGCATGAAATACAATCATACAAAAGAGAAGTAAAACCTTTATTCTATTCTAAAGTTTTACATATAAAATAAAAATTTAAAAATCATCTGGTCCTTACCAGGTCTGAAAATGAGGTAAATACAACCTCAAATTAACAACAACACAAGATGTTACTCTGTATCATTATTTATCCAATAAAAGCTAAGCTAAAATGAAAAAAATTTAAAAATCTAAGCACACCCCCTTAGGAATTAAGTTGGCGACACAAAGCTTCTGCATTTTGGCTTAGTTTTTGGTTCAACAAAAAATTGTTCATCTGAGGTTGTGTTCACTTTATTTTAAAACTTGGTATGGATCAGATAAAATCATCCTTGTACAAAAAAAACAACAAAAAAACAAAAAAACCTTAGAACTGAAAGAGGGTACACTCATACATGAACTGTACTCCTCTGTAACAGCAACTGACTCACCAGGTCAGGAGAAAGACCAAGGCCTCTCAGCTCCCTGACACTGTTCTGTGTTGGTTTGGTCTTCTGCTCTCCTGTTGCACTGGGCTGCCAATGCACAGAACACAAACACATAAAGAGACTGCTCATAGCATGTGCTACCATCAGTGTTTCACGTCCTCCAGGGTGATTGTTGGATGACTAAACGATATGTCTTACTATCACACTGCAAACATTTTATTTTCTATGATATCAGTGAGTGAAAAGGGGTTCCCATCTTACCTGTGGTATCAGACTGACATGGATGTTACAGAAATTCTCTCTCTTAACTTTAAACTGGAACTGCCTGAAAGCTTCGATAAAAGGCATGCTCTCAATGTCTCCGACAGTGCCTCCAAGCTGTGAACACATACAAACATCAGCAGTTATCATCAAAGGTTTCTTACTGAACGCATCTTACTAATAGGTGGAGCCGGATAAAGTATTAGGAAAGGCACAAAAAAAATGTTTTTCTGAATACATCCATTTTCTATACCCGCTTAATCCAGTTCAGGGTTGTGGGGACTGGAGCCTATTCCACCTGTCATTGGGTCAGAGGCGGGGTAGAACCTGTGCGGGTAACCAGTCCATCAAAAGACTTTCTGAATATATATTAATTTAAAATATTTTTTAAATTATCAGTACTCGAGAAAAAAAAAAAAAAAACATGTCGCAATGTCGAGTGTAGTGGGTAAGTTTGCGCTGACATTCTCCTTCAGTACCTTCCCACATTCATTTCAAGGACAAATTAAGGGTCACAAAAAAAAAAAAAAAAAAGGTCCATTTTACTCTAGACGGTAGACACACAACACTAAGTGAAACAATTTAGTTGAATCGTTTTGGTTTATATCATCAAGAGGTACTATTTAGATAAATTATGTCTTTTGCAACTAAAGTCAACAATAGGTTGTGGTAGAATATCACACTTTCTGCCGCTAAAAGGAAAAAGAAAATCAGCCAAATCAGCAGCTAATCCAGTTAGCTCCAGCAAGCTAGTAACCAAAGAATCAGCATCATGGTAACCAATCAAGGAATGCTAAAGGCCTTCCATGCTAATATCAAGCCGAGGGAGTATCTAACCGAGTGGGTCACCAACTTTCAAGACGTTAGTAGTTAGCCTATCCGTTTTAATGCACAGCCAAAAGAACAGATGATCCAATGAATGCCTGCATTAGAGGCATGAGTTATTACCAGGGGTGGAAAGTAACGAGTTACATTTACTTGCGTTACTGTAATTGAGTAGTTTTTTTGTGTACAGTGAACCCTCGCTATAACGCGGTTCATCTTTCACGGTCTCGCTGCTTCACGGATTTGCATCGTGCATTGTGTTCTGCATTCTGATTGGCTAAACAGTCTCTCCGCTTCTATTTTACCTGTGTGTCAATAACGTTGCGGTTTAAAATATACACGTACACATTCATTACAGTTCTCAAACATAATCGATGGTGGCATGTCGGTATATATAAATCTTTTTGCCCAGAAGAAAAAAGAGCGACAACAACTACCGATAACTATGTTCTTCTCTCGAAAAAACACACCTGCACCGCAGGCTTTAGAAGAAAAAAACGCTACAGAGCGGAGTCAGGATGCAGCAGCTCAGTCAGAAGAGCAGTGAAATACACTTGAGTCACTATTTGTCCCACTGTACTTTGTATTTTTTTTTCAAAATCATTTTTCATTTTCTCCCGTTCTAATCCAATGACTCGGGTCGCGGTGAGGCGGCGCTGATCTCCGCAATTTGAAGCCTTCAGTTCGTATTGATGATGAAAATGATTATTTTACAGTAGGCTACAGTAGTTATTTGTAAAAAAAAAAAAACAACGTTTATACAGTACTTTTATTTGTTAAACAAATGCTTGGGCCTGTAAAACGGTTTTGTTCTTTGATTTCAATGCATTATGCAGTATTTCATTGTATAATAATTGTAAAAAAAAAAGGTTTCTACTTCACGAATTTCGCCTATCACGGGTTCTTTTTGGAACGTAACCCCCGCGAAAAACGAGGGTTCACTGTACTTGTACTTTTTTGAGTAATTTTTAAAATCAGTAATTTTACTTTTACTTAAGTAAATATTGTTGGAAATATTTTACTTCACTACATTTTAAACAGCTTCCGTTACAAAGTAAAATAAATAAATAAAAAATAGACGAACTTGCTCTGCATCTGCGTACCAATAACGGTCCATGTGATTGGCTCTGGACAACTGCAGCGCCAGAAAGTGCGAAACGTCGAGACGTTGGCGCCACAGAGGAGCTAGCTAAAAGATGATGGAGACGGATGGAGACACGTGTATCGATGGAGAAGGGTCAAATTTGGAACACAGAGACGTGCATGGAGAACGTGAGGCCGATCCCTGGCCATACTTGAAGGACTTATTTGAGTTCAAGTCTGCACATGACAACAATTTCATCATGCAGTGTAAACTTTGTAAGCCGAAAGAGACGAAGCTATCCACCTACAAAAACTCTGCTTCCAATCTGCGCAAGCATGTACAGGTAAGATAACCTCACTTGAAGCTAAATAACGTTACATGGAATTAATCATTGATCCATGCAATTAATAACTTTACTCAATCATGGTATGGTAACGTCAGTGTTAGCAGCCAGCTTTAATTCAATTCAATTCAATTCATTTTTATTTATATAGCGCCAAATACAACAAATGTCATCTCAAGGCACTTAGATAATAAAGTCCAATTCAAGCCAATTGGAATTCACGGCACTGTAACACCATTCAAAGGATATCTGTTGGAACAGGGAAACACGAGTTAATGACCACAATAATGTCACATATACATAAAGAGATTAAAGTGAGGAAAGGTGTGACAGATGAGGCCCCCCAGCAGTCTAGGCCTATAGCAGCTTAACTATGGGATGTTTCAGGATCACCTGAGCCATCCCCAACTATAAGCTTTATCAAAAAGGAAAGTTTTAAGCCTGGTCTTAAAAGTGGAAAGGGTGTCTGCTTCCCGGACATTTACTGGCAGTTTATTCCACAAGAGAGGGGCCTGATAACTGAAGGCTCTGCCTCCCATTCTACTTTTAGAAACTCTGGGAACCTAAAGTAAACCTGCAGTTTGGGAACGAAGTGCTCTGTTAGGAAAATATCTTATAATGAGATCTTTAAGATATGATGGAGCTCGGTCATTAAGAGCTTTATATGTTAGGAGAAGAATCTTAAATTATATTCTAAATTTAACAGGGAGCCAATCAAGAGAAGCTAAAACTGGAGAAATATGATCTCTCCTGTTAGTTCTCATCAGAACTCCGGCTGCAGCATTTTGGATCAACTGAAGGCTTTTCAGAAAATATGTGGGACAGCCCATAAATAAAGAATTACAGTAGTCCAATCTTGAAGTAACAAATGCACGGACTAGTTTTTCTGCATCACTCTGAGACAAGATGTTCCTGATTTTAACAATATTATGAAGATGAAAGAAGGCAGTCCTAGAAACCTGTTTTATATACGAGTCAAATGATAAATTCTGGTCAAAAATAACTCCAAGGTTCCTCACTATAGAACTAGAAGCCAAGGAAATACCATCTAGAGTAACTATATAGCTAGACAATTTCTCCCTGAAGCGCTCAGGTCCAAAGATAACGACTTCAGTTTTGTCTGAATTTAGAAGCAGACAGTTCTGAGTCATCCAGGTCTTTATGTCTTTAAGACATGCTTGTAGTCTGACCAACCTATTGGGTTCATCTGGTTTTATAGATAAGTACAGCTGAGTATCATCAGCAAAGCAATGGAAATTTATGCCATGCTGTCTAATAATGTTACCTAATGGAAGCATGTATAAAGTGAAAAGAATCGGTCCAAGCACAAAACCCTGAGGAACTCCATGACTTACTCTGGTGTGTGAGGAAGATTCTTCATTTACAAGAACAAACTGAAATCTATCAGATAAATATGACTTAAACCAGCCTAATGCAGTTCCTTTAAAGCTGCAGTCGGCAGGTTTTCAAAATTGCGAGTCTAAAGTCGGAAAATTCGAACTGATACAACTTTCAGGTCCCTCCCCCAACCGCTAACAAGCTCCGAATCGCCCCCCAAACCCCTCCCCCTCTATGGACGAGGTTGTGCACGTGAGTTCACACCAGTGTGAGCGCACACAAGCTGGGGCAGACTCACGCTCAGCAGCGTGTGCACAAGCTGTGATTGACAGGTAGGATTCCTCCACCCTAACTTGATTGGTTAAAAACAGCCGGGAGCGCTCGATTTTTGCAAGCATGATTACAGGCTTCAGAGGGAGCTACAGATTTCGTTATTTTTTCTAAACAGCCTATTTAATATTCTACTTCCAGAATCCCATGACAGTTCAAGCTAATATGACTAAAAAAAAGTTGCCGACCGCAGCTTTAATCCCAATAACATGTTCAAGTCTCTTTAATAAGATACTGTGATCGACCGTATCAAATGCAGCACTGAGATCCAACAGGACAAGCACAGACACAAGTCCGCTATCAGAGGCTAAAGCCTGATTCTTACTCGGCGCAACCGCGCAACTGTTCTGGCTCGAGAACCATTAATGACGTCATCGAAAGCGCCAGCCCCTTCACAGTTCCTTCAGCTCATAAGCGCAGTTTGCGCCGAGTATGCGTCACATTTGCAGTTCTCTCCAGACCAGCGGGCGTCACTATTGAGGAAACAAGCTGAAGAACCGGACGAAGAAAAGCATACGAAGAAAGCATACACAATGCCACCTGTGGTGTCACGTCAGCAGAGGCTGGCACATCTGATGCGGATGCGGAATGAATTTACTCTGGGTGTAGAACTGTATATGTATCTCAGAGCTAAGCGGCTGCGGCAAAAACAGAAGAGAAGGTGGAATGTTCGTCCTTTGCAACAAGACAAACTTTGTCAAACGTTGTCAAACGTTGTCCTTTGGGACAACGTTGTCCCAGTGTAACTTCATAGACGTGTCGTACAGATGTTTGTAGAGGCGCACCCTCTCGGTCACCGCGGTCTCTGCAGTGTTCATGTTTCCTTTCTCTTGGTCAGCTGTTTCCGGTTGAGCTCGCGCGAAGTCAGAAAAACAGTTGTGTGCGCGCCCTTGCGACGCGCGAGGATTTTTTAGCTTGCGACGGGGGGCGTGGTGGAATTTTGGGTCACGTGACCGTTTGCGACCAGCTAGTAAGAATGGGTCAAAGCGAGGTTGCGCCGAGTAAGAATCAGGCTTAAGAGGAGATCATTGGTAACTTTCAGCAGTGCTGTTTCTGTGCTATGATGCACTCTGAATCCTGACTGAAACTCTTCAAACAGATTATTTCTTTGTAAATGATCACAAAGCTGAGCTGCAACTATTTTTTCAAGAACTTTAGACATAAAAGGGAGATTGGATATAGGTCTATAATGAGCCAACACTTCTGAATCAAGAGTAGGTTTTTTAAGTAAAGGTTTAATTACAGCAACCTTAAAAGTCTGAGGTACATATCCTGTCAACAAAGACAGATTGATCAAATCCAATATGGAAGTTTCAATTAATGGGAAAACCTCCTTGAACAGTCTGGTTGGGATTGGGTCTAAAACACAAGTTGATGGTTTAGAAGAGACTATTGCTGTTGTTAGTTCAGAGAGATCAACTGGGCAGAAGCCATCTAAATACAAATCAGGTTCTAAAGATACTTCTAAAGCTGCTGTACTTGATGATACATCACTGATAATAGTGGGAAGGACTCCATCAATCTTCTCTCTAATAGAAACAATTTTATTGATAAAGAAGCTCATGAAATCATCACTGCTGAGAGTTAAAGGAATACCTGGCTCAACAGAGCTCGGACTCTTTGTCAGCCTGGCTACAGTGCTGAAAAGAAACCTGGGATTGTTCTTATTCTCTTCTATCAATGATGAATAATAAGCAGTTCTAGCTTTACGAAGGGCTTTCTTATATGTTATTAAACTATCTTTCCAGACTAACTGAGACTCTTCTAAATTAGAGGAACGCCACTGTCTCTCCAGCTTTCTTGCAGTCTGCTTTAAAGCACGCAGCTGTGAATTATACCAAGGAGCCAACCTCTTCTGACTGATTACCTTCCTTTTCAGAGGGGCAACATTGTCCAGATCTGTACGCATTGAAACTATAGTGCTGTCAACAAGAGAGTCAAGTGTTGCTGGAGTAAAGTTTAGGTAGTCGTCCTGTCATATCTGCACATGGCAGTGAAGAAAAGGATGATGGAATTAATTCTTTAAATCTGGTTACAGCATCCTCTGATAGACACCTTCTATATGTAAATTTCTTCTCAGAAACTGTATAGTCAACTAATGTAAACTCAAAGGTTATCAAAAAATGGTCATATAAGACAGGGTTATGAGGGAACACTGTTAACTGTTCACTCTCAATGCCATAAGTCAGAACAAGATCAAGGGTGTGATTAAGGCAGTGAGTCGGTCTGTGAACACTCTGAGAAAATCCAATAGAGTCTAATATAGAATCAAAGTTCATATTCAGGCTGTCATTTTCAACATCTACATGAATAGTAAAGTCACCCACTACAATGACTTTATCTGTACTCAGCACTAACTGGGATAAAAACTCTGAGAATTCAGACAGAAACTCAGAATAAGGGCCAGGTGGACGATACACAACAACAAACACAAGAGGTTTTTGTGATTTCCACTTTGCGTGGGAAAAACTGAGAATCAGAGATTCAAAAGAGCTCAAACTAATCTTGGGTCTGGGACTGATTAGTAACCCTGATCTGAAAATAGCTGCCACTCCTCCTCCTCTGCCTGTGGTTCGAGGAACGTGAACATTTAAACAGTCAGAGGGAGTTGCTTCATTAATGCTAACATGATCCTCCTGCTGCAGCCAGGTTTCTGTAAGACAAAATATATCAATATGATGATCACAAATCAACTCATTCACTAACAGAGACTTCGAAAGGAGAGATCTGATATTCAGCAAACCACATTTAATAGTTTGATGTTTTTGTTCAGTTAAAGTTTTTGTTTTAAATTTTTTTTGCACAAGAGGATTTGCTCCTTTTGTGTTAATTGATTGGGTGGGTAGCAGCAGGTGGGAAGCTGCAGAGAAGTGTGTAAGACTACAACTCTGCATCCTGGTCTGAGCCCTGGGTTGTCATGTTTTAGGGTGACAAATAAATTCGTCCATATTTCTAGAAATGAGAGCAGCTCCTTCCAAAGTGGGATGGATGCCGTCTCTCCTCATCAGACCAGGTTTTCTCCAGAAAGATTGGCAATTATCTATGTAGCCCACGTTGTTTGCTGGACACCATCTAGACAACCAGCGATTGTAGGACGACATGCGGCTAAACATGTCATCACTGGTCAGATTTGGCAGGGGTCCAAAGAAAACTACGGAGTCCGACATTGTTTTGGCAAAATTACACACCGATGCAACATTAATTTTAGTGACCTCCGATTGGCGTAACCGGGTGTCATTAATGCCGACGTGAATAACTATTTTACGTTTATCCTTAGCCAGCAGTTTTAAATAGATTCTATGTCGCCTGCTCTGGCCCCTGGAATGCATTTGACTATGGCCGCTGGTGTCTCTAATGCCACGTTTCTGACTATAGAGCTGCCAATTACCAGGGTTTTGTCCTCAGCAGGTGTGTCGCTGAGTGGGGAAAATCTGTTTGAAGCGTGGACAGGTCGATGGTGAACAACGGGCTTGACTTTAGAGCTATGCCTCTTCCTGACAGTCACCCAGCCACGTTGTAATCCTGGCTGCTCAGGTTCTGCTAGGGGGAGGCTAATTGAGCTAGCTACGCTAGGTGGCTCCACACTGGCTAAAGGGACCTGGCTCGCTATCGGTTGATTTTCAACAGTGCAGAGCCGAGCTTCCAATTCAGATAACCTCGCCTCCAAAACTACAAAAAGACTACATTTGTTACATGTACCATTATCGCTAAAGGAGGCAGAGGAGTAACTAAACATCTGACACACGGAGCAGGTGAAAGCAGGAGATGGAGGGACAGAACCGGTAGCCATGCTACGCTAGAGAACCAGACACACCGTTAAAAAGTGAGAATAAAGATTAAAGATCTGTAGGAGTGTGTTAGAACAGAACGGTAAGCTATAGAGTTTAACTATGCAAAATTGTGTAAGTTATAGATAGAAATAAAGTGATTATCAGTAGTCCGAGTGGAGCAAGAAATTCCACAGTGCACAAGCAAGGTAACAGGAAGTGATGCAATACGTCTTACCGCAAAGCAAAGCCTTTATAGTGCTAGTTAACGTTAGCTAACTTGGTAGGTAGCAAGCTTCATTTTAAACAATCAACTTTGACTCATTCCTTCATTTCACACAAAATTATGCTAATATTGCTATGATATGCGTTGACAATTGCTTATGAGTGTATTATAGCACATTGAAAAATGCACCAAAAAGCTATTAAGTTTTGGCTCATAAAAAATATTCTAGTGTTGTTCTAATAGTGGGTCTCTTTAAAATTAAATTAAAGACTATGGTCTAGACTTGCTCTATGTGTAAAGTGCCTTGAGATGATGGTTGTTGTGATTTGGCGCCATTTAAATAAAGATTGATTGATTGATATATTGGTGAATGTTTTTCATTCAGTAATCTTATATGCAGGACAAAAGTAGGTGATCTGGGACCTCACTTAAAGTCTGCCAGTGACCCATCCATGATAGAGTCTAGTCTTTCTATATGACACCTTGAAAAATATGAATGAATCTTTTAATATGAAAAAGATTTTAACTGTATGCTTAATGAAAACATGGTATTTATACATGGTATGGTATATGATGATGTCTTTTTTTTGTTCACAGAGGAAACATCTATCAAAGATAAAAGTCTACAATTACTTCGTGGCAGCACGGATGCAGACCCTGGAACCAGAAAAAAACCCAAGCAAGCAGGCAAAAATATCGAACTTGCTGTCAGTGGGTGGAACCATACGTGTGCTGCAAGCAAAAGTTGACAAGGTTCTGATTAACTTCCTTTGTGAAGGCCTTCATCCATTTACTGTGGTTGAACAACCTGCTTTTAAAGAACTTGTATCAACACCATAGGTGTCAAGTAACGAAGTACAAATACTTCGTTACTGTACTTAAGTACAGGTATCTGTACTTTACTCCAATACTTATTTTTCTGCCTACTTCTGACTTCTACTCATTACATTTTCACACAAGTATCTGTACTTTCTATTCCTTACATTTTCAAAACAAACAGCCTTGTTACTCTTGGCTTCAGTTTTTTTTTTTTTTTTTTTTTAACTCTTGGCTTCAGTTTAATGTTTATGTATTTCACGTCATGTGCGCCATCCAATACAGATCAGTGGCGCCATCCACACCTAGTGAGAACGACTGTAATTGGATGAATCATATAACGCAAACACTCATCGGTTAGGCTATTCGTCAAATTTGTGCTGACACACAAGGAAATCGTCATTCGTCAGAAGCAAGCAGGTGTTCTACAAACTGCAAACGCGAAGCTGCGCAAAGTGTGTGCCACGCCACAATGTCGGATTCAGAAAAAGATGGCGAAATGTCTGAAAGGTCGGACACAGGCGAGAGCGTATCGGGAGATGGAGACGGAGACCAACAAGACCTTCCTCATCTTTGGCCCTATCTCAAAGAATTTTTTAAAATAGTCGGGTGCAAAAATGACTCATGGAAAATGCAATGCAAACTCTGCACACCCAAGACCCACGTGTAGAACTAATCAGTTTTCAAATTAAGCTTGCAATTCATATAGTGGCATCTACCTTTTTGTGTAGGTTTTTAAAAAAATATATATATATTTTTTTTTTATTTAAAAGTTACTTTATACTTTAAGTAGGTTTTGGAGCACATACTTTTCACTTTTACTTGAGTAAGTTGATACTTCAACTTTTACCAGAGTGTTTTTAAACTGCAGTATCTATACTTCTACTTAAGTAACAAATGTGTGTACTTTTGACACCACTGATCAACACTGAATCCTCAATGCAAAATCATTTCCAGACCCACTCTCCGGGCCAGAATACAGGCAGCTTCCACTCAAATGAAGAAGGCTGTGGTGTCACACCTCAGTGGAGTCAGTTATGTCGCTTGTTGGACAGCACACCAGAGAAGTTTCATAGGGGTCACCTGTCATTGGATAGATGAGGAAACCTTTGAGAGAAGATCCGCTGCAATTGCATGCCAGAGGTTGAGGGGGTCTCACACGTTCGATGTGCTAGCAGGTTCCCTTGATGACGTTCACTGTCAGTACGGGTTAAGGGGAAAAGTTGTAAGAACCACAACAGACCGTGGGTCAAATTTTATCAAAGCATTCAGCGTGTTTGGGGAGCAGAGCCTGTCCACAGAAGCCGAGTCTGACTCTTCTGAAGAAGAGCCCAAAGTCGGCCATCAAGACACATTCAACATCCTGGAAGAAAACAACAGCCTTGAATACCAACTGCCTCCTCATCAAAGGTGCGCGTGTCACCTGTTAAACTTAATCGCCACAACAGATGCTGCCAAGGCAGAAGAACAAAATGATACATACAAACGGCTATCACGTGCAGCCTTTGGGAAATGTCAAGGACTGTGGAACAAAAAAGGTCGGTCACACATGGCTGCAGAAACTGTGGAAGAAGAACGCAACCTCCCGTTCATACGGCCAAATCAAACACAGTGGAACTCCACATACATGGCTGTGGAGAGGATCATACAAATTATACACGCGAAGGGAGAGGGTGCCATCAGAAATGTCTGTGAGAAATTCAAGGTGAAAATGTGAGTACTCCTGAAATGGAATACATTATGTCATCACTATTCATAGTTTGAAATAATGACTCTCTCACACATTCTCCATTACATTTTCAATTACACCTTTTTCCATAAAACACAGAGGTTGAATAGTACATAAATACACACGCATTGAGCATACAGTCTGAATAGAACATGAGTGGACTTGATGGCCATAAAGTATCAAATATATTATCAGTAGTACTAGTGAGATGGGTAAATAAAGCATCTGATTGCTGGTAATCCTTAGCACAGAGTGGTTTGGTTTTAGGGTGTTGAATTGAATGTCTGACATTTTGTGAATTTTGGTTGTGGCGAACTTCTAATTTAAAACATAGTATTTATCTGTTGATATTTGCTTTATGTCGACCTTAATGTCGACCAAGCGACCTTGGGTACCCTGAAAGCGACCTTGGGTACCCTGAAAGGCGCTATATAAGTTCAAGTTATTATTATTATTATTATTATTATTATTATTATGTCATATAGGCTGAGTCCAGCTGAACTCGCCTTCTTGACCCATTACTGCACAGTGATGAAGCCTGTGACGAAGGCATTAAACATCCTTCAGTCAGAGACCAACACACGGGATGGCTGCTGCCAGTGATCTTCCAGTTAGAAGCAAAACTCGGACGACTGGAAGTATCCTGCAAGTTGTGCCTACCACTAATCAAAGCCATTCAGGTTGGTATCCAGAAGCACTTTGGTGGGATGATGGGAGACCCTGAACTGATAGCTGCAGCAATCCTTCTGCCAAAATTCAAGACCACTTGGACTAAGAAAGCCAACGTCATAGAAGCAGGTATGATTTTCATCACTAATTATTATTAAAGGTATCCTTTGGATTATTGATGGGGGATATATAAACTACATATAGTCAGTGTATCACCTACTGTAGATGCTGGTCACCTCACACACAGTTTGGAGAAGAAGTCTCTACTTCTTCAGCATAGTGTACTGCTGTGCACAGGGCCAGAAGCAAAACATTTTTGCCAACTTTAAGAAGGCTTAGTCCAATATCATAAATGCAACAAAAATAATGAGTATAGAAAATGTTTTGGGTTTTTTTGTAATGGAAACATTACGATGAATTAAGTTGCCACATAAACGAAAGCCTAAATGTCTGATGTATTCTATGTGTTTTGTGTGTATTTGTCACTTAACACAGGTTTTGCCTATGTGAAGCATCACATTGAGCACACGACAGACAATGAGATGGAGCATGTCGGCCACTCATCAGATGAGGACGATTTCTTCTCATCCCTGAAGTCCAAAAAGTCAAAAGGCACAAGTGAGCTAGATGGGTTCCTTGCCTGTGTCTCAGACAAACTGGACCTACTGAACTCTTTTCCTCTCATCAAAAAGCTCTCTCTCTCAAACTCAACACTGGCCTGCCTGCTTCTGCTGCTTGTGAGCGCCTCTTCAGTTGTGCTGGACTGCTGTTCACTGCAAACCGAGCGAGAATGAACTCTAACTATGAAAACCAGCTCCTGCTCAAACTAAATAGAAAGTTCATTGAGTAATTAAGGAGGAACTGTAATCTATATATATTTGTGATCTATGCATTTTCATTAATAAAAAGAAGTAACTAAGTAATTTTTAGAGTAAATTTTAATTGAGCTACTTTTTACTTTTACTTGAGTAGATTTTTACACCAGTACTTTTACTTAAGTAAAATTTCATCAAGGTAACAGTACTTTTACTTGAGTACATTTTTTTGATACTCTTTCCACCCCTGGTTATTACCAAGGTAAAGTGAGTAGTAGCCTCCTCATTTGGCACTGTTGACCGCTCAGAAACCAATGCTGGCTTATCATTGGTTTGATCAGGGCAGGGATATAGCCTCCTACTACAAGAATATAGTCTCCTAGTACAAGTATCTCTGCGCTGCTAAATAATCTTAATTATATCCCTTTAATTGAGCCATATGTTTCGACCACCCAGCTTACCTCTATTACACAGACTTGAGGTTCGACTTCATCATCATCAACTGGCACTTTGGCCTGCTTCACAACCCATTCCTGGATTGCATCTGTAATATGTGGCACCACTGGAAAAGAACAAAGTGCAAAAGTGTTCTTACTTACACACCTTAAGCATCACAACCTCTTTGACATCAATAATAAGTGTTTACCCTGCACGGTCTTGCCCAGATAGTCTCCCCTCCTCTCTTTATTGATAACTGACTGATAGATCTTCCCTGTGGTCAAATTATTATCTCTTGTCAGCCGGATGTCGAGGAAACGTTCGTAGTTCCCCAGATCCAAGTCCACTTCACCCCCGTCATCAAGCACAAACACCTCACCTGGACACAGTCAGCGTGGAACAGTCATACTGCATACACAACAAGCAAATTAGCTCGTTATGCTGATAATTTCCATTAACGTACCATGCTCATAGGGTGAAAAAGTGCCTGCATCTATGTTGATGTAGGGGTCGATCTTGATGGCTGTTACATGCAAACCACATGACTTAAGGATCGTGCCCACACTGCTGGCGATGATGCCCTTGCCGATCCCAGAGATGACTCCACCGGTTACCAGGATGTATTTCATCATTCTACTCATTTGTCTGGAGACAGGTGAGAGAGTGTTTTGTACTTTGAACTTTGAACATTTGGTTTTGGCATCACTGTCCCAGAAAAAAATTAAGCAGTCACACAAAATTTATAGAAATCTGAAAGAGCGTAAAGTTAGTGTAAACTTAAACTCAGAGAGCTTAACTCTAGGTCAACAAACCTAATTTTATTTCATTAAGTTTTCAGCAGCAGTCTAAATCCAACATACAACAGTGTGCATCATGTGACCTGACCAAACTTCACATAGTGATCTGATGAAAAGCCATGAAATGTGGTTGAAAGCCCTGTGACCAATTCAATATTTGGACCTTGACTTATGGAGTCTTATCCACACAATATAGTTCTTCAAAAATCTTATCATTTGTGGATATTGAGCTAGGCTGTATTTTAATTGTGTATTATGGTGAATTGAACAGAAATAAATTAGCTTTTAAAATAAATATAAAATCTTTAAAGACTTTTCTATAGTCCGTCTGCCTGATAAGAAATTAGGACAGAGCCATCTTACAGGAAAACCAAGGTGAAGCTCCCATAAGAGCTGGAAACACATTTCACATTTGGTAAACACATTCAGCAAAAGAGAAATTGGTTCAAAGCAAACAATCAACGCTAATTCTTAAAACGCAGAATTAAGATATACGATTTCTGTAAACGTAAGAGCGAAATGTGTCGCATTCAATCTCTCAAAAACCCGTTTCACCATAAACAGTTCGTGAATATTTAACGCACTTGGTTAATTACACTTTATAGGCTGAGCGGGCGGGGAATTCGGTGCTCCAAAGAGAATGAGTGGCCGAACCGTCCGTCCAGGTAAACGCTGTGAGCAAAGTAAACTGGAGCAAAGTAATGCCACCAGGACAGATTTTGACTATCAAAATATTATATCCGAACAGGAGTTACCACCAGGCCACTAAACCAAGTTTTTCCATGTGCGTCTATAGAGGAAAACTGATTAAATAATTTTTAATTAAACATCTTCCAAATAACCCCTTGTTTTGGTAAGTAAGTTGGAATAAACGTGGCTGATTTGTTTTGAACAAGCTAGCAAAGTATCATGCTCCTAAAGAACTTCACATTTATCAAAATAAAAGCGAAATTAGCTTTTCAATAATGGCGTCGAAACGCGTATCCAATTCATCTTAAGTGATCGTCTATATTCACTTTCTTTCGTGTTACTAGACAACTTGTCACGTGAAGCTACATATATTACATTGCGTCGACGCACTATAATGTACTGTATTTCCAAAATAACTTTATTTTGACGAATTTTCACCAGAAGTCCAACGTATTTAGCGTATGTAGCTTAATAACACCGTTTTCAAGCTAGCCAACAATCTCTCTGTACACAGCATCAAATTTCAACTCACCAAAATATTCCAGAATCAGAGCGGCCTTTTAAACTAATTGTCAGCGACGAAGACGGACAGATAATCTTTCGTCAGAGACTAGCTCACGATCAAAAATTCTGAGCCTTTTTGTAACAGTGCTCCCTTACAGACCCATCGACCCTCAAATTAGCTCTACACGTGTGTGGACCACGATTCAGACTGCTCTACATCATTCATTACTCATACGACAGCACAGTGTTACCTTCAAGTACGCCTCGGAGATAGCTGCAACCCACGTGAGAATGTTTCTACTTTGACTTTCAAGGGGTGTTGGGGTCATTCTACCCGTTTTCAGCCCTCTCTAAAGACAAAACAAAAACACGTTGAGAGTTTTTCAATCTAGGATTAATTGGCAAATTCTCTCTGAAATTGCAAAGAAACACAATTTCATTAAATAAACACACACACATATTTATGGAGTGTTTTTCAGTACAGCTGGAGGGAAATATGTAAACAAGGGAATTGTAGGTAAAAAGCTAAAACATGGTAGGTGTTGGAGGGTGTTCAATCTGTAAGAACTGAATACTCATGTTTTGGGGGGTAAATCTTTAATTAAGAGCATATGTTTAGATTCGACAGAAGGATTCCTTGTTTTCATGCTCAGATTTTGCTCTGCTCACTCTTAAAAAACAGGCCTCACACCGCAAATCTGAGGGGTGTTCCACGAAGCTGGCTTAGCGGAAAGCCTGGCATTTCTCGATAGTTCTGGCTAATCTTAGAGAGAGTTCCGTTCCACGAACGTGTCTTATTTGAATGCCCGCTGAGTAACCATGGTAACCTATGCCACTGAACTAGCCTGATCCTGGGCAGGCTAAAGTTGAAGCTTACCTTAGCTGTGTCTCAAAGAATGTCCGACCAGCTGAAACAGACTCCTTAAAGAAATGTCCACCAAGAATTCTGCGCTCCCGCAACTCATGTCTTGTATAAAAAAATAAACAAAAACTGTAGTTATCATATCACCACTTTCACTGTCTCGAAAAATCAATCAGTCGGTGCCAGTGCAACTAAAGAAACGAAACTATACACACGTATTGAACATGAAATTAAATGAGAAAGAACATGGTATTCATTAAAACTAAATCAAAAACTAAACTAATCAATACCTAACAAACATCTGATCTACACCCATGTAGACCAGACTCAGAAAAATGGGGGATAGGTAATAATGTTAATAATACAAATTATTGAAAGCTCCTTTCAAAACAGTCAAGGACACTGTACAAACAAGATATTAGATAAAAACACAGGAATTAAAACATCATACCATATTAAAAATACACAGAACGGAGCAATCACTGGAGGTAAGCACACTTGAACGGATGGGTTTTGAGGTAAGACTTGAACAGAGGGAGAGTGTCAGTATTGCGAATGTGGGGGGGGGGGACACTGCTGCTCCACATTTACAACAGCCGATAATGTAAAACAACCTGCTGGCTGAAGTATTTGGATTAAGTTCATCATCTCCCTTAAGCCTGATTCTTACTCGGCGCAACCGCGCAACTGTTCTGGCTCGAGAACCATTAATGACGTCATTGAAAGCGCCAGCCCCTTCACAGTTCCTTCAGCTCATAAGCGCAGTTTGCGCCGAGTATGCGTCACATTTGCAGTTCTCTCCAGACCAGCGGGCGTCACTGTTGAGGAAACAAGCTGAAGAACCGGACGAAGAAAAGCATACGAAGAAAGCATACACAATGCCACCTGTGGTGTCACGTCAGCAGAGGCTGGCACATCTGATGCGGATGCGGAATGAATTTACTCTGGGTGTAGAACTGTATATGTATCTCAGAGCTGTTGTCCCAGTGTAACTTCATAGACGTGTCGTACAGATGTTTGTAGAGGCGCACCCTCTCGGTCACCGCGGTCTCTGCAGTGTTCATGTTTCCTTTCTCTTGGTCAGCTGTTTCCGGTTGAGCTCGCGCGAAGTCAGAAAAAAAGTTGTGTGCACGACCTTGCGACGCGCGAGAATTTTTTAGCTTGCGACGGGGGGCGTGGCGGAATTTTGGGTCACGTGACCGTTTGCGCCATTTGCGACCAGCTAGTAAGAATGGGTCAAAGCGAGGTTGCGCCGAGTAAGAATCAGGCATTAGGCTTCCCCAATGTTATCAGTGCACTACACTGTACCCATGTACACATCGAGGCCATTAGCCTCAATTTCCAACATTGAGGCTAATGGCCGGGATCAGTTCATGATTCTAGGATGTTCCAAGCATCCTCACTGGCACAGAGGTTTGCACAAGGTGCAAGACTTTTACCTACCTGAAGGAGTGTACTTTTGAAGTAAGGTGTATATAGCATAGTCATAATTTTGGTAATCTAATGAGAGGTCAGGTGTAGAGGTCATCTTAAGGAATTTAAAGTGCTCGTCATACTTTATTATAGATAGCCATATAAGGCACATATTGCATCAAATTGCCAAGTCTTAACACATGTATATCCACTCAACATTTCTCTTATTCTGCAGGAGAGTTCAATGGTGTCCTGCTTGGGGACAGAGGCTATGCATGCTGGCCGTACCTCCTCACGCCATATCCTGATCCAGGAACAAGGCATGCACATGCTAAAACAAGGGCACAGATAGAAATGACCTTTGGCCAAATTAAATACAGGTTCATTGCTTAAAGTTCTCAGGCACCATAGACGACTTCTGACAGAGCCATCTTAAATTTTATAGTATACTTCATATTTTATACATTTTGTCTTCCAGGTTCCAGTGCCTGAAAGGACTCAGTTTCTCCTGACACAGTGAGGGACCTATACAGGGACACATATTTCCGTTGATCCTTATTGTTGTGACCTTTGAGTTAGAACTTCTTTTCATAATTTAGCATTGACACAGTAGCAGTTTAAGTTAGAGCAAGTGTAAGAAGGCTGTCGGGTCTAAAAGATAACCCAGCTGGAACACAGTTCACTCAAGACAACCCCAGTGATCAACAAAACACACAGTGCACAAGATTGTATTTTTACTTGCAAGGGGAGCCTGACGGAGTGACAGAACTTATTCCTTCACCCATGCTCAAACAACTCCATCCGACTTTCCCTGTGTAGTTCTTTTTATTACACAGCTTAGTTACAATCAGCATACATAAAACAATCTTGTGAGCAAAATGCAACAAATGTTTTACTGGGACATCTAGTTCCTCGCGTGTTGAGTGGTTGCACATTCTCCTACATGGGAAGACCAGAGCACCCTGTTTCTCACAGTTCCCTTTAATGACTTTGTATCCCACTAAGTAAAGTTCACACACTACATGTCTGTCTATGAAATGTTGTTTACTCAAAATGAAAATCTATATACATTTTTCCAACAAAGGCTAAATAGACAGAGATGATTTATAACTTTCCACACGTTTAGGTCATGGCACCCCACTGTGAATATAAATGTAAAAAGCACATTTCTAACACTTTGCATGAACATGACATGAATAATGACAAGTTTGAGTTCAAGTTGTGTTAAATTGTTTAATTATTATTACTACATGTTTCTCAAGCTGTGGAGAGAAAACAGAATTAAATACAGTTCACACCACGACCTTCTCCTTTATCTGAATTTATACTAACATCCCTCTCCAGTTTCATTATTTCTAGCTTGATCTTTTTTATTTTCAGTTTCTTGTATTCCATATCTAGTTTGGTGCTCCCTTTATTGCACAAACACATTTCTTCAAAGGCTACTTACCACTCTGAAATATGTTCCTGTACTTTACTTTCACCTCCTGCCAGGTATACTTTTTGCTGTTAACTCATTCGCTGCCAGCCATTTTCAGTGCAGAGAGACCCATACTGCCAAGTGTTTTACAGTATTTTGACTGATTTTCCAAGACCCACAGAAAAGTGTGTCTTATGACTATGTACACACCGAAATTACCAAAAGAAAGAGTAGACTCTCTTCTTTCATCAGGAAAAAAAAGTTTGTTTCTACCATTTTCAGTCCTTTAGTAATAGACAGTAGAACTAAAAGTAGAATGGGAGGCAGAGCCTTCAGTTATCAGGCCCCTCTATTGTGGAATAAGCTGCCAGTAAATGTCCGGGAAGCAGACACCCTTTCCACTTTTAAGACCAGGCTTAAAACTTTCCTTTTTTATAAAGCTTATAGTTAGGTCTGTTGAATCTGATAGTGTGTCTGCTAGTGTGTCTTGTCCTGCCTCCACCTCTGGCACCCTCTATACTTTCATTACCCCCTACCCGAACCAGGGTTTGAATCCCATTCCCGCTTATCTTACCTCTTTTATTTCTCCCCCTACCCGAACCAGGGTTTGCATCCCCACCCCGCTGTGACTGGTGTGCAGTTGGTGAGAGTGAGTTGTATGGCTTTGTTTTTGCTGGTATTTTTAGTGATTATAGGACTGTTTAGGTGAGTTTGTCTGCTGAATCTGCTAGTGTGTCTTGTCCTGCCTCCACCTCTGGCACCCTCTATATTTTCATTACCCCCTACCCGAACCAGGGTTTGAATCCCATTCCCACTTATCTTGCCTCTTTTATTTCTCCCCCTACCCGAACCAGGGTTTGCATCCCCACCCCGCTGTGACTGGTGTGGAGTTGGTGAGAGGCTGAGGTAGCTTGTGGCTGTAAAAAAGATGGTTGTTGCGGTGTGAGGAGCAGATCTATATAGGGAGTATAGGGAATTACTCACTGAGTCTGGTCCTTTATTTTATTATTTATTTTTTCGTTAGCACAAGTTTCTTGTGTTTACCTTGAATAGGGATGGCTCAGGTAATCCTGAAACATCCCATAGTTAAGCTGCTATAGGCCTAGACTGCTGGGGGGCCTCATCTGTCACACCTTTCCTCACTTTACTCTCTTTATGTATATGTGATATTATTGTGGTCAATAACTCGTGTTTCCCTGTTCCAACAGATATCCTTTGAATGGTGTTACAGTGCCGCCGCCGCCGCCGCCGCTGCCGACCCCCCCCCCCCCCCCCCTCCCCCCCTCCCCCCCTTTCTGTCTTCTCAAACCCCAGCTGGTCGAGGCGGATGGCCACCCTTCCTGAGTCTGGTTCTGCCAGAGGTTTCTTCCTGTTAAAAGGGAGTCGTTTCTCTCCACAGTCGCCTCAGGCACGCTCAGGCCGGGAGATTGGACCGAAAAACAAAAAGTTTTCAGTGCAATCTGTTGGTTTTCTTAGCTAGGAAATTGTTTTTGAATTGGCTCTATATGAACGAATTGGAATATTTTATGAATTATGATTATTATTAATTAATTGAATTCCAATTGGCTTGAATTGGACTTACTATCTAAGTGCCTTGAGATGACATTTGTTGTATTTGGCGCTATATAAATAAAAATGAATTGAAAAATTGAATTGAACATAGGTTGGTTTCACCAAAAACAGCTGTTTTTGACCAAAAAATGGAGAAAACAAGCTTTTTGTGCAAAGAAACCTGTCAAGCAGAACAGTGACTTTGATGCTAACACTTTTTGCTTTAGTGACACCTCAAACATCTGAAAAGTGGTTTCCTTCCATAAAACAGCAAAAACAACACTAAGAAGGTATTTTGATAGCATAGCATTGTCTGAGTCATCAGAACTGTCTGGTGGTGCGCTCCGCTGAGGTGAAATACGCGCACGCCGACGACTCTCTCCGCTTGGCCCGGGTATCTCGTCGGTGGATAGTAGTGGTACACTACTTCTGCTGCACAGAAGGCTCTGTTCGAGCGTTAGCTGCCTAAATTTTTTGTTTTGTCTCGCCGGCGACATTTTCTCCTTCTCCGATCTTGGTAATTATAGTTTACAAACATTTTGATTAGTCTCATTGGCTTCAAAGCCGCTTCAGTCTTCTTCTACAATCTATGTGATCTTTACTCATCTCCCATCCAAAGTAAGTAATTTTGCCAGTATATTCTCTGTTTAGTGTTTACAAGCCTAAGATTTAGTGACAAACTCCACTAGATTGTTCCCCAGCCCACTCCGTTAAAAAACGCAATTGACGTCTATAGACGTCTTTGGCAGTCAACGGTTGAATTTAAATTGACGTCTATAGACGTCAATGGCAGCCAATGAGTTAAGATTGCTCCTGTTGAGATGTAACAGTGAAAAATTAATATGTAGGTCACACACTCTCGATAATATAGTCACAAAGTATGATGATGCGTGTCGATTATTGGGTTATTAATAAACTGAGCAGGGCCAGTATATTTGTGCAGTACATCTCATTAAGAGACAATTCAGCATGCTTTATGTAAACAAATTATAACACCAAGAGGAGAGCATAAATACATGTGGACAGTAAAATAAATGCATAACAATTGACAATGATATGAAACTTTCATAACTCACGCGTTAATGCCCCTTTTCCACCGAACATTTTTGTACCAGTACAGCTCTACACGGTACGACTCTACACTGATTGGGAGCTTTTCCATCGCGGGTTGAAGGTGGGACCCGTTACGATTTTTAGCAGTGGCTAGTACCTGCTTCAGAGGTGGGTCTAGTCGGTACTAGCCGATACTAAAACGTCACGTGATCAGTGCTGTCCACTGATTGGTCAGGCTTGGACACTAGAGGAGACTCAGATGCAGAGAGTTGGCGGAAGGGCACTTTATTAACTCCAAACAAAAATCACTCCCAGGGAGGCAACATAAAAGACTATGAAACTTATTCGAATAAGAAAACTAAACTAAGAAAATTACAAACCAAAAATCGCTCGTAATGAGGCTATAGAACTGTGACTTGACAAAAGCGAAATATGCAGGATCAATATCAAGACTATGACTATGATTGCGAAGATGACACACTGGCACAAGACAAAGGGAGACGCAGACTATAAGAAACACAGGGGGAAAGGGAACGGGTGGAAACAATTAGGGATCAGACCAGAGACACATGAAGAAGGGCAAGTGACCTGAAACGAGAGGGCAGTTACTTATCACAATAAAACAGGAAATGACGAGCCAAAAACATCAAAATAAAACAAAACCTCACCACGGTGTGACACTTTCGTGGAATACATAATTTTGAGTTAAAGCTGCTGTCGGCAGGTTTTCAAAATTCCGAGTCTAAAGTCGGAAAATTCGAACTGATACAACTTTCAGGTCCCTCCCCCAACCTCTACCAAGCTCCAAACCGCCCCCCAAACCCCTCCCCCTCTGTGGACGAGGTTGTGCACGTGAGTTCACACCAGTGTGCGCGCACACAAGCTGGGGGCAGACTCACGCTCAGCATGGAAGACGTGGTTGGTGACTGTTCTGCTCAGATAATAGATAAATAATAAACCTAACGTGATTGGTTAAAAACAGCCGGGAGCGCTCGATTTTTGCAAGCACGATTACAGGCTTTAGAGGGAGCTACAGAATTTGGGATTTTTCCTAAACAGCCTATTTAATATTCTACTTCCAGAATCCCATGACAGTTCAAGCTAATATGACTAAAAAAAAGTTGCCGACGGCAGCTTTAAGTTTTAATGTGATTTCCAAATGAGTCATTGTTTTTTAAAGACACTGCACATTTAGAGAAGAGATTTTGTTGCCAATTGTTATACTGTATGAGTAGGCTAAAGTTATGAAAGGCTAACGTCACGTTAGCATGAAGCTATGTAGCACTATAAAGTGGTACCTTGAGTTACGAGTGTCCCGACGTACGAGCTTTTTGAGTTACGAGCAGTTATTCCGTCGATTTTTTGCTTTGATTTGCGAGCATAAATTTAAGTTACTTTAAGCTATTTAAGCTTCAGGAACACCGCCGCTACTTGGCTTGGTGAGTGAATCCGGCCAGCATCCCATCTCTTACTCATTCACTTCACTTTGTAACCTGACCAGGGAAGCATCTCGTGTTTTGGGCTTGCATTTGTGCAGTTGTTTAGCCAAACTTTCAAAGTCCGATGAAAAGAAACACCCTGAAAAAATTAAACTGGTCGTGCGGCTGCGCTATATAATGACACATTCTGAAAGGC
The DNA here is from genome assembly GCF_027942865.1 of Odontesthes bonariensis. Lineage (NCBI taxonomy): Eukaryota > Metazoa > Chordata > Actinopteri > Atheriniformes > Atherinopsidae > Odontesthes > Odontesthes bonariensis. Next base: position 30,618,094 of record NC_134523.1, read on the forward strand.
AGGATTAACCAAACCTCCTTGGACAGGTTTTCATTAAAAACGCGCTGCAGATGAAAGTGAGGAAAGCGTGGCGAATAAGCCAAACGTCAGTGAAGATGATTTTTTTTTTTTTTTTCTCAAAGTTGCAAACCTCCTTCGCCAGCATCTTCTGCCAGTCCAAGCGTCTGATCTCCAAGATAAATACACTTAATAAAACCAGTATATTTATTTACATTCTCTTTTATCATATCGTATTATGTTCTTCCACAATGTTTGTTATTTAAAAATAAATTTGAACCGTAACAAAAAAAGTTGGGGAGGATTTTGGGGGGGCATGGAACAGATTAATGGCATTTCTATTAAACATCAACATCAACCAATTAAACTTGTAACTCAACGTACCACTGTGTTGGGATAATGTGGGGGGAACCATATCATTGTTGGTTTTCAGTAAGTGTATAATCAACACAGTTCGTAAGGATTTCATACTAGACTGTAACGTTAGATGAAACTGTAACAAATGCCCAAAGATTATATCATTGTCCATGAAGCTTGTTTGTTATTATAAAGGTCTAAAACTATAACTTTAGCCAAGCTACTTCACCTGACTACCCTACATGATCTAGTTTAATTTTACAACAGCTAGGCTGGTAGTTGATTTTAGAGTAAGTTAAAGCACAAGAATGGAGACAAATAGTTTAAGATTAACAAAATATTGAGGTTTAACCAGGCTGCCTTATTTTGTGTAGGGACAGATAAGAATGAAAAGAAAGGGAAATATTGCAGACTTCTTTGTAAAGAAGCACACGTCAGACCCAGATCAGGCCCAGACAGATCCCAGCCATGAAACCGGCAGCCCCCAACCAGGCAAGTCAGTGTGGGCAGACACAAGGAGCCAGTCTACCACCACCAGGTCAGAGTATTCAAAGGCAGTTAAATGCATCTCCAGTTTATCGAAGTGGAGCCTAACTTTGTCCAGATTGTTAATGTACAGAGGGGGACGTTTATGTCCTGCTGGTGAATATTGTGATCACAATAGTGTGACTGAGTGTGTGAGTGTGTGAAAGAGAGAGTTATGCATGCATCATTTTAGTTGTTTTTCTGTAGGCATCTAGTGACTGGCCAGACCCGTGGACTGCCAAACAAAAAGAAGAGTTTAAATCCAAGTTTTCTTGGATCCAAGTCCTAATGAGGGTTCATTCTTGGCAGCATGACAGCAGCGACCACCACATCTGCTGACCACCCTGATCTCCCTTCGTATCACTGCGTGCTGCCACCTGCCGACAGCCGCGCCTGTTACGGTGTTTACTGGTCGGAAGCAGGGGACTGCTCGGTCTGCACTTCGGTCTGCACGGTCTACACAGCATGCAGTGATACGAAGGGAGAGAAAGTAGCACCAAGCGATTGTGAGGTCTTGTGAGGTCTTTTTCCTGGAGAACGATTTTGTGATGCAAATGTATTACTCTTTTGAACGCATATTGTTTTGAGAAGCAAAACGCTTTATTTTTTAAACCCCAGCCAACTAGCCGGACTACTTTTGTCAACGCCAAAACGAGGCCGGAACTCGGCTCACAGTATGCAGTAGGGGGTAAGTCAATGGGCCTCATGCAAGAACCGTTCGTACGCACAGATTTGTTCTTAAATCGTCCGTACGAGTGATTTAAGAGAATTTGCGCATTCACCAATCTTTTCGTATTTTATGTTTTCTTTCAGGTACGAACAGAATTCACGAGTGATCCAGACCTGTTGTAGGAGTTTCGTAAAATAGTCCGCTGTTATTCCAATCAAGTTTGCTTGACCAATGGATTGTATATTTAACTAGAAAATTTCTGAAGAAATTTAGAAGGGGCCTGCCAAAGTGTGCGTATCGCTCAACCAATCACGGCTGCTCAGGAATGGTTCGCAAGGCCTAAAGAAGATTGCCTGACTCCCGCCCTCTGGTATTCGCATACCATCTGGGACGAGCCCACAACCGACATGATTTCAAATGGGGCTATTTTTTCTAAAACTCGTGCATGTGATTGGATGAAGAATCTGTCCGTCATCTTGACTGACACGCCACTTCAGCCACTCCCAATGACTCAACCCGTGACGTAGCTCAGAGCTTACCTGACTCCCGCCCTCTGGAGCAGGAATGGGCGGCCATAACGCGGCCATAACGCCGCCCATTCATCCAAAGTCCCACCCAGCGATTAATGATTTGCTCTCATTATTTTCTAATCGGACGAAACACATATGACTCCCAGGCTCCTCAGATGGATGTGTGAGGAAAGGGAACGCCCCCGCGTGTAGTTGGTGAACGCAGCCAGATGACGTGAGTCAGGTTATAAAGAAGAAGCATTCAAGCCTAAACGGCATCAAAGGATGACATGGATGCTTCTTCTTAAAGAGGCGAACTGTCCCTTTAAAGCGGCGAACTGTCCCTTTAAAGAGGCGAACTGTCCCTTTAAAGAGGCGAACTGTCCTTTTAAAGCGGCGAACTGTCCCTTTAAAGCGGTTAATTGTGCTGTTGAAACTTCAAAGGACTGGCTGGGCCACTAATAGCCTTGTTTCTATGGTAATTAATCTCCCTCAATTAACTGACAGTTAAGCTGCCCCAGGTGCTGATACACTAATTAAATGAGACTCAGGCTTCTCAGAGCCAAAAAACCTCTACGAACAGATGCTTCCCATTCGGAAACCGTAAGAGCTACGGAAAAAATTCTCGCAGAATGAGCGAGGGACGCCTTTGGACTTCAATATTCCCGCGTTTCAGATCTGTAGCACATTCACAGTGAAAGCACGGATGAGAGAAAGAAGGGCTGCAGGAGCTGCTGAGATTCTGAGAATTGGATGAATTAAAATGGGGATTTGAGGTCTTTGAGCCCCGACATCACTTTGCTCTGAGGGGCTCTGAGAGCAAACGGTCAGCCCTAGATGAAATATGAAAACATTTTATGAATCCCAACATGCGTGCCTATATTATGACAGTACATAATGGCATTGGAGCGATATTTGTAGGCGTGAGGGCGATTCGAAAATGAATCTGAGGTCAGAACTCTTGCTCTTCCCACACTCTAATGAAATGGCAGTTGTGCTCTAAAAATTCAAATTTTGCAGATTTTAACTTTGGGTCGCTTGGAGGCATGCTGTGGGAAATCCGTAGCAGGTATCGACATGGCGTCTTCACTTCTGAACACAGCACAGACGTATCTACAAACTGACATTTGAATGGCGTTTCTAGGTTAATGCATGATGACACAGTAACTGCTCAAAATTTTGGGTTTTTTATGATTTTTCCAGGTCATCCCCCTATTTATTCCTAGGGGGGCTTTGGGGGGCTGTTTTTTGCTTATTACGTCGCCATGGTAAATCCAATCTTCTATAAAAGTAATAGCCCGCGAAAACTCATGGAGCCGGTCGTTTTGATATATATATTGTTGGGATGTGCGGGCCCGTAATGTGGACGGAAGAATAAATATAGCCTACCTATAAATAGACACGTTTTCAATGTTAAATCCCATAGACTTTTGCCAACGGAATAGTAATAGGTGCCTTGCCATGCGAAGCATGCCTTGCCATGCGAAGCAATGCTATGCAGTGCTCTCCGATGCAATGCTATGGCAGGCCCCAATTACTTTGAAGCAAACATAAATAAATATATACATTATACCCCATAATGATGCTGAAATTATTCTGTTTGACTTAAATTATGCACTAATCGAAGGTTAATTTGACTCTGTATATAACAAGGTCAATGGGAAGCTTAACCAGCGGCTGATTTTCTACTTTCGGATGCCTTAGCGCATCAGGCTCTTGGAAGAGACCGTGTAGAGAATGGCTGACATCGCGATTTAGATTGCCAAGGACTGTGCTGCTGCAAATATGCAGCTTGCTAGAGCCACAACTCCAGAAAGAAACACGCCGATCAAACCCAATTCTACCACACGTCCAGGTCCTCACCACCCTTGGATTTTTGGCCACTTGAACCTTTCAGAGGGAGATTGGAGACAGATCGGGGGTGTCCCAGTCCTCTGTGGGTCGTGCGCTCCCCTTGGTCATCAAAGCTCTCATCAGTTTATCACCCATGGTACATCAAATTCCCATACACCGCTGTCCAACAAGTACAAATTATCGGCAGCAAGTCTGTGTAGCTCTCAATTTTTCTCATCGTTTAAATGATTATTTGTCATTTTTCATTTTTAGTTTCTATCTAAACATTTTTAGTTATTTTTAGTGATCTGGTTTTTTTTTTTTTTTTTTTTTAATTAATTATTTTGACAATGTGCACTACTACTAAAGCAGTGTACACAAGAGAAGAACTGTTGGCACTGTCAAGGATTGGACGCGGAATTAAACGAACGAGCTAAAAAGCTGTACCGTGGATGCAGAGCTGGAGCGAAACTAAAGGCAAAGAGGCACAACAGGAGGTGGAGGTACAAACCTTTTCTGCCCTCGGTGATCATGGGAAACGCTCGCTACCAAATAAGTGTGATGAGTTAGAGGCGCTTGTGCGGAACCAACGGCTGTATAAAGAAATCAGTTTGATCTGTCTGTCTGAGTCCTGGCTGAACGACAACACACCAGACTCATGTGTGGACATACCCGGCTTCACAGCCGTACGAGCAGATCATGACCTGAGTACGAGCGGCGGTAAGCGTAAAGGCGGGGGTGTTATACTGTTATTTAATCAGAGATGGGTAAACCCCCGCAATGTGACCGTTAAGGAGAGAGTTTGTTGTCCAGACATCGAACTGCTGTCAGTTGGTTTCCGTGCATTCTATGCGCCCAAAGAGTTCCCATACACAGTCGTCATCGTTGTTTACATTCCACCGAGGGCGGCACCTACAACGGCGTGTGACGTCATCCATGACGCCGTTGCTAGGACACAGACCCAGTATCCTGAGGCATTCATTGCAATCACAGGAGATTTCAACCACGTCTCTCTATCCTCCTGCCTGACTGGCTTTGTACAGTATGTGGACTGTCCAACATGTGGAGAAAAGACATTAGATCTGTTCTATGCTAATGTGAAGGAGGCTTACAGGGCAGTGTCTCTTCCACCACTGGGTAGATCTGATCACAGCATGGTCTATCTACAACCCACATACAGACCTTGTGTACAAAGACTTCCTGTTACTACCAGATCTTTCAGGAAGTGGTCACCAGAGGCGAGTGATGCATTGAGAGACTGCTTTGATGTCACAGACTGGGCTGTACTGCTGGAGGAAGATGAAATGGACATTGACATGGACAGGAGGGTCAACACCATCACAGACTACATTAACTTCTGTGGGGACACTGTGATTCCAGTCAGGACTGTAAGGTGCCATCCAAATAACAAACCATGGATCACCAGTGACATCAAAGACCTCCTGAACCAGAAAAAGAAGGCGTTCCAGAATGGGGATAGAGAAAGGCGGAGGAGTGTACAACAGGAGCTTAAAAAGACATTACGTCGAGCTAAGGTGGAGTACAAGAAAAAGGTAGAGAGACAGCTGGAGAACAATAACACCAAGGAGGTGTGGAGGGGCATGAGGACCATCACTGGATACAGACTGAAGAACTCTCAGTCTGTAGAAGGTGATGTGGACAGAGCCAATACTTTCAACCATTATTACAACAGGTTTGACAGTGTGGCTTTTCCCTCCTCTGCTGCTGCTCCCTCCACCCCCACCACTACAGCTGCTTCCTCTATACTGCTTCCACTGCCCTGCTGTACTTCCACCTCAATGGCAACCAGGCATGGACTGATAATCGGGCGTACCGGGCATTTGCCCGGTGGGCCGACGTGCTATTTGGGCCGGCAGATCCGACATGTATATTAATAATATGTATTATTATTATTATATATCCTCATCGTCATATCTGCATAATGCATGAAGAAAAATCAAATCAGCAGCGCAAGAGTCTGTTCCGATCAACCGGCCCTTACGACAGGCAACTGCAGCCCATTGGTTCATCACTGACAGTCTAAAAAAGGGCTAGGCCAATCATGAAATAGAAAAACACCTTCACTCTCCATGTGGAACTTTGTGCAGCGGTGTTCACTTAGTGATGGATAGGAAACGCAAGGGAGGCGCAGAGAAACAGCGCGACAAAAAAACCCGCAAACTTCAAACGGACGCTGCGAAATGTGTCAAACTTATTGACATGTTCGCAACAACAGGCTCTTCATCTGCTCTGGTGAGTGATGTCAAATATGGTGGTGGTGGTGGTGGTGGTGGTGGTTGTAGTGGAGGTGACGGCGAATCGAGCAGTGAACATGTCAATGCAGCTGCTGCAGTATTAGAACCTGCGGTAAGCTGGACAGTTTTCAGAGCCCCAAACTATGTAATGATAGGATAAACCAACCTACCCCTTAATGAATATGATAAAATAACATAACCCCAATAAAATTATGTTGGCTAATGTTCCATGGTCAAGTTAGTTTGTATAGTAAACACAGGTGCTGCTACCCATAAACTTCATGCTACCACAAGCGGCTAATGATGAATTTTCTAGCCTACACTGAGTGCATGGGAAAATAAGCCTAGGTTTGGCTAATACGTCTATGTCTTTCACCCTGAACTGAACACTTTTCAATGCGAGAACCTTAAAGCCACTATTCACCAACATAACAGAATGTATCATGCAAATGTCATCATTAGACTATCATTGTTTGTGGGTAGAGTAGCCTTGGCTAGACCAAGGCTAAATGAGGTTTTGCCAAAAGGCAGTTTCTATTAAGATGGATAAGGTCAATGAAAGAAAGTCACAATTTTTGAAATCATATTATTTTGCTATATCATTTTGCCTGTTATGCCAATTAGGCTGTGTATCTCTATGTATGACTCTCTAAGAGAGTCAAATAGTATTTCAAATGTATTTCTAAAGCCACTCCCCAATATGAAAAGCGAGTTAGCACTGATTTAATTATTAGGCTATTTGTTGGACTACTGTTAGAAGAAATTACATAATTTTGTGTCAGTATTATGCTAATGCAGCTGTGTCTGTCAACCAGACAATCCAAGAACTCTGGAACTGACTGCATCCTTATGTGAAAAAAAAAAAAACCCACAGTGACAACACATGTTTTGTTGTGCCAGGTTGAGAGAGCATCCCAGGAAGAGGAGAGTGGCAGTGTGAGAGTCCACGAGAAAGAAGTCAGGGAGGGAGAGGAGAGAGTTGGTGAGACTGATGAGAGACATGGTGAGAGAGATGAGCGCAAGGAGCAGGAGGAAATCAATTACTTTGCCCGTCCTGATCCTTGTCTTTTACAAAACTTTTTGAATCACCACCCACAACAAAGCACAAAAAATCCAGTTGTGCAAAAGGTATTCACCACTAAAAATGCAACCAACAGGAGGTGGCTCACATATTGTGAGAAAAGTCATGCATTATTTTGTTTTGTATGTATTGCATTTGGAAAGACTACTGACACAAGCTCATTTATTACTGGGATGTCTGATTGGAGGCATGTGCACCAGCGCACAGAAGAGCATGAGAAGAGTAGTGCACACCGGATTTGTTCTGAGGCTTTGTTACTAAGGTGTTCAGAAGCAGATATCAGCAGCAGGTTTGCTGGTCATCAGCTGTCCGCTAGCAGGGAACAGGTCAGAAAGAGACGCCGGGTTTTAGAGCGCGTTGTGGATGTGGTCAAAGTGTTGGGGAAGAGGGGGCTGAGCTATAGGCATGAAGATAATGAGTCGGCCTACACACTAGGTGATGACACCATTGACCATGGGAACTTTTTGGAGCTGATCATCCTCTTAGGAAAATATGATGTCTGCATAAAATAGCACATTAACCAATGTGTTGAAAAAAGTAAACAGCAACATCAATCCAGTGGAACAAGAGGTCGAGGATCTCTCATCACACTTCTCTCTAAAACCACTGTCAGTACAGTCATTGATACAATTGGCCACCTCATTCAAGACTGCATTTCAAGAGATGTAGAGAAAGCTGGAATGTTCTCTATTCAGCTGGACACAACACAAGACATTGCCTCTCAGGATCAGTGTTCAATAATTTTAAGATACGTCACTGACACTGTACACGAAAGGCTTATTGCCCTAGTGAGGTGTGAGGCGTCCACAGGACAGTACTTTGTGAAGTTGGTGTCCGATGTCTTGGACCATCTGAGGCTGAACAAAGACATGTGTATAGGAAATTCCACAGATGGGGCGTCAAATATGCAAGGCACATACAAAGGATTTTCAGCACTGATGACATCTCAGTCACCAACTCATGTCCATGTATGGTGCTATGCACATGTGCTCAATCTTGTGCTTTCTGACACTACGCAAACTGTCATTGAAAGTGGATCATTGTTCAGTCTGTTGAACGAAATTGCGGTCTTCATCAAGGACTCCTATCAAAGAGTCAATGTGTGGGAGAACCAAGCCCAAGACAGAAGCCATAGACGCCTCTCTCCAATTGGGGAGACAAGATGGTGGTCAAAACATGATGCTCTAAAAAAAGTGTTTGGACATTTTGGGAAACCACAAAATGGTTTGTTTGCAGATGCAGTCCTGACTCTGGTAGCCATAGAAAACAAAGCTCGCGAAAAAGCATCAGTACGAGCCAAAGCACGAGGGTTGAAAGAGGGCCTCTTGAAATACGAAACTATATTAACTGCTCAGATATTCCTGCGAATATTTGAACAAACAACACCCCTGTCTAAATACCTCCAGACAGAAGGCATGGAGATCCTTTCAGCCCATCGTATGGTGATTACAACACAAGAGGCCCTGAAAAGCATTGTCAGAGATTTTTCAGGTGTGAAAGCTGCTGCAGACACTTTTGTGCAATGGACAAACGAGAATATTGAAAAAAGAGAGGAAGAAACGGACATTGAAATTGAAAGTGCATTGCCTCAGAAACGAGAAAAAAAAAAAACTAGAGCAGGAGAAATGGCTCAAGATGAGCCTCTAACTGATGCTGACAAAGCATTTGAAGTCAATGTCCACAACAATATTCTGGACACTGCTCTTGAGGGTATTCATAGAAGGTTTATGACACATGGCACTCTTTTCGCCGATTTGGCATGGCTGGATCCCAGGAACTTTGAACAGCTCCGGACTACTACTCTGCCCAACAATGCTCTGGAAGTTTTGAGTAGTTTTCTGATGAAATTCAGCACTAGTGCAACAGTGGACAATCTCCAATCAGAGCTGAAATGTTTAGCAGGACAGTGGGACAGACTGAAAGCATCCCTCATGAAGATTACATGACTAGAACAGTAGAAGATGGAGCTGAAGGACAAGAAGAGGAAACAGATATCGTGGGTAAAACCTGTGCCTCCTGTAAAAATTGCCCACTGTGCTGCTACCAGATTCTACAGCGGCTTAACATGTTCTCAGATGCTTATCATCTCCTTGGGCTTGCTTATAAGTTCTTGCTGACCCTTTCCCTGACCCAAGTGGCCTGTGAAAGAACCTTCTCTACGCTCAAGTTCATCAAGACCAGACTTAGGAGCAAGCTGTCCGCAAGGAAGCTGGAGGCATTTATGTTGATGGCCACTGAAAAAAACATCCTCATGGCACTGGACACAGTCATAGATAAGGTGGCTGAGAAGAGTGGGTTGCTGACAAAGCTGCTCTTGTAAATTAGTAAGCCGAGGGGAACTTCTTAAATTTATTATGAATGATTATAATAATATTCAGTGCAACATTTGTCTTATCTTTATTCCTTCTCATCCTCTCTGACAGGATTTCCACACGTTTCAAATGGTTCATCATTGGTGTAAGAGCCATATTAACATTGGCTAATGATTAGTAGTTTCCCTTTAAAAATGTCGCATTGCTCTTTTAATTACGCTGCTGATGACATCACAGCCATTTTAGATCAGACCAGGTTAAAGGGGAACTCCGGGGCATTTGAAGCGTGTTTCCATTGCTAGAGGTTGTCAAATAATGATAGTAGGACACAGAGAGGTGCACATCTGCGCTCCCTGTGTGAAGATCGCTCTGTCCGCACAGCATGTCATGCGAGGCTAATACGTGGTGGCTAAGGGGCAAGCGCTAACCCTTCCACGTAAAACAACAACTTGCACACTGCAGAAACGTCACACCACTTTATAACCCATCCGACAATAAAGTCACAAGCCTTACCATCAAAACCATATGCATGGTTCTCATATTACTGGCATGGGGACGTTACAAAACAACTTTATAAACAGTATGTCACTCACCGGCTGGTTGTAGGCTCGCGCATGTGAAAGCCCAGAAGAGTCGATGGAGAATAATCCCATATACAAAACAATTATCTTCTCTAGAAAAACTGCGTTCAAGTATTTAAAACATTACAAGAATATTACTGGGCATGTATTGTTGTAGTGTTTTAAATACTTGAACGCAGTTTTTCTAGAGAAGATAATTGTTTTGTATATGGGATTATTCTCCATCGACTCTTCTGGGCTTTCACATGCGCGAGCCTACAACCAGCCGGTGAGTGACATGCTGTTTATAAAGTTGTTTTGTAACGTCCCCATGCCAGTAATGTGAGAACCATGCATATGGTTTTGATGGTAAGGCTTGTGACTTTATTGTCGGATGGGTTATAAAGTGGTGTGACGTTTCTGCAGTGTGCAAGTTGTTGTTTTACGTGGAAGGGTTAGCGCTTGCCCCTTAGCCACCACGTATTAGCCTCGCATGACATGCTGTGCGGACAGAGCGAACTTCACACAGGGAGCGCAGATGTGCACCTCTCTGTGTCCTACTATCATTATTTGACAACCTCTAGCAATGAAACACGCTTCAAATGCCCCGGAGTTCCCCTTTAAGCAGCCTAAGGAGCAAGACAGTTTTTTTGACAAGGTAAAAGTAAAAGTAAATATTAGTGAATCTTGTAACATTGTTTTTTTTTTTTGCTTTTTCAATTAAAGTTCCTTTTTTGAACGAAGTTACTGCCTTGGAAGATCATTTTAATGTCAAGCTTATTGCCAAGAAGACTGCTTAACAGTAGCGGTAAGTGGAGTACTGTGACGAAAGATCGCCGCTACAATTGGCATCCTTTTTTACACAGTGAGTGCACAGTAGTCCAATGCTACCCTACAGTATCTGAAAGACTGAATAGATCTGATGAGCAACTACCATAACTACTTATGATGATATAAACGTGATAATATGTGTGATTGACCATCTCTCTCTCTCTTCTCTCTCATCTCTCTCTCCTCTCTTCCTCTCTCCTCTCTCTCTCTCTTCTCTCTCTCTCTCTCCTCTCCTCTCTCTCTCTCTCTCTCTCTCTCTCTCTCTCTCTTCTCTCTCTCTCTCTCTCTCTCTCTCTCTCTCTCTTCTCACTCTCTCTCCTCTCTCTCTCTCTCTCTCTCTCTCTCTCTCTCTCTCTCTAGTTGATGTTGGTGATGTCTGAAAACAGTAAATCAGATCAACTATGTCTGTTTCTATACAACTATTTTTAAAAAAAGACCAATAATTTGATATTTATTCGGGCATCCCCTTTCTGTGTTCTTCAGAGAGCACCTCCTATCCTAGCACTTTAGTCAGATTTGTTCTATGTATCTTGATTGTTAAATACTCTTTTGTACGTCGCTATGGATAAAAGTGTCTGCTAAGTGCACAAATGTAAATGTAAATCTTTCTCTCTGTCTCTTTCCCAAACATATCCACAGTTTAAAGTTCATTCAGGAGTTCAGCTTCATTAATCCTGCTTGACTGTGTAAGTTCACAATTTATCAAGTACTATTCTTGGTAGAGATAGCATCTGATCCATTGTTTCTCATGTCTGTTTTCTTTCTTTTTTCTTTCTCTTTGAAAAACATAGGTACAGCCAATAGGATGGATTCTGATCTGATTCTGATCTAAGAATTATTGCTGTGATTGAGTGGTGGAGTTTACATTTTATAGTATTAATAAATTAATGTTTTGGAAGTATTTTAAGTGTCCACTCTCACTAATTTCCATTAACCTGTTCCATGCCTGAAGGTATTTATTTTTTCAAAATTTGCACAGTTGGTATACACATTCAGTACACCAAAAAAAAAAAAAAACTGATAATGTTTGTGTTGTGCAATGTGGTGGGCCAGTCTAGTCCAAAATGCCAGGGCCGATTTTTTTTTTTTTTTTTTTTTTTTGTCCCAGTCCACCCCTGATGGCAACCTGCATCGCCAAGCCTCCTCCTCCGCCTGACTGCACCTCTACCTCTGCTGTCACCAACAAGCTTCTTCTGTCCTGCTGTACCTCCACCTCTGCAGCAACTTCCACCACCAGGCATCCTGAGCCCAGCTGCACCTCCACCTCTACGGCAGCTTCCACTGCCAGGTATTCTGAACCCAGCCACACCTCCACCTCTGCGGCAGCTCCCACCGCCTGGCCTCATCAGCCCAGCTGCACCTCCACCTCTGCGGCAGCTTCCAGCACCAGGCATCCAGAGCCCAGCTGCACATCCACCTCTGCGGCAGCTTCCACTGCCAGGCCTTCTGAACCCAGCCACACCTCCACCTCTGCGGCAGCTTCAACCTACAGGCATCCTGAGCACAGCTGCATCTCCACATCTGTGGCTGCTCCCACCGCCTGGCCTCCTCGGTCCAGCTGCTCCTCCACCTCTGCAGCAACTCCCACCACTAGCCCTCCTCTGTCCAGCTGCACCCCCACCCCCACCTCTATGGTTGATAGCAACATCACTCCTGTCGCCATCCCTCCGCTACAACCTCTGTGTCTAACTATAGAGGAGGTTGGAGCTGAGCTCAGGAGACTTAAAGGACAAGACCGTTTTTTTGACATTGGGCCCTTGATTTCACATTATAACATGATGTTCTACTCACCCCTGCTTGTTGTTGGTAATTTGGAGCTGTTCCGAAGATATTCGAGAGGCGTCTGGCTGCGACGGCTCAGGTCCTTCAATGTCTGCGGTGATATGATGTGCATGTTTTATCACACTATCATTGAGAGTGCACTGTTCTATGCTGCTGTCTGCTGGGGGAGTTGCACTACAGACAGAAACTGTAGGCGCCTGGACAAACTTGTGAAAAAGGCTGGTTCTGTTGTAGGCAGAAGGCTGGACCCTCTCGGTGCTGTGGTGGAGAAACGGATGAGGAGGAAGTTAGATTCTGGGATGGATAATAATAAACATCCTCTCCACAGCATCCTGACAGGACAGAGGAGCAGCTGCAGTGAGAGGCTCATCTCTCTGCGCTGCAGGACTCTGAGGTTCACAAGGTCCTTTGTTCCCACAGCCATAAGGCTTTAAAACAGTGACTGCTGAGTTCTTCTCAAATTGATTGATTGATTTTAATTTATTTGTTTATTTTGCCATTTAGTCATTTATTATTATTTAGCTATTAGTAGTATTATTATTGTTGTTAATTCAATCATTGTAAATATTTAAAAAAAAATTTGAGCTACTTGACGAATTGAATTTCCCCCATTGGGGGATAAATAAAGTATTTTTCTATTCTATTCTATGCCGTGGCTAGACTGCCAATCATAATCAGAGCAATGCACACATATACACATCAAAGCACCTGTGCCCCTGTCGTGGAGCGCACTGAGCTGAAGGCCAGGTGGTTGTGTCTCGATACAGCGGGGGGCAAACTGCTCTATAACCCAGAGAAGGCATGCCAGATTTTCACAATATTGCCATGAACAAGGGTCTCCTACTACCTGAACCAGCCCAGGCAGACCAGAAGGTGTAGTGCCAGAAGACCCCCCTCATGGACCACCCCATCAAAGAGCCATCATGAGGCAACAACTGATTGCACGGCTTTAGTTGCAGTCATCGTGCACCTGCCCATGGCGACACGTTTTTTTTTTAAAAGCCATTTTCATATCAAACCATTTCTTTTTTATTTCGGTGACATTACGAACTACAGGTGACAATAAACAGCACTCGTAATTGCTTCCCATTTATTCGCTTTAGCAGAGCCCGTAATTCCACTGCTGACACTGCTAAAAATGACAGATTTTCCTTTTTGGATCTCTGAAAGCAGAACTTCAGTCTCAGAGCCCCTAAAGTTGTTCTTTTTGCTCCTTGATGCCATTCTCATGACTCAACACTTCCTGGCACAGGAGAGAGGAAGCACTGCCTAATATGGTATCATTTTGGGCGTGGAGTATGCAAATTTACTCTCCTCGTGCACGTGCAATTATATACGCACACATATTCATCATTTACGCAGGTCGTTTACACACTTTTTCCGAAGACAAGAGCGTTTGTTGAATCTGACGTGGCGTGAGAAATTTAGAATAAAAATACGAAAATTTTCTTGCATGAGGCCCAATGTTCATAAACGATATTGATAGTATGGGAGAGGCGAACTATCCCTTTAACATTGATATTTCATGCAAACCAAATGTAAAAATAACGATGTGTAAGAGTATACCGTTGATGGCTAATGCTTAAAAATGTAAAAAAAAAAAAACGTTTAAAATGCTGTTATTTCATTAAAGCATTTCTTGCATTTTGCGACTACGGAGGTCACCGTTTTCAACTTCAAGCGTTCTGATAGATCATGTAAACTCTTAAAATGCCAAAAATTAGGACTTTACATATGACAACAACAAATCCTGCAGACTGCAGCTTTAACTTACCAGTAATTGTTCTTGACGAGCAATTGAGATCAACGGAGCTTTAGTGATAATTTCACTAAAGTCCGTTAACTTTTTATTGTCAGGTGACATTATGTAAAGTTGTTTTGATTGTTAAGTTTTAAAACATTAAACATTAAACATTTGGCCCGGCGCACCAAACTGTGTTTAAAAGGAAACGAATCTGTCAACGGGATGCATCTCTGCCAAAACAATCATTTATCATTTCAAACGGACATCTTATCTGCAAGCTATAATGGAGCCAGAAAGAAAAAGAAAATTTTCTGTCGTGTGGGACCATTTTGATCTTATATCAGTAGATAAGGCATTTGTTTTTATTTTATTTTTATTTTATTTATGGCCTCTCTGCCAGCTCCAGTAGTAGCAATATTTCTTCTATTTCTAGAACGATCAGCTGCATCTCAATCAAAGTGCGCATTCGTCCAGTCGCCATTGTTGTTGAATGACCTCCGTAACCGGAAGAGAAACACGCCACCCACCACACCCACAATCCAAGCTTGTTCCTGATTGTCCCTCTTGCGTTGTGGCGTGGGATTAACATAGCGCAGACCGCGCCTCAAAAGTGGGCATAAATCAAAAATAACTGCGTCATGTCTGCGACAAGCTCACTGCAACACACTGCTGCGAGAGTATACACGGCCCTTTAGGACAACAGAATGGAAGAGGATAGGAGGGCCAAAGTTCTCAACAACAGAGGGGAGTTCCACAAAGCTGGATTAGCGGAAAGCCTGGCTTTTCTCGATAGTTCTGGCTAATCTAAGAGAGAGTTCCGTTCCACCAACATGGCTTATTTGAATACCCGCTGAGTAACCATGGTAACTTATGCTGCTGAACTAGACTGCTCTTGGGCAGGCTAACGTTCAAGCTGCGTCTCAAAGAATATCCGACCGGCTGAAACAGACTCCCGAAACGAATTTCCACCGGGTAGAATTCCGCGCTCCCGCAACTCATGTCTTGTATAAAAAACAAAACTCAAAAAATTATTATCATATCACCACCACTGTCTCGGAAAATCAATATCAATCAGTCAGTGCCAGTGCAACTAAAGAAACACAACTATACAGGTACTGAACATGAAATTAAATGAAAAAGAACATGGTATTCATTAAACCTAATACCTTATTACATCTCCGTCCCACATTTCACAAACGATCTACACCCACCCAGGACCAGACTCAGAAAAATGGGGGACAGGTCCTTTCAGGCTGCTGCTCCACATTTACAATAGCTGATAATGTAAAACAACCTATTGGATGAAGTATTTGCATTAAAGGTGGGGTATGAGATCTTGGAAAAACGGTTGCTGCAAGCTACATTTTTGAAAATACACAACCTTGCCTCTCCCTTCAGCCCACCCCTCAAAACCACGCCTTCAAAACACATGAACGAGTCACGAGTCTGTGAACGCGCAGGGGGGAGGGGTGAGGGGGGCTGACGATTGATTGCCATGTCAGAATCCAATAGAACTAACTCTCATCATTACTTCTATTGGTTCAGACATTTCCTCTTGCTACACCCTCTACAATGGACTAAAATATTATCTTTTTTTCTAAACATTCTATTTTAGTGGGTGCAATGGGGTCGTGAGGAGGTTTTCAGACAATATGATAAAAAATGCTCCAGAAAAAATCTCATACCCCACCTTTAAGTTCATCATCTCCCTCAGGCTTCCCCAATGTTATTGGTGCACTAGACTGTACCCATGTACGCATCCAGGCCCCTGCTGGACCTGTGGAGGCTGACTATGTAAACCGAAAACTTTTCCATAGCCTAAAATTGTCCATAGACTCTGAACTGGATGTCTTAATTTGAAAAACACCACATCAACCCCTTTGAGTAATGCTGAGCAATGTTACATTAATGCCCTGTGAAACCAAGTACCTCATCATTGACTCCTATCCTCCATGCATACAGATGATCTGTGATGGAGGTCATTTCCAACATTGAGGCTAAATGGCCAGGATCAGTTCATGATTCTAGGATCTTCCTAGCATCCTCACTGGCACAGAGGTTTGCACAAGGCACAAGAATTTTACTAACCCGAAGGAATGTACTTTTGAAGTACGGTGTATATAGCATAGACATAATTTTGGTAATCTAATGAGAGGTCAGATGTAGAGGTAATTTTAAGGAATATAAAGTGCTCATCATACTTTATTATAGATAGCCATAAAAGGCACATATTGCATTAAATTGCCAAGTCTTAACACATGTATATCCAATCCAACCAACATTTATCTTATTCGGCAGGGGAGTTCAATGGTGTCCTGCTTGGGGACAGAGTCTATGCATGCTCGCCGTACCTCCTCATGCCATATCCTGATCCAGGAACAAGGGCGGGGAGGGCATTCAACCATGCACATGCTAAAACAAAGGCACAGATAGAAATGACCATCTGCTAAATTAAATCCAGGTTCATTGCTTAAAGGGGCACTAGGTAGCATTTTCACCTAAAATTAAAGCCTTCAGGAGTTTACCAAATACCCAGGGGGCAAAACCCCAGTTTTTGGGAAAACAGACACGGAGCGTTGTAAAAGGTTTGACACCAGAAATGATATGTTGGACCTTACAGGATCACAACCTGGGTGGACAACCTGGTCAACTAGCTGCTGGAAAGCTACAGGGGGCCAAAGACCCTCTTTTTGGGACATGTTCCTTGCGGAATTATGTGAATGAATATATATAGGTACTACAATGGCATAAATAGTCACACACCTGTAACATTTGGCAGAGAGTATCCTGACACATAGGGGGAAGCAGGAAAATAAGATTCTGGGGCTTGCTGCCACTCCATTTTAAGATATCACCCTCAACATCCCAAAAAAGACAAAAAAAGTACTGTTAGTCTGACAAATTCTCATGAAAGTTAATATTTTTCAGCGCTTTATGGTGAATATCTATGCCTAATATGTATATAGAAAACTTCCCTAATTCATAAGCTTCCATTTGAATCCAAGATAGCCTTTCTATCTCAAAGATTGCACTTGCTGTTGCCAAAAGTCTTCTCTATATCCCAAATCGAGAATTGTACTGAAACTGAATTTCCAGTCAGTGTTCTACCAAATGGGGTTCAGTGCTATTTCTTAATTTCTTCTTCTATCATTTGTGCAAATCAATGCCTCAGTGTTTATGAAAAATATCCTATTTTGATAATGAAAGAAACAAAATTCTTGGCAGCAAAACATTTGTTTTCATTTAAATTTTCATAAATTGAACATAAAATAACCTAGCCAGGGTGCCAGCCGAACTTAGCCCCGGCCATAAAATTTTTGGTCGGGAAGTTCGGTCTGGCTCTGCTCAGTTGGGAAATCTCTATGCTCGACATCAAAACAGTCGACCCAATCAGATTGCCAGGGCGGGCTTTATACGATGATGGACAGATGATCAACAGGGACATTATCGACTACGTCACTAAAGAGCGCTTGGTTTGAATTCGTTTGAAACAAACATGGCTGCCGCTGGAGAGCAAGGGTGTGTAGATTCTGCCATCGAGTCTGTTCTACAGGATCTCCACATTGCATTCATTTTGAAAGACGAACAGAGGAACGCGATAAAGGCTTTTATCGATAGAAAATATGTTTTTGCCGTCCTTCCTACAACAAGTGTGTGTCGCTTAATCTACGTCACATACTACGTTGCTCTGATTGGTTGTAGGTCTATCCAATTGAGCGAAGAGGCATTTTTTCTCCTGGTTCAGTTGAAACACGCCCCATACTCAAATCTCTATCGAGCGGTATCAGAATCACATTCTGACTAGAATCGTGAGTATGACGTAGTCAGGCTAAAAATAATCATCTTCTTGGCCAGAACTAGAAAATAGGATTGTGATTAAAATAAATAAATAAATAAATAAAAAGTAACCTGACATATACATGTCCAAATTACAGCAGGTAGAACAGGTTTTAGTATTAGTATCTAGCTCTCTGATTCACTGCTGCTGTCACTGAACTCCAATGTGGCAGTGTTTAATCTGTTGCATCTGGTTGCCAGTCCCTGGCAACGGCACCCTATGTAGCATGGAACTCCCTTCTTTGCACAGGAACAGTTCTTCTGGCAGCCTTTGAAACATCAACATGAGATTGTCTTGTTCATTGACACAGGCCAGGCTGGCTTTGTAGAAGGGATGGGAACTGCTTTTCCATTATCCATAGACCATCCAAATGATGTGCATAAGGGAATTTCTGGCTTGGAAATGTGTGCGCTCTTGTCAATGAGTGTCGCTAGAGCAGCCCTTTTCAGGTGCAGGAGAAATGCATCTTCTCTTGGGGGTAGTAGCTTTAAGAGTGTTGATCTGTTGTTCAGGAACTTGTATGCTCTCAGTTTGCCCAGATCTTAATCCTCAAAGTGATCTGCTCTGGCTGTATACACAGCTATGGTGAGGTCTTGTGCCTGGTTAAGGAGGTCGTCTGTTATGGCATCGGTTGGGTTCCCACCAAATTCTTCAAGTGCAGGTATGTCCAGAATCATGCTGGTCAATCTTCCTGGAGATGTCAGACATTCTTCAAAGGTTCATCTACTACCAACGGGAAGGTAACTGGGTAGGACATCTCTGTGAATCAGCACAAATGCTGCCCTACCTCACTGCAGCAGGCCACTATAAATATGGGCAGCAGTCTTTGCCTCTTTATTTGGCCGAGATGAAGAAACTCCCTGAAACAGCCCCAGAGGTACATGAAGCACTGATGGCAGGTGCCTTTGTTGGGAGGAGAGCAGATGGCAATCACAATGGGGTCTCCCCTGACATGCTTCTGGAGCAGACATTGTTGTGGAGAAAATGAGTCGAATCACGCGTTGGTCAGCCATCCATTGGGGAGTTTATTGAACAAACTGTCACAGCAAATATGCATACAGAATGTACAAAATGTCCGCCGTCTTCTTTCTGTGATCTCTCTTTATGCTGGTCCTTATCAAAACAAGCGTACGTGGCACTCTCTGGAGGTGCCTAATGTTAAACAACTCATTCTAACTATCAACAATATTCTGAACCAGTCAGCAAGGCACACGATGTAACTAGGCCAGAAGTCATGAGAATGTCATGACATCCTTCTCCCACATAGTCCCCCCTGAAATCACTTATCAGTGATTTAATAAAGAAATAATCTAAAATGAAAGAAAATCATCCCACATAGTTAATTAAGAATTAATTAACATAATCAACACCAAATTATTCTAATAATTCTACAATATCAATCAACGGGACCATTTTGAATAAATGAAAAGGAATATTTATATGTGTACCCGAATCACCTTAAATGATTAAATTAAATTAAACGATATTGAATTAAACAACACTACAAGTTTTACATTGCCATCACACTTGTCCACTGTTCGCAGTGCATAGGTGCGAAAAACCCACCGGCTGCTACTTTCGTAACTCATGTTCTTATCTTGGGAAAACTCACCTACGGCCCCACCCCACTTGGCGACCGACCACTTTACCAAGGTCGCACTCCGAACAGTTGACTAACACAACTGGCAATGCACATATTAGTGATCAGTTCTGATTGATAATACACATAGACTGGATACACCACCATCAAATCAGTTAATCACCGTTTTGTACCAAGTACAATACACAAAATTATGGATTATCACACAACAAATAATAATAAAATGCAATGTAATGCAGCTCTTCCAGTCCCGTCCCATCTCCCGTACTCTGGTGCCGTCTGCTTCTGGCCGAACATCCGTCCGGCTGGGTCTGGAACTGCTAAGCTAACTCTGGGAGGAGAGGTCGCCAGTACGTCACTCCCAATCAAAGAGATCTTCAGCATCTCTTCTCCCTGTCAGACTATGCTTGGTTCCACACCCTCAAGGAAAGAATCTTGTGAACCGTCCGTTGATAACCTTCATTCGTTGACCAGCTCTTCCATGCGTTGGTCCTCAGACCTGGTCTCGCATGGTCATCTGCCTCCTGGTCTGTTCCATACTCCGTTTGAACATCACTTGCAGCAACCACCTTCTCAGAATGGGTATAATGCAACACACCAATAGGGAAACCATTATCACTATCAACAATATTGCTATTCCCGCTTTAACTGTCATCGCTCCCCCTTCTCCCAAAATCCCAAACAGACCAGTCCACCACCGTTCACCTCCACCAGCATCACACATCAGCTCCTCTCTCCGTTCTCTGATCTTCTTCACGGCCGTTGTAAATGTCCCATCAGCTGCAGTGTTCCCGGGTATAAATGTACAACATTTCCCAAACATCTGGCAGACACCAATTTTCCCTTCTAATATACATTCTAAACCTTGCCTGTTCTACCAAGCCATCATACTCGTCTTATGTAGTTGTTCTCCAAAGTCTGCAAACCCTTCACTCGTGTAGTCACGAATCCTCTGTTGGTTGTATTATATGTAATTAATCCACTCACCATTTTGTTAAATATGATCCACGGCAAAATAGACTCAAATCCAGCTGCAATCTCACTGCGTGCTTTGAGCTCAAAAGGAATCCCTCTCGGCTCCCCTGTTGCATCCAAGTAAACGTGCTTATCCCTGATGTAGTCACCGCTAGATCTTTAACTCTCCCTTTTTCCACATCCAAACCTTGCATCCCGTTTACCTTGTCCTACACTAACACAACTGATGTCTTCCTCCTCACCAGTGCCCAAAGACCTATCCACCTGTTGGGTAACACATTTAACAAAACATCATCTCCACACATCCAGTAACTCTCAGCTACTGGGTGTGTCTGATCCCCAAAAAGATATAGCGTTAAAATGATCATTTCTATATTTTCACATTATTGATTCAAATAAATAAATCCTAATACATATTGGTTTTATTTAACAGTAGTATTACCTACGTGAGTTCCAAAAGCATTCAAACTCACCATCGTAATCTACTCTATAATCAGTCGGAGGCCCATCCTGTGATGTACTATGATTAAATTCAGCACAAGAAGACTCCAATTTGTGGCCCTCCCTTATTTTGAAAATAACTATGTAATTTATTTGGAATTAATCCACACATCAATCTGCACTTAATACCACACATAGGAAACAATAACCATTTATCCTCTTCCGATGTGAACCTACCTTCTCTGCATTCCCGTTGCCGGACCCCGCACCGTCCCTGAAGGTGTGTGGCTCTGGAACAACAACAGGCAATGCTCCTGGAGCGTCTGCGCATATGAGACACTCCGTCGCTGTCAGTTCTCTCGTAGTGTACCATGCCCATCTATACCACATATTCTGTGCTGCCTTAAACCCTCTTCCACAGTTACACTGTTTTCCTGTCTCTACCTGTGCATGTACACTCCGTCTGTTCTTGGATTAACATGATTATTCTGTCCCGTAGTGCTAATGGTAGCAAGTCCCCCTAGACTTCCCCGAAAAATCTTTCTATTCTTACAACCATTGTGAACAACTTCTT
The DNA here is from genome assembly GCF_027942865.1 of Odontesthes bonariensis. NCBI lineage: Eukaryota > Metazoa > Chordata > Actinopteri > Atheriniformes > Atherinopsidae > Odontesthes > Odontesthes bonariensis. The sequence goes on from NC_134523.1 coordinate 30,639,978, forward strand.
CTGACCCGAGGACAACATGATCTTACCAGATTGCCCCTTTGTCGTGGCGTCCGGAGGCAGCGATTTCGTCGTCTCCTCCACCGGACCCATGATCCACACTTCCTCAAATCGTTTATTCCCATTAACTTAAATTCAAGCTTAGCAGATACCTCTTCACGACTAGCTCTAGTGTGTATTGCTGGCAAAGTTTGTGGCGTGGCATGGTCTGAGTGGGTGTGTATTGTTGCATCATACTCATCTGACCCAGGCTGGCTACTTCCCTGCGGGGTGGCTTCATCACGGGACCCTTCCAGCCTCTCCTGTCTGCGGGATCCCGTCCAACATCTCCAGGCTTCGTTCTCCTGAGCCCATGCTGTCGGCCAACACCCACACCTGGATGCTCACAGTGTCAGAAATCTTAACCTCTTCCTTTCGTTCATCCTTTCCCTCGGACTCGACTCCGACTGTTTCTTTAGCCCGAACCTTAGTGCAGTGATTCAAATGGTAACATGTGTTGCTACCTTCCATTTGAACTGCTGTTGACGTTGCTCGCACCATTGTGTACGGTCCTTTCCGTCTTGGCTCGTGCCACTTCCTCCGGAACACTTTGATGTGCACCCGATCGCCTGGCACCACTGGTCCCTCAACCAGCTGTTCGAGACCTGAGTCTCTGGTCTCCTCCTGTAGATAGATTGTTCTGTGGATTGCAGTTAATTGCTCCATGTAAGCTGTCCACTCTGTTTGCACCTGCTCAAGTGGGGGGCCCTTTAAAGGGACCTCTCAACTGAGGTGCCGGCATGGGTCGACCCGTTAGCATTTTATGCGGTGTTAGTGCGTGACTCTATGAGTCTGCATACGAAAGCTCATTAGTGCAAGCGGCAAAGCATTTAGTTTAGTTTAGTCGAAGCACAGATTCAATTCAATTTCACTTTCCAGGTTCCATTGATCCTCTCAACCATCCCTTGACTCTGTGGATGATAAACGGCCCCACAGCACTGCTTGATTCGCAGCTGCTGCAGAATGCCTCTTGCACTTTTCTAAACAACACTTAACCATTATTTGAGCTAATCTCTGATGGAATGACAAAAAGATGAATCACTTCTCTTACCAATAAAATTTTACGACTATTTATCCAATATGTATGACCAATATCCTTGTGGTGGCGTGACATCTGGCTCCAGTAACACCATTGGTGCCAAAACAGCAATCTGGCACTTTGATGCTACTTTCGCTGCTTCATCAGCCGCGTTATTACCTTTACTGACCATTTCGTTACCTTTACGATTCTTTGACACTTTATCACTGCCAATTTTCAATTTTCATGACTGCAATCCGCTCCTTCATTTGGACCTCCTGTCGCACTGGACTCCCGTCTGACCTCCTGAACCCTCTCTGCTTCAAAACTGCTTCAAACAAATAGCAAATATCATGAGCATATGCAGAATCTGTGTACACATTCGTAACCTTACCTTACACCAGTAGACATGCTTCCATTAATGCCTTCAGTTCAGCCAACTGTGCCGAACATGGCTGTTCACACTTCTCAGCTTTCACCGTCACAAAGTTCTCCACCGTCCTGTTTCACAACTGCAAAACCTGCATGATCACCCAAATGGTCTCACACCATGAACCATACACAACATAAGTGACATCAGCCTGCACAAGTGAAGTTGCTTCTAAGTCAGGTCTCAGTTTAATGCATCTCACAGCTCTGACACACGCTCATGTGGTTCTCCTTCAAACTCACGTGGAATGACATCCGCAGATCCCGATGTAGTACCCTCCTGTATTCACATCTGGACGTGTCAAAAGATGCACAACCTGCAAACATCCTGCCTGAGTCACAACATACCTACTCTGATTTATTAGTTCTGACATCTTATGGTGTCTATTGGAGACATAAGAAAAATGGCTTCTCATAGACTAATGTTGCCCGTTTCGGATGACTCTTGCTAATTTTGTTTCAAATTTTCAAAGACTAACTTAGCCTCGGTTGTCCTCTCCAGTTGTGCTTTCAACCTTTGATCTTTGGATTTTTCATGATTCCATCCAGAGGAAGCGCATTTTATTGCATAATCCTCCCAAAAGAAGATCATACTTGTTTTATTTTAATTTTATTTATTTATTCATTAGTTATTTATTTATTTACTTTGGACATGGCGCTTTTCTTACTCCCTCCAAGTGGGATGGAGAGATATCAGTAATTCCCTATGGGATAAATAGATACTCTACCTTAGGCTATCAATGCTAAAATTTAAATTAGAAACTGTTTTTTGTCATAGTAACAGTGACCTATTTACATTTAAGTTTTAGAAACTTAGTCATAGTTTTGTAATAGTAATAGTGACATATTTAAATTCAAGTTTTAGAAACTTAGTAATCGTGACACATTTAACTTAAAAACTTTGTTTTGTTCTGTAGTAATGACACCCCTGAGGGCGGTTTTTAAACCCTTTTGAGTACGTCTGATGTAAGTGTACTTCTTACCTCTATATGTCAATGTAAACCAATACTGGGATTCCTCTGCCAGAGGAACGCCATGGACCTGCCGGGTCACTTGCTCCGCCCCGCAGGGACTGGCCACGGTCCTGCCGAACACTCGGGTTTCTCGGTGCTCTCGGACAGCTGTAAACAAAGTGTCCCCTCTCGCCACAGGCCCAACATGCCCCCGAGGACCTTCGTCCTCCAGGTGCACCTCTTCTTGACCTTTGACAGGGTCGACGATGGACTTGCCCCTGTGATGGCTGTTCAGCGGCCCCTGCTGTTATGGCCTCATTTCGTACTTCTTGCTTCGCTTGCAGTTCTTCTAACTGCAACCGTGCAAATTCCCTTTGCATATCCTGCTCCTGCTCCTTCCGTTTCAGTTCTTTTCTGTATTTGTTTACTGCATGCACCACGTGGTCTCGGAATTGTCCATGGTACATTGAATTCAACCCCACCACATCCTCCAGCCTCCCCTGAACTGGTGCAGGCAGAGCCTCTTTGATGGAAACTCTGAACAATGTCACCCAAGCTGGGCTCTTCTCGATTTCTCCCTCAGCCTCTTGTCTCCATTTCTTCAATTGTTGTGCAATGTACACAGCTGGACTCTCTGTTCCTGACAGTGGTTCCCCCTTTAATGCTTTGAGGTCCACTCCTACAGGAAACTCATCTCGTAACGATCTCCAGAGTGCAGCTCGATATGCATTAAAGTCAGTTCCATCCGCTCGGTGGCTTAACAGCCAGTCATTCTCACTGTGTCTCAAAATGCCCTCCATGGTAGAAGTTCCAAAACACAGTGCCCACACTGCCTTAATGTGTCCCACAGTCAACAGTTTATGCACAGTCTCTTGTTCAAAAGCTCTTATCCATCTACTTGCACCTGTGTGAATGTCCGGCAGTCTGGCAACCAGCCCCCCTAGGTTGAGCGTCTGCCACGGCACATACTGTCCCTGCGTCATTTCTATCAAACTCGGTGCTGACGCTGTTGGACTCTTATGTTCTTCAGAAGATGCCTTTTGAACTGGAGATGCCAGTTCTGGTGATCTTTGGTATTGTGGGAGCTGTCCCCTTGCCTGATCTGAATTACAGACGGCGTCTGGCTCAGGAGCTCCATGACTGCTTGATGTAGCTATTTGTGGTTCTGGACGTTCATGAGATATTTTGTGATCTTTTATTTCAGAATCTCCTTGTATGTTTACTGCTCCTGGCAGTGTTGGATATAGCTCTGCATTTTCAAAGAAATGTAAAACTTTTAATTCAAGCTCTCTTTTTTCCTGTCTCTTTTTGCTTTTGTCCTTTGGTTTGTAAGCTTTAGTCCTTTGTTCCATAATCTTACAGGCCGTTACATTGAAAGTGCCACCTTTTGGCCAGGGTGAGACGTTATTTGGTTATTGTTGGTGTTACATCCATTGTTTCACCTAGTTAGTTCCCTTCTATTGACTTTTGACTTTTTCTTTACTTATTTATTTTCTAAATAATTTTCCTTCTTATTCCCCTTTTTTTTTTTTTTTTTTTGAAAGTCAATTTAAATTAAACTAACTCTAATCAATGCTAATTTATGCTCGGCTAAATTTAGCTTAGATGCAGCTAATTATTGGATTGGATATTGTCAATGCTAATGTTAAGGTTAGCCTATGTTAGCTTTGAAAGCTTATGCTCTAGGTTGGTTTTTTAAAATTAAACCAATGTTAATTCAATGTTAGGCTAATTTAGCTTTTTGACTTCTAGTTCGGAGTTTGGTTACTATTATTGCTAATGTTAATGTTTGCTAACCAATGCCAATTGATGTTAACTTCCTAGCTGTTGCTAATAAATGCTAACCTATTGCTAATTAAGATTTAAACCAATATTTGCCTTATTGCTATTGCTAATCAATGCTAATTGTATTTCTGATCAATGCTAATTATGGCTAACGAAATGCTAACAAATGCTAATTATGCTAACCAATGCTAACTATTGCTAATCAATGCTACTTATTGCTAATCAATACTAGCTTCTTTGTTGACCAATGCTAATTGAATGCTAATTATGCTATTCAATGCTAGTGATTGCTAATCAATGCTAGTTATTGCTAATCAATACTATTGATTGCTAACCAATGCTAATCAATGCTAAACAATGCTAGTTATTGCTAATCAATACTAATTATTGCTAATCAATACTTGCTGTATTACTAATGCTACCCAATGTTAATTTATTGCTAATCGAAAGCTCAGTTAATGCTTACTCTGATTGAAGTGACTCAGGCTCAAGGCGTTGCCCCAACCTTTGCTCACATCCGGATGTTACCGATCCAATCCACACACAATGTCTCTCCACCAATCCAGATACAATGCACGTCACAGCTACGTCAATTCTGACCAATGACATGAAAATATTTTTTTTTGACCAATGAAAACTGAACACACCTCTAACTCTACCTCCAATGAAACACGTCTGGGACACGTAACTTCTAACCAATAAAATATGAACACCCCACTACGTTTACTTCCCAGGCTGTTATTAACTCCTCCCAAGCATAACAATTGAACCAGACATAACAATTGAACCACACCCCAACTCAAAATGGCGTTTGTCACACTTTTTGTTACAAGTTAAGAAAGAGGAGGAAATACAAACTTTCCAGCTGGACAGGGAAAAAAATACAAACCAAACACAGAAATAACAGTTGCACTATTCTTCACCTCAAAATGGCATTTGTTAAGAAAGAAATACAATTTAACACGCTGTGGACAGGGAAAATACAGACCAAAAGATACAGAAACAATGCATAAGCGAAAAACTTTCTTTATCAGGAATGTCACATTCAAATGGACTAGAGACAGAACCTCTCCTCTAGAATTGCGAAACCCTCATTACTCGACTGATAACAACTCCGCAATTAGCACATTACCTAAAGAAAACTAATAATTATTACAGTTCAACCATAAAGTGCCCCTGGAAGACACAAGGAAAGAAAATGTGATTACGCACGAACATCTGTGAGTGTAAAACCAGCACAAGAATGTCAAGGACAGAGCAGCGCGCCTCCACACAAGCAGCGTGCCCGCGCAGCACCTCGCTCTCCCCCTGAAATCCAAACACTTTCACTCGCCTGTTGAAAATAGAACTTTAGAAACTTAACACAAATCACAGCAGTATTCAATAATCAATAGTAACAAGATGCACTCAACGAAAATACAGAATCTTAAAGAAATAAAAACTATAACACTGAAGCAAATTATAACCATGAAGCAAATCTGAGTGTCTCTGCACTCACTTAATTTTTATTTGGCCTAAGATTATAAGTAGGACGTTGTGTTAACTCTATGTGTTAACTCAAAATGACTAAAATACTCAAAAGTCAAGGGATCAGATGAGTTAGGTTAGAACCTTGATTTATCACACAAAATAACTTTTTCTTTTCTTTCTTTTTTTTAGATTCACATAAAACAGCAGGATTTCACACACATTGACAGACAAACAAAGACCGGTCCCATACACTCACACCAAGTCAGTCGATCAAAGTTTTTGTGTCAGTCACCGTTCAAATCTTCACAGTTTTAAATTATCAATTTCTTTCATTTAGACTTCTAATTTTTCAGGAGATGTTGGCGTCGGCAATATATGGAATACAAAATGTGTTTTCCCTACAAGCCTTGTGATATGGTTTCTTGACCAAAGCAGCAGATGCTGACGTGTATTTATCAGCTTCGCTGTGACCTCTTAATAATAATCTCCTGTGGTCAATACATAAACGAATTTGAATTTTCTTCTCAAAATGTCTTTATACTGAGGTCTCGGAAAACTCCAAAGAGTTCTAAGCAGATATATAAAATGATATAAACATATATACTTAAAATGTGCCCGTATAGAACTGGAATTGACTTTTTCGGAGTTTTCTTGAACTGCTCTTTTGATTCCACCTTCAAACCTTTATGTTCGCAAGTCAATCAATTACCAGCATTCGTCTACTCCTTGACTAGTGAAAATAATTTTCACATATATTAATGACTAATGCGAACCATAGTCCCACAGTATTCCTACCCCCCATGCATTAAAGGTCGGCCGTTGGCTCTATGACATCACTATGAACGAGTGATTTCCACTCTGCCCGCTCTAAAAGCGTATCCACTATTCCAGTTTAAACTCATCGATTTATTTCCTGCCCGAGCATGAGCGACTAGTCTTCCTTAATTACCACAAAAAAAAATACAACAACACAATAGCCCGACCAGCTGCTCACAGCTGTCTGCTTCACAAAACACGTCTCACATAAGCTGCTGTTCACCCAATTTTTATCTCAATTAAAACATTTGGCTCCCCTTGGCCCACAATTTCAACAATTACAATTTCAGCAGCCCCCCTGCGCAGAGGTAACAATGGAAGTGCTTACCGAATGCAGAATCCGTACTCTCTCCCGTGTTCTTTTAAATTTGGGGAAGCCGGAAGAAGCCGTCAGCTGTGCTCCACTAACAGAGATCAACTGCGTAATGGTAGGAAAAAAAAATCCAACCTGCCGGCTTGTTACAGCTGATGTCGGTTGTCGGGGCACAGAGGACACGCTCCGCCGGGATCCAGATGCAAACTCTCACGAATTCGGGGTCACCATTATGTTGTGGAGAAAATGAGTCGAATCACGCGTTGGTCAGCCATCCATTGGGGAGTTTATTGAACAAACTGTCACAGCAAATATGCATACAGAATGTACAAAATGTCCGCCGTCTTCTTTCTGTGATCTCTCTTTATGCTGGTCCTTATCAAAACAAGCGTACGTGGCACTCCCTGGAGGTGCCTAATGTTAAACAACTCATTCTAACTATCAACAATATTCTGAACCAGTCAGCAAGGCACACGATGTAACTAGGCCAGAAGTCATGAGAATGTCATGACATCCTTCTCCCACAACATATAATGCAGATGCCAAGGAGGCAAGCAGCATTACACTCAAACCTGCTGCCTGGATGAAGTGGCTTTACACAAAACCACTCACTGCAGCCATCTCTGCAGAGCTCAAGTCTATGTTGCACCTCCATTCCTCCAGCCCACACCATGAATCTGGTTGGAGTCGTGTCACCAGGGATGCAGAGATGGTAGTCAAGGTCATGGCAGCAGTATAGACCAACCCATTCACAACAGCCACACCATACCTGATCAACATATCAACTGGATAATGTGCAGATTCCACAGTCAAAGACAACCTGACAAGTGTGAAAGTACTTGGTTTGAAGGCTCTGTCAGAGTCACAGTCCAGTGATCAGAAGAAGACAAGTATTGTGAAGCTTAACACCTTCCACACACAAAACACAAGAACAAAGAAGTCTGGGAGTAAAAAGTCTGCATCTGGCAAGAGCAATGAAGTTACTGCCCTTCTGCGCATGACACAGATCATTGCCAGTGGTGGAGAACTCAACATTGTGGACTTCATCGGCTACCATAAGTGCAGTGACTTTCCCCCATCCCTCTTCCAGGAAGATGGCACTATGAGAACTGGTAACAAGGCAAGCCTAGTAAAGATTCTGAAAGAGGAGACCAAAGTGAACAGCATCCCTAATCTGCTTCAAGATGGCAAAAAGACAGCAGTAGTAGTTGATGCTATGTGTGCCATACGACACTGGTCTTTTCAAAAAGGTGAACTATTTGGAACCATTGCTGAGCGATACAAAAGCTTGCTGCTAAATGATGTGCCTGCTGGCACTCAGATCATACACTTCTGTTGTGACAGGTACAGTGGACCCAGCCTTAAATCAGCTGAGCAGGAAAAGAGATACGCCCGATCAAAACCAGCCAAAGTTTATGAAGTCAGTGAGCAATTCGCAGCTCCAGACCCAAAGGAGTTTTTTGCAGTCTCAGCTAACAAAGGAAATCTTCTGAGCTTCCTCTGTGACATATGGTGTGAGAATGAGAAACTGGAGCCTGTTCTTGGCCCAAATCATCTCATGGCCATGCCATCTCTACCATCTCATCTCTGCGTCTTTGAGCATTTGGAAAAGCACTATATAAAACTTATGTATTATTATTATTATTATTACCTGGCTGGTGGTTTCAAAGAAGAGACCAAGAGTGTGGTGCTGGCAGAAGGGTCTGTTATGCATGTTCCTGCTCTGGAGTCTACACAGCAGGAGTCTGACACCAGGATCATACTCCACACCCTCTACAGTGTCCAGAATGAAGGAGTTGACAGAGTTGTCATACATGCAAATGACACTGACGTCATTGCCATGTGCCTGTACTATGGTGCAATGCATCTTAGTGATCTAGCAGAGCTATGGGTGAGAACAGCCCAGAATGCATACCTGCCTATCCATGAAATGATTGTGGCACTGGGACCTTCACAGTGTTGTGCAATGCCCTTTGTCCACAGTCTGAGTGGCAGAGATACAACTAGTTACCCATATTGCACTGGAAAGAAGTCATGGTTTAAGCGCAGCATGATTCTGGACATACCTGCACTTGAAGAATTTGGTGGGAACCCAACCGATGCCATAACAGATGACCTCCTTAACCAGGCACAAGACCTCACCATAGCTGTGTATACAGCCACAGCAGATCACTTTGAGGATTCAGATCTGGGCAAACTAAGAGCATACAAGTTCCTGAACAACAGATCAACACTCTTAAAGCTACTACCCCCAAGAGAAGATGCATTTCTCCTGCACCTGAAAAGGGCTGCTTTAGCGACACTCATTAACAAGAGCGCACACATTTCCAAGCCAGAAATTCCCTTATGCACATAATTTGGATGGTCTATGGATAATGGAAAAGCAGTTCCCATCCTTTCTACAAAGCCAGCCTGGCCTGTGTCAATGAACAAGACAATCTCATGTGGATGTGTCAAAGGCTGCCAGAAGAACTGTTCCTGTGCAAAGAAGGGAGTTCCATGCTACATACTGTAGGGTGCCGTTGCCAGGGACTGACAACCAGATGCAACAGATTAAACACTGCCACATTGGAGTTCAGTGACAGCAGCAGTGAATCAGAGAGCTAGATACTAATACTAAAACCTGTTCTACCTGCTGTAATTTGGACATGTATATGTCAGGTTACTTTTTATTTATTTATTTATTTTAATCACAATCCTATTTTCTAGTTCTGGCAAAGAAGATGATTATTTTTAGCCTGACTACGTCATACTCATGATTCTAGTCAGAATGTGAGTCTGATACCGCTCGATAGAGATTTGAGTATGGGGCGTGTTTCAACTGAACCAGGAGAAAAAATGCCTCTTCGCTCAATTGGATAGACCTACAACTAATCAGAGCAACGTAGTATGTGACGTAGATTAAGCGCCACACACTTGTTGTAGGAAGGACGGCAAAAACATATTTTCTATCGATAAAAGCCTTTATCGCGTTCCTCTGTTCGTCTTTCAAAATGAATGCAATGTGGAGATCCTGTAGAACAGACTCGATGACAGAATCTACACACCCTTGCTCTCCAGCGGCAGCCATGTTTGTTTCAAACGAATTCAAACCAAGCGCTCTTTAGTGACGTAGTCGATAATGTCCCTGTTGATCATCTGTCCATCATCGTATAAAGCCCGCCCTGGCAATCTGATTGGGTCGACTGTTTTGATGTCGAGCATAGAGATTTCCCAACTGAGCAGAGCCAGACCGAACTTCCCGACCAAAAATTTTATGGCTGGGGCTAAGTTCGGCTGGCACCCAGGCTAGGTTATTTTATGTTCAATTTATGAAAATTTAAATGAAAATAAATGTTTTGCTGCCAAGAATTTTGTTTCTTTCATTATCAAAATAGGATATTTTTCATAAACACTGAGGCATTGATTTGCACAAATGATAGAAGAAGAAATTAAGAAATAGCACTGAACCCCATTTGGTAGAACACTGGAAATTCAGTTTCAGTACAATTCTCAATTTGGGATATAGAGAAGACTTTTGGCAACAGCAAGTGCAATCTTTGAGATAGAAAGGCTATCTTGGATTCTTATGAATTAGGAAAGTTTTCTATATACATATTAGGCATAGATATTCACCATAAAGCGCTGAAAAATACTAACTTTCATGAGAATTTGTCAGACGAACAGTACTTTTTTTTGTCTTTTTTGGGACGTTGAGGGTGATATCTTAAAATGGAGTGGCAGCAAGCCCCAGAATCTTTTTTTCTTGCTTCCCCCTATGTGTCAGGATACTCGCTGCCAAATCTTACAGGTGTGTGACTATTTATGCCACTGTAGTGCCTATATATATGCATTTACATAATTCCGGCAGGAGCATGTCCCAAAAAGAGGGTCTTTGGCCCCCTGTAGCTTTCCAGCAGCTAGTTGACCGGGTTGTCCACCCAGGTTGTGATCCTTGAAGGTCCTAGATATCATTTCTGGTGTCAAACCTTTTACAACGCTCCGTGTCTGTTTTTTCGCTTTGCCCCCTGGGTAAAAGGTTAAACAAGTCAATAGTAAGCGAATGAAGCCTGTCTCGCTCCCAACAGGGGTCTGTATGCTGAAAATCCCATATGTAACTTCGGCAGGAGCAACCCGCTTCTGAAGTGTCGTGATGCGCGAGAAGAGTCGTTTGTGTTTACGGCACTTAGCTAGGTACTGTATGCTAGTTGTATTGTAGGCTATGTGTTCGCTTGCGTTGAAGAGCCAACACCAAGCGTTTCATATTCTGCCTTTCACAGACTGAATATGAAACGTTCGATGTTGGCACTTCCCATCTTTGGGAAATTTCTCCAAGCGTGATCTTGTTCATCTACCATAGTGATCTGCGTTTTAGATCGTAAAGAGACAGGTGATGATGGTGCTCTAATTCCTCCTGAGTTCGAGACGTAGCCTAGCTTCAGAAATACACGGACTGACCTGATTAGAATAAGAATAGCGTTTTGATCCGAACAAGAATTGTTATCTACACATGAAAATGGATTCATTTGTTCGGATTATGATTGTAATCGGAATAGTGTAGAGCTAGTCTGCGTTTATTGCGGCGTGTATGTTGGTAGTGCCTGCGCGCATCTGTCTAAGATGTAACTTTTGTAAGTGTCTGCTAATACAAAGGAATCACTCCACAAATACACCATGATGAGGGAAGAATCCCATTCAAGATCAGCAACAGTCCATCCATACAGCCATTATCTTCCGCTTGTCCGGGGGTCGGGTCGCGGGGGCAGCAGCCTGAGCAGAGAAACCCAGACGTCCCTGTCCCCGGCCACTTCCTCCAACAACAGTATTATAGCATATTATCTTGAGTTCTCTCTTCAGAAAATCTCTGATTATAGTATCTTACGTGGGCAGTCTACACTTGTGAATCAGATGACCTAACTGCACTGACTAAATAACACAACGGCAGCATTTGCCACGATGTTTAGTTAGTGGATGTGTATAATACAAAGGTGGGCATTTTTATGACAGTGTAGAATTTCAGGTTGACCAATAGAGATCGCTATACTGCCGCTAAACTACCTTGTATCCCTTTAAAGTTCTCAGGCACCATGGATGACTTCTGACAGAGCTATCTTAAATTAATAGTATACTTAATTCCGGTTGCTAAGCGCCGGCCTTATCGGCAGCAAGTCTGTGTAGCTCTCAATTTTTCTCATCGTTTATATGTCATTTTTAATTTTTAGTTTTTATCTTAACATTTTTAGTTATTTTTATTGATCTGCTTTTTTGTTTTATTTAAATTTTTATTTAAACACACCAGACTCATGTGTGGACATCCCCGGCTTCACAGCCGTACGAGCCGATCGTGACCTGGGACGAGCGGCGGTAAGCAGAAAGGCGGGGGTCAGGGGCGAGGCTAGGGTATTTTTAGTGGTGCCAAGGCACCACCGTGAGATAGCTCGGCACTCCCTGGCTCAGCACATTTTAAAAATATTATATCATGCAAAAACACATTTTTTTTTGCTCAAGGATGCATTATTTTAGTGACCATTTTATTTATTTTCTAGCATTTGTTTTTGTTTTAACTATTTTACTCCCAAAATAAATGTTGAGTTATCTTCAATATTTGTCTCAGGCTCTCTGTTATCCCTGTCAAGCCACAGTCTTTTGAAATGAAGAGGTCAAAATGGAATTTTGTAGGGGAAAACACTACTCAAAGCTAAACTAATACGGCTCCAAAATTTATAAATGTACTAGTTTGCCTCAATTAGTGAGAAATAATGTGCCTCTGTGAGCACTGGGGGCTGGGCACCCCTAAAGACCAGATCCTAAAATCGCTCCTGGCGGAGGTGTTATGCTGTTCTTTAATCAGAGATGGGTAAACCCCCGCAATGTGACCGTTAAGGAGAGGGTTTGTTGTCCAGACATCGAACTGCTGTCAGTTGGTTTCCGTGTGTTCTATGCGCCCAGAGAGTTCCCATACACAGTCGTCATCGTTGCCATCACAGACTACATTAACTTTTGTAGGGACACTGTGATTCCAGTAAGGACTGTAAGGTGCTATCCAAATAATAAACCATGGATATATTGTATCGTACCTCACTACATTCATTACCATCAGCTGGCTTCTTGTCGCTTTATTCGTGAACAATCAGGCTACTGTGGGCCGTAGCCAACACCAAAACAAGAAAGTTAGATAAATGTCAGCACATGAAAAGAGGATCTTAACAACCTATTTTCATCATTTCAATAAATACGAGTTAATTCATTCATTACTTAATATTTGGACTATTAAATAACTATATGGTAATGGTAGTTATGAGTAGTTGTCAGATGTCAGTTAGCTATTGCAAGAGTAGAATATTTTCCTCCTTTTGTCTATATTTCATGCATGCTTTAGTCATGATGTGAATATAACAGTTCATTAAATACTTTTGAGTAATTTTTAGCCTGCTTCTGCAGATGTTGTTGCTAATGTAAATACAAAACTTTTATGATGATTCTAATTTTTCATGGTTTTGTTTACTTCCAGGTTGTGCTGTTTGCAGCTCCACGAAATCAACTGGCATCCTCACTGAGCAAAGAGTGTCTGTATCTGAGGAGTGGGTATTCTTTAGGATCCAGTCTTCAAACCCAAACAGATCAACATCACTAACTTCTTTGAGGAACAAGATTCGACGACATGAGATGTCCAGGGCACACAAAATATCCCAGGAGCTCACTGAAAAGGGTGGACAGGATGTACTGGGGAATTTAGTGAGAGGTTTGTCAGAGACTGTGTTGAGTGAGACAGATGCTGTTTTCAGAAGAGCATACTATCTTGCTAAGATGAATCGACCTTTCTTTGATCATGACAGTCTTATTGAGCTTCAGGGGAAAAATGGTGTCAACATGGGCACTAGTCTGCACTCAAGATACAGTTCCACAAAAATTGTTGAACACATATCAAAAGAGATGAAGTATAAAATAGTTGACAGTATTGTTATGTCTTCAAGCAAGTTGTCTGTCCTCATTGACGAGGCTACATCTTAGCCACAAATCTGCCATGATTTTGAACCTGAAAGCCTCAGTAGATGGAGCTACACCTGAATTTGTGTTCCTGGAGCTGGTTGAGCTGGAGAGCCAAAAGGCAGAGGACATAGAAAAGCTCTCCTGAATTGTTTGAAAAGCATGCAGACTATCCCTTGCAGCACTGCTGAATGTGAAAGGGGCTTTGGTCTCATGAACAATATTTTCACAGATAAGAGATCTACACTGTTGTTGTCAAATGTAAGTAATTTGATGATGGCCCATTGATCAGCATCAATGGGCCATCTGTATCACTTTTTGAGCCAAGAAAGTATATCACAACATGGCTGAAAAGCCATCGCTCTGCCGCACAAACAAGGAGGCAATGCACACCGCAGATGCCTGTGTACAAACATATTTGGAATGTTTTGTAGGCCACCAGGCTATCCACCTGTCTGCAGTGACTTAGCCACCCCGCTCCTATACTCCTTACCCCACCACAGTGACACTGCCTGCAAACCAGGTGATTAAAGGGGAATGATAATAACAAGCCCCGTCACATACTATCAGACATCATGATCAAAGAGGAATTCGATAACAAGCCCAGCCTCCTATCAGACATGATCAAAGGGGAATTAACACAACAAGCCCTGCCTCCTACCCTCAGAAATCATGATCAAAGGGGAATTATCTTAACAAGCAACGCCTCCTACTATCAGACATAAAGATCAAAGGAGAATTAACATAACTAGCCCCGCCTCCTACCATCAGCAATCATGATCAAATGGGAATTAACATAACAAGCCCCACCTCCTACCATCAGACATCATGATAAAATGGGAATTAACATAACAAACCACGCTTCCCACTATCAGACATAATGATCAAAGGGGAATGATAATAACAAGCCACGCCTCCTATCAGACATCATGATCAAAGGGGAATTAATTCAACAAGCCCTGCCTCCTACTATCAGACATCATGATCAAAGGGGAATCAAACACAATCAAACACAATCAAACACACTCAAAAAGATCATATTGTGACTGTTTGAGTGTGTTTGACCTTCTGGAGGAGCTGTGGACTTCTTGATTCTTCCAGAATTCGTAAGCTACATTTATCTTGTGTACCATTTAGCTTTTTGCTAGATTTTTGCTAAATCTTTGCTAAATCTTTGCTAGATTTTGACTGCTAAAAGTAAATTTGCTGGAGGCTTGTTTTTCACTGTGTGATAACAGCCCCATTGAAACTAGCTTCAGGCCTGAGTGGCCACTTGTCTTTTAATCTGTGGGAGGGGTTTGCATGACCCTAGCCCCTATTTAGTCAGCTCAGATCATATTGTGACTGTTTGAGTGCGTTTGACCTTCTGGAGGAGCTGTGGACTTCTTGATTCATCCAGAATTCGTAAGCTACATTTATCTTGTGTACCA
Source organism: Odontesthes bonariensis (assembly GCF_027942865.1). Taxonomy (NCBI): domain Eukaryota; kingdom Metazoa; phylum Chordata; class Actinopteri; order Atheriniformes; family Atherinopsidae; genus Odontesthes; species Odontesthes bonariensis. The sequence continues at coordinate 30,655,194 of NC_134523.1, forward strand.
TTTAGCTTTTTGCTAGATTTTTGCTAAATCTTTGCTAAATCTTTGCTAGATTTTGACTGCTAAAAGTAAATTTGCTGGAGGCTTGTTTTTCACAGTGTGATAACAGCCCCATTGAAACTAGCTTCAGGCCTGAGTGGCCACTTGTCTTTTAATCTGTGGGAGGGGTCAGCACTCCTGCAGACAATCAGCAATTAGTGAATCAGTACAAAGCAACTCCTGTTGTTGGAAGCGTCAGTCTTCAAACGAAGGCTGTCGTACAAAGGCACTTGACTTTTTCAAGTCCGACTTGCTCAAGGATGATTTTCATCTGGACGGTCCCTGTAAGTGTAAAGTACCATTTTTCAAGAAACCATTTGCTTCATTCCCGTTCTCTCCTCTCGGTCTTGGCGCCCACGCAGATACAGGGTCAGACCCAGAGGCCGGGACCCCACTAACCTCATCCACCCTTCTCTCTCTACTCATGTTGAGCAAGTGGTGGCAGGGGGGCTGTGGAACTGCCAGTCTGCTGTGCAGAAGGCTGAGTTTATCTCAGGTTATGCATCCATGCTCTTCCTTAACTTTCTTGCTCTTACAGAGACCTGGATCACCCCAGAAAACACTGCCACACCCGCAGCTCTGTCTGATGTGTACTCTTTCTCTCACACTCCCAGAGCTGCGAGGCGGGGCGGTGGTACTGGCCTGCTGATTTCCAAGGACTGGAAATACTCTCTTTGTTCCCTCTTGCAATTCTCTCCCTCCTCCTTTGAATTTCATGCTGTCACTGTCTCTCACCCAGTCAAGCTCACCATCGCTGTAGTTTATCGCCCACCAGGCCCTATTGGGGACTTCCTGGAGGAGCTGGACACTCTTGTCTCTCACTTCCCTGATGATGGCTCCGGCCTCACCCTTCTCGGTGATTTCAACATCCAGACAGAGAAGCTTCACCCTCTTGGTTTCTCTTCTCTCCTCCTTCGACCTAGCTCTCTCCCCATCTCCTCCTACCCACAAGGCTGGCAACATACTGGACCTTATCTTCACCAGGCACTGTTCTAGCGCCAACCTCTCTGTCACTCCTCTTCATCTCTCTGACCATTACTTCATGTCCTACACCCTCTCCCTCTCTTCTCCTCCCTCCCGACCTCCCCCCACCCACTTGGTATCTTCTCGTCCCAATCTCCGCTCTCTCTCCCCCACTGACTTCTCCTCTTCTGTTCTCTCTGCTCTCCCTGCCCCTGAATCTTTTTCTCTTCTTTCCCCTGACACGTCTACTGATCTTCTTCTCTCCACCCTGTCCTTCCTGCTTCTGAAGAGTGCAGACGTGTCTCTGCTTCCTCCTGCTTCCTCCTGCTGCTTATTGCTTTATTCGCTTTTAAATCATTCTACTTCTTTCCACAAGTCTTGGATATAATTTTATTCTTTTATTCTTTTTCTTTTAATTGTATATTTGTAAACGGTATTAGCCCTCCTGTTTACAAAGAGAATCGGACAGAAAAAATGTCTCCTAACCCTGCAGTATCAGTGAGCTGCACACAGTGTGAGCTACTCTTTGCGAAGGTAGCACAGCTCGAGAAGAGGATTGAAACGCTGCAAGACATTCGTAACGACGAGGAATTTATTGACTCTATTATAGCTCCTGCGCAGGCTGTGGAGCCTTCATGTGCCAAAGGACTAACTCAGATCTTTCTACACGGGATCACAGCTGATGTGGAATCTCACACTGCAGACCTGGCTGACACACTTCCCTGGATCTGTCCAAACGACACTGGAATATCTGGTGAAGCTTCCAAACCGGACGGTCCGACTGACATCTCACACTGGAACAGTGTTGGTGCCAAACCCAAATCATCAACCCCAGCCAGGATCTGGTCTCATGTTGTCCGTCGCAGAGGTAAATCCAGCACTAAACCTAAACCTCCAGCACTCACTCCGCCACCTGAAGTTCTATTGCACAATAGATACGATCCATTGACTCAAAATAGAGTGTGTGATGATGAATGTAACCCAAACATGAAGACAAACAAAATAAATGGCCCCAAACCTCAGCCTAGGGCTAACCAGATCATCAGGAGAAGCCCAAATCCCACAACCAAGGTGAGGACTACAGAAGCGATCGACACCTCCACACAAAAAGCAATAGACACCATTCTAATCGGGGATTCTATAACACAGCATGTCAGAATGGCAAAGACGGAAAATATAACTTTTTCTGATACATCAGTCAGGGAACTGATAGATATTTTGCCGACCATTCTGTCTACTCATCCAGATGGCACGAGGATCATTGTCCACACAGGGTCTTTTGATATTCTGAGAAGGAAGACTGGCTCTGAGATCTTGAAGAAGGATTTTTCTCTGCTGTTGGAGAGACTGTGTCACTATGGAGCACACAGGGTCTCCATTTCTGGCCCCATTCCTACTGTGGATAAAGGAATTGAACTTTTCAGCAGACTTCTTGGCCTGAACACATGGTTGTCAAATGCATGCATCGCCCATGGGATTAAGTTCATTGATAACTTTAATATCTTTTGGAACTGTAAGGAGCGTTTCAGACCTGATGGCGTGCATCCCAATCGAACTGGATGCAGATTACTTGGTGCACATTTACGTCATGCTGTTGGGACGGCAAACCCAAACATGACTGTACAGATTAGACTGAAGGACACAGCAGCGAGGCAAACAACCCCCAGCCCTCCCCCCTCACCAGACCCTTTACTCCACATCACCCAAGGTCTCAAAAGGATGTCTCTATCCCAGCCAGGACTCCAGCGACCACCATCAACCGAGAAACGCAGGGCACCCCCTCCTCCTCCTCTTACATCGTCTGTCCTGGCAGAGCAGGACACAAGGGGATGTGCAGGATGTTCAAGGAGCAGCACAACACCCAGAGTTCAAAACAAAGATAGCACTGTTCAAACCAAAGATACCATGCCATGATGTGTTCAGGGTCCCTGCTATAGAAGTCCGACTTCTGACAGCTGTTCTGAGAACAAGCTGGGGCCCAATAGGATTCCTGTATTAGTTAGTAAAAGAAGGAATCGAAAACAGTCAGCCTGCTGGGTGAATTTATCTAATCTGTTATCGGTACCACGTACAACTCAGAATACAACAGAGACCAGTGTAAACTCCACAAAGCTAGCCTTACTTAATATTAGATCTCTGTCCAATAAGTCACTGTTAGTTAATGACTTCATCATTTCACACAATTTAGATTTTCTTTTTCTGACAGAAACATGGTTAACAGAGAGCACAAGTGCTACTGTTCTTAATGAAGCAGCCCCCCCAAACTTTAGTTTTATGGATAAATGCCGAAATGGGAGGAAAGGTGGGGGGGAGGCTGCCTTATTTAAAGATACATTCCAGTGTAAAGAGATATCATTTGGTGATTTCACTTCTTTTGAATATCTGAGTTTTATTTTAAAGGGTGTTCCTAAAATCCTGTTCTTAATCATTTACAGATCTCCAGGATACTGTGCAAGTTTTATTGATGATTTTTCTGAATTATTGTCTGTTATTTCGACTGATTTTAACCATTTTATCTTGACCGGGGATTTTAACATTCACATGGATAATATGACGGATGGTACTGCCAAAGAATTTTCTTCTGTGCTGGACATGTTTGGTTTGTGGCAGCATGTAACAGAACCTACCCACCTTCGAGGTCACATTCTGGACCTGGTCATTTCTAAAGGTGTTGATATTTCTTCTGTTGTGGTTACTGATTTGGCCTTGTCTGACCATTTTTGTATTTTATTTGATTTACATATTACTCAGAATGTTCAAACAACCAGCTTCTCAGTTAAGAAGAGGTATATCAATGAGAAAACAAGTGCTCAGTTTAGGGAGGCCATAGTTATGTTACCAACAATGAGCGCAGAGTCGGTTGAAGGAATGCTGGATCATTTTAACTTGAAAATTTTTAATGTAATGGAAGCTGTTGCACCGATAAGAATCAAGAGCACCTTGATCAAACAGAAAACCCCATGGAGAAACACCACTACGGTCAAAAATCTGAAAAGAGAATGCAGGAAAGCTGAACGTAAATGGAGGAAAACAAAGCTTCAGATTCACTATGAGCTATATAAAGAAAGCCTGCGTAGTTATAACAATGAGCTGTGCAAGGCCAGACAGCTGCATTTATCTGAAATGATTAATAAGAATGTCAACAATTCTCGAACTCTGTTTGCTATGGTTGAAAAACTCACAAATCCTCCTAAACAGTCAAACCCAGACCTCCTCTCCACTGAGAAATGCAACGAATTTGCCCACTTTTTTAGCCAAAAAATCAAAACAATTAGACAAAACATTCACGCAACACAGACAAACAAGAAAACTAATCTGTGTCTAAAACCTAGAAATAACTCTGACGTTATGTCACAATTTAATAATGTTGATTTAAAAATCCTAGAGGAAACAGTTCGGCAGCTGAAATCAACAACTTGTTCTCTGGACATAATACCATCCGACTTTTTAAAAACTGTTTTTACCTCAGTAGAAAGTGATCTCCTACGAATAGTTAACAGCTCACTGGCATCAGGCATTTTTCCCAAGTCACTAAAGACAGCTGCCATTAAGCCACTCCTAAAGAAGAGAACTCTAGATGCCTCTATGATGAACAACTACAGACCTGTCTCTAACCTCTCTTTTATATCCAAGATTATTGAGAAAGTTGTATTTAACCAGCTCAACGACTTTCTGAATGAAAGTGGAAGTCTTGATAAGTTTCAATCAGGCTTCAGACGTCATCACAGCACTGAAACAGCTCTGGTCAAAGTGTTAAACGACATTAGGTTGAATACTGATTCTGGTAATGTTTCAGTCCTGGTTCTGTTGGACCTCAGCGCTGCGTTTGATACTGTAGATCACAGAATCCTGTTGCACAGGCTGGAAAACTGGGTTGGACTTTCTGGAGCGGTCCTTAACTGGTTCAGGTCCTACTTAGAAGGCCGGAGTTATTTTGTTACTATTGGCAGCTATGAATCTGAGCGAGTGGCCATGACTTGTGGAGTCCCCCAGGGGTCAATTCTTGGACCTCTTCTGTTTAACTTGTATATGCTCCCTTTGGGTCAGATATTGCAGAATTTTAACATCAATTATCACAGTTATGCAGACGATACACAACTTTATGTGTCTCTGTCACCGGACGACTGCAGCCCAGCTGACGTTCTGTGTCAGTGTCTGGAGGAAGTAAACACCTGGATGAGAGAGAATTTTCTACAATTAAATGAAGACAAAACTGAGATCATTCTGTTTGGGAGCAAAGAGAAGAGGGTCAGCGTTGGTACATATCTTGAGACTCGGGACCTTATAATCACTGACCAAGTTCGTAACCTCGGAGTGTTGATAGACTCAGATCTGACTTTCAGCAGCCACATCAAAGCTGTCACCAAGGCAGCTTTTTACCACCTCAGAAATATCAACAGAATTAAAGGTTTCCTCTCCCAGAAAGACCAGGAGAAACTCATCCATGCATTCATCTCCAGTAGACTCGATTACTGTAATGCTCTTTTAACTGGACTTCCCAAAAAGAGCATTAAACATCTGCAGCTCATCCAGAACGCTGCTGCTAGAGTTTTAACCCGGACTAAGAGATCTGAACACATCACACCAGTTTTAAAATCTTTACACTGGCTTCCAGTCAGTCATAGAATAGATTTTAAAAGCCTGCTGATGGTTTACAAATCCCAGAATGGTTTAGGCCCAAAATACATCTGTGATATGTTCAGAGAATATAAACCCAGCAGAGCTCTTAGATCCAAGGACTCAGGTCAGCTGGTCCAGTCCAGAGTCCAGACTAAACATGGAGAAGCAGCATTTAGCTGTTATGCTGCAAACAAGTGGAACAAACTGCCAGTGGAGATTAAACTTTCACCAAATGTAGACATTTTTAAATCCAGGTTAAAAACATTTCTTTTCTCATGTGTCTATGCATGAAATATCTTTTAACTTATCTAGACTGTTGCCTGATTTTAAATTCATTTAAATGATTTTATTTGTTTCTCTTTATATTATTTTATGTATTTTTAATGCTTCTTGCACTCCCTGCTGCAATGCTTTTATTTTATGTAAAGCACTTTGAACTGTTTGTACATGAAATGTGCTATACAAATAAATTTGATTTGATTTGATTTGGACAAACTCTGTCCCCTCACCTCCAGGCCTGCACGCTCAGCTCCACCTGCCCCTTGGCTGTCGGACTCAGTGCGTACTGAGAGGCGGAGCGTGAGGGCGGCCAAATGGAGGAAAAGTAAACTTCCTGAAGACCTTCTTGCCTTCCAGTCCTTGCTTTCCACTTTTTCCTCCTCTCTCTCTGCAGCAAAAACTGCCTTCTTCTGTAACAAAATTCAAACTTCTGCTTCCAACCCCAAAAAACTCTTCCAAACTTTCTCATCCCTCCTCCAACCCCCATCCCCTCTCCCCTCCTCCTCCCTCCTCCCTGACGATTTCGCCGACTTCTTTGACAAGAAGGTTAATGATATCCGATCTTCCTTCACTCACCTCCCAGCTGTCCACACCACCCACACCTGTCGCCCTCCCACTCCTCCCTCCCTACCACCTTCTCCCTCACCTCCCTCTCTGTCCCACTTCTCTCCCCTCTCTGCAAATGAGGTCCTCCACCTTGTAACATCCAGCCGCCCCACCACATGTTCCCTTAACCCAGTCCCTTCCCCTCTCCTTCATTCTGTTGCACCTGATCTTCTTCCTTACCTGACCCACCTCATTAACACATCTTTGACATCAGGCTCTTTTCCTTCTGCTTTCAGGACTGCCAGAGTCACTCCTCTTCTAAAGAAACCAGCTCTTGACCCTACAGAGATCAAGAATTACAGACCGGTATCCCTTCTACCCTTTCTGTCCAAAACTCTTGAACGTGCTGTCTTTAAACAACTGTCCTCTTACCTCCACCAGAACAACCTCTTAGATCCCTACCAGTCCGGGTTCAAGGTGGGCCACTCAACTGAGTCGGCCCTCCTAGCAGTAACTGAGTCACTCCAAACTGCTCGAGCTAACTCTCTCTCCTCTGTCCTGATTCTCCTGGACCTGTCTGCAGCATTTGACACAGTGAACCATGACATCCTTCTCTCTACCCTGGAGGGAATGGGGGTTTCTGGCTCTGCACTCTCCATGTTCTCATCCTACCTGACAGATCGCTTCTACCAGGTCACACTGAGAGGATCTGTGTCGAAGCCACGTAGGCTCACCACCGGGGTTCCCCAAGGTTCGGTCCTGGGTCCTCTTCTTTTCTCCCTCTACACATCATCCCTTGGTTCTGTCATCAACTCCCATAACTTTTCCTACCACTGCTATGCAGACGACACCCAGCTGATTCTGTCTTTTCCCCCTTCTGACACCCAAGTGGAAGCACGCATTGCTGCGTGCCTGGCAGACATCTCGGGGTGGATATGGATGCACCACCTTAAGCTCAACCTGGACAAGACTGAGCTGGTGTTTCTCCCGGGGAAGGGCTGCCCATTCAGAGACCTGGCCATCACCATGGATGACTCTGTGGTGACATCAACCCGGACCGCGAGGAATCTGGGTGTGAACCTGGACGACGAACTGTCGTTCTCGCCAAACATCGCATCAGTAACCCGTTCCTGCCGATTCCTCCTCTACAACATCCGGAGGATTCGCCCCTTCCTCACCGGCAAGGCAGCACAGGTGCTCATCCAGGCTCTTGTCATCTCCCGCCTGGACTACTGCAACTCCCTCCTTGCTGGCGCCCCGGCTTCTGCCATCAGACCTCTGGAGCTGGTTCAGAAAGCTGCTGCTCGTCTGGTGTTCAACCTCCCCAAGTTCTCCCACACCACTCCCCTTCTCCGCTCTCTACACTGGCTCCCTGTAGCTGCTCGCATCCAGTTTAAGACTCTGGTGCTGGCCTACAGGGCAGTGGAAGGAACAGCTCCTTCATACCTCCAGGCTATGGTCAAGCCCTACACCCCCGCCCGACCACTTCGCTCTGCGGCCACCAGGCGCCTGGCTGCCCCGTCACTCAGGGATCCCTGCGCACGATCGACACGGTCACGGCTTTTCTCTGTTCTGGCACCCCGATGGTGGAACGATCTCTCGACTGATATCAGGACAGCTGAGTCGCTGCCCATCTTTCGCCGCAGGCTGAAAACCCACCTCTTCAGGAAAAACTACCCTGATCCGTCCTAGTTCCTTACGCACTTATTGTTTCCTCCACCACTGGCACCCTCTATATTTTCATTACCCCCTACCCGAACCAGGGTTTGAATCCCATTCCTGCTTTTCTTACCTCTTTTATTTCTTCCCCTACCCGAACCAGGGTTTGCATCCCATTCCTGCTTTTCTTACCTCTTTTATTTCTTCCCCTACCCGAACTAGGGTTTGCATCCCATTCCTGCTTTTCTTACCTCTTTTATTTCTTCCCCTACCCGAACCAGGGTTTGCATCCCATTCCTGCTTTTCTTACCTCTTTTATTTCTTCCCCTACCCGAACTAGGGTTTGCATCCCATTCCTGCTTTTCTTACCTCTTTTATTTCTTCCCCTACCCGAACCAGGGTTTGCATCCCCACCCCGCTGTGACTGGTGTGCAGTTGGTGAGAGGCTGAGGTACCTGACTTATCGCACTTACTCTAGCACTAGTTTTGCTCTTAGCTGTTTGGTATTGGAAGGAAATGCACTTATGATTTCTTGTGACCTGAAGTTCTTTTGCCTACTGATGTTGAACGCACTTATTGTAAGTCGCTTTGGTTAAAAGCGTCTGCAAAATGACCGTAATGTAATGTAATGTAATGTAATTATCATAACAAGCCCCACCTCCAATCAGACATCATGATCAAAGGGGAATTATCATAACAAGCCCCGCCTACTATCAGACATCATGATCAAAGAGAAATTATCATAACAAGCCCCACATCCTACCATCAGACATCATGATCAAAGGGGAATTATCATAGCAAGCCCCGCCTCCTACTATCAAACATCATGATCAATGGGGAATTAACATAACAAGCCCCGCCTCCTATCAGACATCATGATCAATGGGGAATTAACATAACAAGCCCTGCCTCCAATCAGACATCATGATCAATGGGGAATTAACATAACAAGCCCCACCTCCTACTATCAGACATCATGATCAATGGGGAATTAACATAACAAGCCCCACCTCCTACTATCAGACATCATTATCAATGGGGAATTAACATAACAAGCCCTGCCTCCGACTATCAGACTTCATGATCAATGGTCAATTAACATAACAAACCCCACCTCCTACCATCAGACATCATGATCAATGGGGAATAATCAAAACAAGCCCCGCCTCCTATCAGACATCATGATCAAATAGGAATTAACATAACTTGTTCCGCCTCCTACCATCAGAAATCATGATCAAAGGGGAATGATAATAACAAGCCCCGTCACCTACTATCAGACATCATGATCAAAGGGAAACAAATGATCATAACAACCCCCACCTCCTATTATCAGACATTCAAATTCAATTCAAATTCAATTCAAAAGTACTTTATTTATCCCAGAGGGAAATTAAATGTTGATGTAGCTCAATTAAATCAAGGAGTTATTATAGATGCTGATGGCTGTGGGCAGGAAAGATTTCCTGTAGCGGTCCGTTTTGCATCCAAACTGAAGAAGCCTTTGACTGAAGAGACTCTGTTTTCCGATAACAGTCTCATGGAGAGGATGTTCAGGGTTGTCCATAATTGTCTTGATTTTATGCAAAATCCTTCTTTGCATTATTGTCTCCAGAGGTTCCACAGTCGTCCCCAGAACAGAACCAGCCTTCTTTATCAGGTTGTTGAGTCTTTTTAGGTCTCTGGTTCTGATGCTGCTGCCCCAACAGATGATGCAAGAGGAAATGACGATCTCAACAACAGACTTGTAGAAGATCTGCAACATCTTGTTGCAAACCTTGAAGGACCTTAGCTTCCTCAAGAAGTATAGTCTGCTCTGTCCTTTCTTGTAGATTGCTTCACTGTTGTGTCTCCAGTCCAGTCTGTTGTCCACATGAACACCAAGGTATTTATATTCCTCAACCACCTCCACTTCTTCTCCCATGATGGAAACAGGGTTTGATCTGACCCTGTTTCTCCTGAAATCTATAATCATCTCCTTTGTTTTGTTAACATTCAAGATGAGATGATTGTTCCCACACCATGCCACATAGCGGTCCACCAGCTCTCTGTACTCAGCTTCTTGTCAATCTCTGATACACCCGACAACTGCAGAGTCATCTGAATATTTCTGTAGATGACAGGAGTCTGACTTGTACTGGAAGTCTGAAGTGTACAGAGTGAAAAGGAATGGTGAGAGTACAGTCCCCTGTGGTGCTCATGTGCTGCTGATCACCTGGTTAGACACACAATTCTTCAGTCTGACAAACTGTGGTCTGTTTGTCAGGTAGTCATTAATCCAGGTGATTGTTGAGGCCTCCACCTGAGTCTTCTGGAGTTTCAGACGAAGCAGATCTGGCTGAATTGTGTTAAATGCACTGGAGAAATCAAAGAACATGATCCTCACAGTGCTGCCTGCTTTGTCCAGATGACAGTGGGTTTGTTGAAGCAGGTGTATGATAGCGTCTTCAACTCCAACTCCATGGCGATAAGCAAACTGCAGGGGGTCCTGATATGTGCTGGTTTGCTTACACAGGTGGGTCAACAGGAGTCTCTCCAGGACCTTCATGATGTGGGATGTCAGGGCAACAGGTCTGTAGTCATTGATGACTGAAGGGTGAGTTTTCTTTGGTACCGGAACCAGACAGGATGTCTTCCACAACAGTGGTACCTTCTCTTGGGTCAAGCTAAGGTTGAAAAGGTGTTGCAGAATCCCACAGAGCTGCTCTGCACAGGCCTTCAGGACTCGGGGGCTGACACCATCTGGACCTGCAGCCTTGTTCCGGTTCAGTCTCTCCAACTGCCTCTTCACCTGACTTCTAGAAACAGAAAAGTGGGAGGGGGAGGCAAAGGGGACAGCAGCATCTCCTGATTGGGTTGAAGACAAACTAGTGGAAGCAGAAGAATCCATGACTGAGGTGGAGGTGGAGATGTTACAGGAAAGCTGTGGGTCAGAGGAGGGTGGGATGTCTCTTTGGCTGGGAACAGGAGGGGAGGATGGTGAGCTTGTTCCTGAACTGAACCTGTTGAAGAATGTGTTCAGCTCATTTGCTCTGTCCAGACTTCCATCCATCCGATCCTCCCTCTGCTTGAGGCCTGTGATCTTCTTCATTCCTGACCACACATCTCTGATATTGTTCCTCTGCAGTTTACTCTCAAGCTTCTTTCTATACACCTCCTTGCTCTCTCTGATCTTGACTTTGAGCTGCTTCTGTATACTCCTCAGTAACTCCCTGTCTCGCTCCCTAAAGGCTCTTTTTTTCTTGTTCAATAGTTCCTTTAGCTCACTGGTGATCCAGGGTTTGTTATTAGGGAAGCATCTCACTTTTCTGGTGGGGATGGTGTTGTCCACACAGAAGTTTATATAGTCAGTCACACACTCAGTCATGGCATTAATGTCCTCTCCATGTGGCTTACAAAGAGAAATCCAATCGGTTGCATCAAAACAACCCTGTAAGGCTTCTTCAGCTTCATGTGACCACTTTCTAACAGTCCTTTTTGTGACAGGTAGTCTCTGGCCAAGGGGTTTATATGCTGAACAGAGAAAAACAAGGTTGTGATCTGATTTACCCAGGGGAGGTCTTGATTTGGAAATGTATGAATCCTTGACATTTGTGTAAAACAAATCCAATGTCTTGTTTTCTCTGGTAGAGCAGCTGACAAACTGTTGAAAAGTTGGCAGTGTAGCAGAGAGTGAGGCATGATTAAACTCACCAGATATTGCCACAAAAGAATTGGGGTGTTGTGTCTGTATCTTAGCAAAAACGGAACTGATGACATCACATGCAGTGTCGGCAACAGCTGAGGGTGGAATGTAAACAGCCACCAAAACAACACTGGTGAACTCTCTTGGCAAATAATATGGACGAAAACTTACTGCCAATAGTTCAATGTCAGGACTGCAGAGATGACTCTTCACAGTAACATGTCCTGGGTGACACCATCTGTTGTTGACAAGCACTGCCAATCCACCCCCTTTCCTTTTCCTGCTACTCTTTAAATCTCGATCTTCTCGTACAGTCAGGAAGCGCGGCAGAGAGACGCTGGAGTCGGGGATATGATCCTGCAGCCATGTCTCAGTAAAACACATAATGCTACATTCCCGATATTCTTGCTGAGTTCTTGTCAAGGCTAGAAGTTCATCCAACTTGTTAGCTAACGATCTTACATTTCCCATGATGACGGATGGCATAGATGGTTTGAACTTCTTCTTTGTTTCTCTCCTCTTTGCTCCTGCTCTGCATCCACGACGCCTCCTTTACAATTCCAGTGGGATTTCTGGCTTCAGTTGTCGAATTATTTCTGCTTTTCCAATGTTAACCAGCTGCTCCCTGTTGTAAACCACCCTGTTGCTATGGTTATGCATCATAACAAAAGAGCAAAATATACAAAAGTATTGGGAAAAATCAATCCAGCTGCACAGCATCCAAGGCAGGAAGGAACAGTTGTCCAAAAAATGCAATTTCTTTCAAGAAAAAACAGGAATGAAATTTAGAAAAAAGAAAAAATCTCAATGTGAAGTACAGAGCTACTCCAACGAACTCCCACCCTCAGCGGCGCATTCTAGAACATCATGATCAATGGGGAATGATAATAACAAGCCCCTCCTCCTACCATCAGACATCATGATCAAAGGGAAACAAATGATCATAAAAACCCCCACCTCCTATTATCAGACATCATGATCAATGGGGAATTAACATAACAAGCCCCACCTCCTACCATCAGACATCATGATCTAAGGGGAATTATCATAACAAGCCCTGACTCCTACTATCAGACATCATAATCAAAGGGTAATTAACATAACAAGCCCTGCCTCCTACTATCAGACATCATGATCAAAGGATAATTAACATAACAAGCCCCACCTCCTACAATCAGACATCATGATCAAAGGGGAATTAAAATAACAAGCACCGCCTCCTACCATCAGCAATAATGATCAAATGGGAATTGACATAACAAAACCTGACTCCTACTATCATACATCATGATCAAAGGGGAATTATCTTAACTTGCCCCACCTCCTACTATCATAAATCATGATCAAAGGAGAATTAACATAACAAGCCTCGCCTCCTACCATCAGACATCATGATCAAATGGGAATTGGCATACCAAGCCACACCTCCTAAAATCTGAAATCATGGTCAAATGAGAATTAACATAACAAGCCCCACCTCCTACCATCAGACATAATAATCAAAGGGGAATGATAATAACAAGTCCCGCCTCCTACTATCAGACATAATGATCAAAGGGGAATTATCATAACAAGCCCCGCCTCCAATCAGACATCATGATCAAAAGGGAATTATCATAAAAAGCCCCGCCTCCTATCAGACATCATGATCAATGGGGAATTATTATAACAAGCCCCGCCTCCTACTATCAGACATAATGATCAATGGGGAATTACCATAACAAGCCCGCCTCCTACTATACGACACCATGATCAAAGGGGACTAATCAAAACAAGCCCCGCCTCCTATCAGAAATCATGATCAAAGGGGAAAGGTAATAACAAGCCCCCTTACCTACTATCAGACATCATGATAAAAGGGAGTGATGATAGCAAGCCCCGCCTCCTATCAGACATGATCAAAGGGGAATTAACATAACAAATTCCACCGCCTACCATCAAAAATCATGATAAAAGTGGAAGTTTCATAACAAGCCCTGCCTCCTAATATCATACATCATGATCAAAGAGGAATTATCTTAACTAGTCCCGCCTCCTAACATCACCAATCTTGATCAAATGGGAATTAACATAACAAGCCCCACCTCCTACCATCAGAAATCATGATCAAATGGGAATTAACATAACAAACCACGCTTCCCACTATCAGACATAATGATCAAATGGGAATTATTATAACAAGCCCCACCTACTATCAGACATCATGATCAGTGGGGAATTAACATAAAAAGCCCCACCTCCTACTATCAGATATCATAATCAAAGGGTAATTAACATAACAAGCCTCGCCTCCTACCATCAGACATCATGATCAAATGGGAATTAGCATACCATGCCCCGCCTCCTAAAATCAGAAATCATGGTCAAATGAGAAATAACATAACAAGCCCCACCTCCTACTATCAGACATCATTATCAAAGGGGTATGATAATAACAATCCCCGCCTCCTACCATCAGATATCAAGTTCAAAGGGGAATTATCATAACAAGCCCCACCTCCGATCAGACATGATGATCAAAGGGGAATGATCATAACTAGGCCCACCTCCTACTATCAGACATAATGATCAAAGGGGAATGATAATAACAAGCCCCGTCACCTACTATCAGACATCATGATCAATGGGGAATTAACATAACAAGTCCCGCCTCCTACTATCAGATATCATGATCAAACGGGAATTATCATAAAGAGCCCCGCTTCCAATCAGACATCATGATCAAAGGGTAATGATCATAACAAGTCCCACCTCCAATCAGACATAATGATCAAAGGGGAATTATCATAACAAGCCCCGCCTCCTATCAGACATCATGATCAATGGGGAATTAACAAAACAAGTCCTGCCTCCTACTATCAGACATCATGACCAAAGGGTAATTATCATAACAAGCCCTGCCTCTGACTATCAGACTTCATGATCAGTGGTCATTTAACATAACAAACCCCACCTCCTACCATCAGACATCATGATCAATGGGGAATTATCATAACAAGTCCCGCCTCCTACTAACAGACATCATGATCAAAGGGGAATTATCATAACAAGCCCCGCCTCCTATCAGACATCATGATCAAAGGGGAATTATCATAAAAAGCCCCGCCTCCTACACTCAGACATCATGATCAATGGGGAATTAACATAACAAGCCCCACCTCCTACTATCAGACATCATGATCAATGGGGAATTAACATAACAAGCCCCGCCTCCTACTATCAGACACCTTGATCAAAGGGGAATAATCAAAACAAGCCCCGCCTCCTATCAGACATCATGATCAAATGGGAATTAACATAACAAGTTCCGCCTCCTACCATCAGAAATCATGATCAAAGGGGAACGATGATAACAAGCCCCGTCACCTACTATCAGACATCATGATCAAAGGGAAACAAATGATCATGACAACCCCCACCTCCTATTATCAGACATCATGATCAATGGGGAATGATAATAACAAGCCCCTCCTCCTACCATCAGACATCATGATCAAAGGGGAATAATCAAAACAAGCCCCAACCTCCTATCAGACATCATGATCAAAGGGGAATTAATTCAACAGCCCTGCCTCCTACTATCAGACATAATGATCAAAGGGGAATTAACATAACAAGACCCGCCAACTACTATCAGACATCACGATCAAAGGGAAATTATCCTAAGAAGCCCCGCCTCCTACTATCAGACATCATGATCAAAGGGGAATTATTATAACAAGCCACGCCTCCAATCAAACATGATCAAAGGGGAATTAACATAAGAATTTCCGCCTAATACCATCAGACATCATGATCAATGGGGAATTAACATAACAAGCCCCGCCTCATACTATCAGAAATCATGATCAATGGCGAATTAACATAACATGCCCCGCATCCTACTACCAGACATCTTGATCAAAGGGGAATTATCATAACAAGCCCCACCTCCTATCAGACATGATCAATGGGGAATTAACAAACCCCTCCTCCTACCATCAGACATCATGATCAAAGGGAAACAAATGATCATAATAACCCCCACCTCCTATTATCAGACATCATGTTCAAAGGGGAATAATCAAAACAAGCACCGCCTCCTATCAGACATCATGATCAAAGGGGAATTAATTCAACAGCCCTGCCTCCTACTATCAGACATAATGATCAAAGGGGAATTAACATAACAAGCCCCGCCACCTACTATCAGACATCACGATCAAAGGGAAATTATCCTAAGAAGCCCCGCCTCCTACTATCAGACATCATGATCAAAGGTGAATTATCATAACAAGCCACGCCTCCAATCAAACATGATCAAAGGGGAATTAACATAAGAAGTCCCGCCTAATACCATCAGAAATCATGATCAATGGCGAATTAACATAACAAGCACCGCATCCTACTACCAGACATCATGATCAAAGGGGAATTATCATAACAAGCCCCACCTCCGATCAGACATCATGATCAAAGGGGAATTATAATAACAAGCCCCGCCTCCTATCAGAAATCATGATCAATGGGGAATTAACATATCAAGTCCCGCCTCTTATCAGACATCATGATCAAAGTGAAATTATCATAACAAGCCCCGCATCCTACCATCAGACATCATGATCAATGGGGAATTATCATAACAAGTCCCGCCTCCTACTATCAGACATCATGATCAAAGGGGAATTATCATAACAAGCCCCGCCTCCTATCAGACATCATGATCAAAGGGGAATTATCATAAAAAGCCCCGCCTCCTACCATCAGACATGATGATCAAAGGAGAATTATCATAACATGCCTCGCCTCCTATCAGACATCATGATCAAAGGGGAATTATCATAACAAGCGCCACCTCCAATCAGACATCATGATCAAAGGGGAATTATCATAACAAGCCCCACCTCTGATCAGATATCATGATCAAAGGGGAATTATCACAACAATTCCCGCCTCCTATCAGACATCATGATCAATGGGGAATTAACATAACAAGTCCCGCCTCCTACTATCAGACATCATGATCCAAGAGAAATGATCACAACAAGCCCCACCTCCAATCACACATCAAGATAAAAGGGGAATTATCATAACAAGCCCCGCCTCCTATCAGACATCATGATCAATGGGGAATTAACATAACAAGTCCCGCCTCCTACTATCAGACATCATGATCAAAGGGTAATTATTATAACAAGCCCTGCCTCCAATCAGACATCATGATCAATGGGGAATTAACATAACAAGCCCCACCTCCTACTATCAGACATCATTATCAATGGGGAATTAACATAACAAGCCCTGCCTCCGACTATCAGACTTCATGATCAATGGTCAATTGACATAACAAACCCCACCTCCTACTATCAGACACAATGATCAAAGGGGAATAATCAGAACAAGCCCAACCTCCTATCAGACATCATGATCAATGGGGAATTATCATAACAAGCCCTCTATCCCACCATTAGACATCATGATCAGAGGGGTATTATCATAACAAGCCCCACCTCCAATCAGACATCATGATCAAAGGGGAATTATAATAACAAGCCCCGCCTCCTATCAGACATCATGATCAAAGGGTAATTATCATAACAACAAGCCCTGCCTCCAATCAGACATCATGATCAATGGGGAATTAACATAACAAGCCCCACCACCTACTATCAGATATCATGATCAACGTGGAATTAACATAACAAGCCCCGTCTCCTACTATCAGACTTCATGATCAATGGTCAATTGACATAACAAACCCCACCTCCTACTATCAGACACAATGATCAAAGGGTAAGTATCATAACAAGCCCTGCCTCCAATCAGACATCATGATCAATGGGGAAAGAACATAACAAGCCCAGCCTCCTACTATCAGACATCATGATCAATGGGGAATTAACATAACAAGCCCCGCCTCCTACTATCAGACACCATGATCAATGGGGAATTAACATAACAAGCCCCGCCTCCTACTATCAGACACCATGATCAAAGGGGAATAATCAAAACAAGCCCCGCCTCCTATCAGACATCATGATCAAATGGGAATTAACATAACAAGTTCCGCCTCCTACCATCAGAAATCATGATCAAAGGGGAATGATAATAACAAGCCCTGTCACCTACTATCAAACATCATGATCAAAGGGAAACAAATGATCATAACAACCCCCACCTCCTATTAACAGATATCATGATCAATGAGGAATGATAATAACAATCCCCTACTCCTACCATCAGACATCATGATCAAAGGGAAACAAATGATCATAATAACCCCCACCTCCTATTATCAGACATCATGATCAATGGGGAATTAACATAACAAGCCCCACCTCCTAACATCAGACATAATGATCTAAGGGGAATTATGATAACAAGCCCTGCCTCCTACTATCAGACACCATGATCTAAGGGGAATTATCATAACAAGCCTTGCCTCCTACTATCAGACATAATGTTCAAAGGGTAATTAACATAACAAGCCCCACCTCCTACTATCAGACATCATGATCAAAGGGGAATTAAAATAACAAGACCCGCCTCCTACCAACAGCAATAATGATCAAAAGGGAATTAACATAACAAACCCCACCTCCTACTATCAGACACCATGATCAAAGGGGAATAATCAGAACAAGCCCAACCTCTATCAGACATCATGATCAATGGGGAATTATCATAACAAGCCCTCTATCCCACCATTAGACATTATGATCAAAGGGGTATTATCATAACAAGCCCCACCTCCAATCAGACATCATGATCAAAGGGGAATTATAATAACAAGCCCCGCGTCCTATCAGACATCATGATCAAAGGGTAATTATCATAACAACAAGCCCTGCCTCCAATCAGACATCATGATCAATGGGGAATTAACATAACAAGCCCCACCTCCTACTATCAGATATCATGATCAACGTGGAATTAACATAACAAGCCCCGTCTCCTACTATCAGACATCATGATCAAAGGGTAAGTATCATAACAAGCCTTGCCTCCAATCAGACATCATGATCAATGGGGAATGAACATAACAAGCCCCGCCTCCTACTATCAGACACCATGATCAAAGGGGAATAATCAGAACAAGCCCAACCTCCTATCAGACATCATGATCAATGGGGAATTATCATAACAAGCCCTCTATCCCACCATTAGACATCATGATCAAAGGGGTATTATCATAACAAGCCCCACCTCCAATCAGACATCATGATCAAAGGGGAATTATAATAACAAGCCCCGCCTCCTATCAGACATCATGATCAAAGGGTAATTATCATAACAACAAGCCCTGCCTCCAATCGGACATCATGATCAATGGGGAACTAACATAACAAGCCCCACCTCCTACTATCAGATATCATGATCAACGTGGAATTAACATAACAAGCCCCGTCTCCTACTATCAGACATCATGATCAAAGGGTAAGTATCATAACAAGCCCTGCCTCCAATCAGACATCATGATCAATGGGGAATGAACATAACAAGACCCGCCTCCTACTATCAGACATCATGATCAATGGGGAATTAACATAACAAGCCCCGCCTCCTACTATCAGACACCATGATCAAAGGGGAATAATCAAAACAAGCCCCGCCTCCTATCAGACATCATGATCAAAGGGGAATTAAAATAACAAGACCCGCCTCCTACCATCAGCAATAATGATCAAAAGGGAATTAACATAACAAACCCTGCCTCCTACTATATTACATCATGATCAAAGGAGAATTAACATAACAAGCCTCACCTCCTACGATCAGACATCATGATCAAATGGGAATTAGCATACCAAGCCCCGCCTCCTACAATCAGAAATCATGGTCAAATGAGAATTAACATAACAAGCCCCACCTCCTACTATCAGACATCATTATCAAAGGGGAATGATAATAACAAGCCCCTTCACCTACTATCAGACATCATGATCAAAGAGGAATGATGATAACAATCCCCGCCTCCTACCATCAGATATCAAGATCAAAGGGGAATTATCATAACAAGCCCCACCTCCGATCAGACATCATTATCAAAGGGGAATGCTCATAACTAGGCCCACCTCCTACTATCAGACTTAATGATCAAAGGGGAATGATAATAACAAGCCCCATCACCTACTATCAGACATCATGATCAATGGGGAATTAACAACAAGTCCCGCCTCCCACTATAAGACATCACGATCAAATGGGAATTATCATAACAAGTCCCGCCTCCTACTATCAGATATCATGATCAAAGGGGATTATCATAACAAGCCCCGCCTCCTATCAGACATCATGATCAATGGGGAATTAACATAACAAGTCCCGCCTCCTACTATAAGACATCACGATCAAAGGGGAATTATCATAACAAGTCCCGCCTCCTAATATCAGACATCATGATCAAAGGGGATTATCATAAAGAGCCCCGCTTCCAATCAGACATCATGATCAATGGGGAATTATAATAACAAGCCCCGCCTCCTACTATCAGACATCATGATCAATGGGAAATTATAATAACAAGCCCCGCCTCCGACTATCAGACATCATGATCAATGGGGAATTAACATAGCAAGCCCCACCTCCTACTATCAGACATCATGATCAAAGGGGAATAATCAAAACAAGCCCCGCCTCCTATCACACATCATGATCAAAGGGAAATTAATTAAACAGCCCTGCCTCCTACTATCAGACATCATGATCAAAGGGAAATTATGCTAAGAAGCCCCGCCTCCTACTATCAGACATCATGATCAAAGGGGAATTATCATAACAAGCCACGCCTCCAATCAGACATGATCAAAGGGCTATTATTATAACAAGCCCCACCTACTATCAGACATCATGATCAAAGGGGGATTATCATAACAAGCCCCGCCTCCTATCAGACATGATCAAAGGGGAATTAACAAGCCCCGCCTCGTGCCATCAGACATCATGATCAAAGGGAAACAAATGATCATAACAACCCCCAGCTCCTATTATCAGATATCATGATCAATGGGGAATTAACATAACAAGCCCCAACTCCTACCATCAGACATCTTGATCTAAGGGGAATTATCACAACAAGCCCTGCCTCCTACTATCAGACATCATAATCAAAGGGTAATTAAAACAACAAGCCCCGCCTCCTACCATCAGACATAATGATCAAAGGTGAATTATCATAACAAGCCACGCCTCCAATCAGACATGATCAAAGGGGAATTAACATAACAAATCCCGCCTAATACCATCAGACATCATGATCAATGGTAAATAAAAATAACAAGTCCCGCCTCCTACTATCAGACATCATGATCAATGGGGAATTAACATAACAAGCCCCGCCTCCTACTATCAGACACCATGATCAAAGGGGAATTAAAATAACAAGACCCGCCTCCTACCATCAGCAATAATGATCAAAAGGGAATTAACATAACAAACCCTGCCTCCTACTATATTACATCATGATCAAAGGAGAATTAACATAACAAGCCTCACCTCCTACGATCAGACATCATGATCAAATGGGAATTAGCATACCAAGCCCCGCCTCCTATAATCGGAAATCATGGTCAAATGAGAATTAACATAACAAGCCCCACCTCCTACTATCAGACATCATTATCAAAGGGGAATGATAATAACAAGCCCCTTCACCTACTATCAGACATCATGATCAAAGAGGAATGATGATAACAATCCCCGCCTCCTACCATCAGATATCAAGATCAAAGGGGAATTATCATAACAAGCCCCACCTCCGATCAGACATCATGATCAAAGGGGAATGCTCATAACTAGGCCCACCTCCTACTATCAGACTTAATGATCAAAGGGGAATGATAATAACAAGCCCCATCACCTACTATCAGACATCATGATCAATGGGGAATTAACAACAAGTCCCGCCTCCCACTATAAGACATCACGATCAAAGGGGAATTATCATAACAAGTCCCGCCTCCTACTATCAGATATCATGATCAAAGGGGATTATCATAAAAAGCCCCGCCTCCTATCAGACATCATGATCAATGGGGAATTAACATAACAAGTCCCGCCTCCTACTATAAGACATCACGATCAAAGGGGAATTATCATAACAAGTCCCGCCTCCTAATATCAGACATCATGATCAAAGGGGATTATCATAAAGAGCCCGCTTCCAATCAGACATCATGATCAATGGGGAATTAACATAACAAGCCCCGCCTCCTACTATCAGACATCATGATCAATGGGAAATTATAATAACAAGTCCCGCCTCCGACTATCAGACATCATGATCAATGGGGAATTAACATAACAAGCCCCACCTCCTACTATCAGACATCATGATCAAAGGGGAATAATCAAAACAAGCCCCGCCTCCTATCACACATCATGATCAAAGGGGAATTAATTAAACAGCCCTGCCTCCTACTATCAGACATCACGATCAAAGGGAAATTATGCTAAGAAGCCCCGCCTCCTACTATCAGACATCATGATCAAAGGGGAATTTTCATAACAAGCCACTCCTCCAATCAGACATGATCAAAGGGGTATTATCATAACAAGCCCCACCTACTATCAGACATCATGATCAAAGGGGGATTATCATAACAAGCCCCGCCTCCTATCAGACATGATCAAAGGGGAATTAACAAGCCCCGCCTCCTACCATCACACATCATGATCAAAGGGAAACAAATGATCATAACAAGCCCCAGCTCCTATTATCAGATATCATTATCAATGGGGAATTAACATAACAAGCCCCACCTCCTACCATCATACATCATGATCTAAGGGGAATTATCATAACAAGCCCTGCCTCCTACTATCAGACATCATAATCAAAGGGTAATTAAAACAACAAGCCCCGCCTCCTACTATCAGACATAATGATCAAAGGTGAATTATCATAACAAGCCACGCCTCCAATCAGACATGATCAAAGGGGAATTAACATAAAAAATCCCGCCTAATACCATCAGACATCATGATCAATGGTAAATAAAAATAACAAGTCCCGCCTCCTACTATCAGACATCATGATCAAAGGGGAATTATCATAAAAAGCCCCGCCTCCTATTATCAGACATCATGATCAATGGGGAATGAACATAACAAGCCCGGCCTCCTACTATTAGACATCATGATCAATGGGGAATTAACATAACAAGCCCCACCTCCTACTATCAGACATCATGATCAAAGGAGAATTATCATAACTTGCCCCGCCTCCTATCAGACATGATCAAAGGGGAATTAACAAGCCCCTCTTCCTACCATCAGACATCATGTTCAAAGGGAAACAAATGATCATAACAACCCCCTTCTCCTATTATCAGACATCATGATCAATGGGGAAATAACATATCAAGCCCTGCCTCCTACTATCAGACATCATAATCAAAGGGTAATTAAAACAACAAGCACCGCCTCCTACTATCAGACATCATTATCAAATGGGAATTAAAATAACAAGCCCCGCCTCCTACCATCAGCAATAATGATCAAATGGGAATTGACATAACAAGCCCTACCTCCTACTATCATACATCATGATCAAAGGGGAATTATCTTAACATGCCCCACCTCCTACTGTCAGACAGCATGATCAAAGGAGAATCATCATAACAATCCCCGCCTCCTATCAGACATCACGATCAAATGGGAATTACAACAACAAGCGCTGCCTCCTATTATCAGACATCATGATCAAAGGGGAATTAACATAACAAGCCCCGCCTCCTACTATCAGAAATCATGATCAAAGAGAAATTATCATAACAAGCCCCGCATCCTACCATCAGACATCATGATCAAACGGGTAATATCATAACAAGCCCCACCTCCTATCAGACATGATCAAAGGGGAATTAACATAACACGTCCTGCCTCCTACTATCAGACATCGTGATCAAAGGGGAATTATCATAACAAGCCCCGCCTATTATCAGACATCATGATCAAAGGGGAATTATCATGAAAAGCCCTGCCTCCAACTATCAGACATCATGATCAATGGGGAATGAACATAACAAGCCCGGCCTCCTACTATTAGACATCATGATCAAATGAGAATTAACAAAACAAACCACGCTTCCCACTATCAGACATCATGATCAAATGGAAATTATCATAACAAGCCCCGCCTCCTATCAGAAATGATCAAAGGGGAATTAACAAGCCCCTCCTCCTACCATCAGACATCATGATCAAAGGGAAACAAATTATCATAACAAGCCCCACCTCCGATCAGACATCATGATCAATGGGGAATTATCATAACAAGCCCCGCCTCCTATCAGACATCATGATCAAAGGGGAATTATCATAAAAAGCCCCGCCTCCTATCAGACACCATGATCAAAGGGGAATAATCAAAACAAGCCCCGCCTCCTATCAGACATCAAGATCAAATGGGAATTAACATAACAAGTTCCGCCTCCTACCATCAGAAATCATGATCAAAGGGGAATGATAATAACAAGCCCCGTCACCTACTATCAGACATCATGATCAAAGGGAAACAAATGATCATAACAACCCCCACCTCCTATTATCAGACATCATGATCAATGGGGAATGATAATAACAAGCCCCTCCTCCTACCATCAGACATCATGATCAATGGGAAACAAATTATCATAAAAACCCCCACCTCCTATCATCAGATATCATGATCAATGGGGAATTAACATAACAAGCCCCACCTCCTACCATCAGACATCGTGATTTAAGGGGAATTATCACAACAAGCCCTGACTCCTACTATCAGACATCATAATCAAAGTGTAATTAACATAACAAGCCCTGCCTCCTACTATCAGACACCATGATCTAAGGGGAATTATCATAACAAGCCTTGCCTCCTACCATCAGACATCATGATCAAAGTGGAATTAACATAACAAGCCCCACCTCCTAATATCAGACATCATGATCAAAGGGGAATTAAGATAACAAGCCCCGCCTCCTACCATCAGCAATAATGATCAAATGGGAATTAACATGACAAACCCTGCCTCCTACTATATTACATCATGATCAAAGGGGAATTATCTTAACTTGCCCCACCTCCTACTATCATAAATCATGATCAAAGGAGAATTAACATAACAAGCCCCTTCACCTACTATCAGACATCATGATCAAAGAGGAATGATGATAACAATCCCCGCCTCCTACCATCAGATATCAAGTTCAATGGGGAAATATCATAACAAGCCCCACCTCCAATCAGACATCATGATCAAAGGGGAATGATCATAACTAGGCCCACCTCCTACTATCAGACATAATGATCAAAGCGGAATGATAATAACAAGCCCCGTCACCTACTATCAGACATCATGATCAATGGGGAATGAACATAACAAGCCTGGCCTCCTACTATTAGACATCATGATCAAATGAGAATTAACATAACAAACCCTGCCTCCTACTATATTACATCATGATCAAAGGGGAATTATCTTAACTTGCCCCACCTCCTATCATAAATCATGATCAAAGGAGAATTAACATACCATGCCCCGCCTCCTAAAATCAGAAATCATGGTCAAATGAGAAATAACATAACAAGCCCCACCTCCTACTATCAGACATCATTATCAAAGGGGTATGATAATAACAATCCCCGCCTCCTACCATCAGATATCAAGTTCAAAGGGGAATTATCATAACAACCCCCACCTCCGATCACACATCATGATCAAAGGGGAATGATCATAACTAGGCCCAACTCCTACTATCAGACATAATGATCAAAGGGGAATGATAATAACAAGCCCCGTCACCTACTATCAGACATCATGATCAATGGGGAATTAACATAACAAGTCCCGCCTCCTACTATCAGATATCATGATCAAACGGGAATTATCATAAAGAGCCCCGCTTCCAATCAGATATCATGATCAAAGGGTAATTATCATAACAAGCCCCGCCTCCAATCAGACATCATGATCAAAGGGGAATGATCATAACTAGGCCCACCTCCTACTATCAGACATAATGATCAAAGCGGAATGATAATAACAAGCCCCGTCACCTACTATCAGACATCATGATCAATGGGGAATTAACATAACAAGTCCCGCCTCCTACTATCAGACATCGTGATCAAAGGGGAATTATCATAACAAGCCCCGCCTATTATCAGACATCATGATCAAAGGGGAATTATAAGAAAAAGCCCTGCCTCCTACTATCACACATCATGATCAATGGGGAATGAACATAACAAGCCCGGCCTCCTACTATTAGACATCATGATCAAATGGGAATTAACATAACAAACCCTGCCTCCTACTATATTACATCATGATCAAAGGGGAATTATCTTAACTTGCCCCACCTCCTACTATCATAAATCATGATCAAAGGAGAATTAACATACCATGCCCCGCCTCCTAAAATCAGAAATCATGGTCAAATGAGAAATAACATAACAAGCCCCACCTCCTACTATCAGACATCATTATCAAAGGGGTATGATAATAACAATCCCCGCCTCCTACCATCAGATATCAAGTTCAAAGGGGAATTATCATAACAAGCCCCACCTCCGATCACACATCATGATCAAAGGGGAATGATCATAACTAGGCCCAACTCCTACTATCAGACATAATGATCAAAGGGGAATGATAATAACAAGCCCCGTCACCTACTATCAGACATCATGATCAATGGGGAATTAACATAACAAGTCCCGCCTCCTACTATCAGATATCATGATCAAACGGGAATTATCATAAAGAGCCCCGCTTCCAATCAGACATCATGATCAAAGGGTAATTATCATAACAAGCCCCGCCTCCAATCAGACATCATGATCAAAGGGGAATTATCATAACAAGCCCTGCCTCCAATCAGACTTCATGATCAATGGTCAATGAGCATAATAAACCCCACCTCCTACCATCAGACATCATGATCAAAGGGGAATTATCTTAACAAGCCCCACCTCCTACTGTCATACATCATGATGAAAAGAGAATTATCATAACAAGCCCCGCCTCCTATCAGACATCATGATCAATGGGGAATTAACATAGCAAGCCCCACCTCATACTATCAGACATCATGATCAAAGTGAAATCATCATAACAAGCCCCGCATCCTACCATCAGACATCATGATCAATGGGTAATTATCATAACAAGCCCCACCTCCAATCAGACATAAAGATCAAAGGGGAATTATCATAAGAAGCCCCGCCTCCTATATGACATCATGATCAATGAGGAATTAACATAACAAGTCCCGCCTCCTACCATCAGCAATAATGATCAAATGGGAATTAACATAACAAGCCTTGCCTCCTACTATCATAAATCATGATCAAAGGGGAATTATCTTAACAAGCCCCACCTCCTACTGTCATACATCATGGTCAAAGGAGAATTATCATAACAAACCCCGCCTCCTATCAGACATCACGATCAATTGGGAATGACAACAACAAGCGCTGCCTCCTATTATCAGACAACATGATCAAAGGGGAATTATCATAACAAGTCCCACCTCCTACTATCAGACATCATGATCAAAGAGAAATTATCATAACAAGCCCCGCATCCTACCATTAGACATTATGATCAAAGGGGAATTATCATAACACTTCCCACCTCCAATCAGACATCATGATCAAAGGGTAATTATCATAACAAGCCCTGCCTCCAATCAGACTTCATGATCAATGGTCAATTAACATAACAAACCCCACCTCCTACCATCAGACATCATGATCAAAGGGTAATTATCATAACAAGCCTTGCCTCCAATCAGACATCAGGATCAAAGGGGAATTATCATAACAAGCCCCACCTCCTACTATCAGACATCATGATCAATGGGGAATTAACATAACAAGTCCCGCCTCCTACTATCAGACATCATGATCAAAGAGAAATTATCATACCAAGCACCGCATCCTACCATCAGACATCATGATCAAAGGGGAATTATCATAACAAGCCCCGCCTCCAATCAGACATCATGATCAATGGGGAATTAACATAACAAGCCCCACCTCCAATCAGACATCATGATCAATGGGGAATTAACATAACAAGTCCCGCCTCATACTATCAGACATCATGATCAAAGAGAAATGATCATAACAAGCCCCACCTCCTACTGTCAAACATCATGATCAAAGGAGAATTATCATAACAAGCCCCGCCTCCTATCAGACATCATGATCAATGGTGAATTAACATAGCAAGCCCCACCTCATACTATCAGACATCATGATCAAAGAGAAATGATCATAACAAGCCCCGCATCCTACCATCAGACATCATGATCAATGGGTAATTATCATAACAAGCCCCACCTCCAATCAGACATAAAGATCAAAGGGGAATTATCATAACAAGCCCAGCCTCCTATCTGACATCATGATCAATGAGGAATTAACATAACAAGTCCCGCCTCCTACTATCAGATATCATGATCAAAGGGTAATTAACATAACAAGCCCCTTCTCCTATTATCAGACATCATAGTCAAAGGGAAATTAAAATAACAAGCCCCGCCTCCTACCATCAGCAATAATGATCAAATGGGAATTAACATAACAAGCCCTGCCTCCTACTATCATAAATCATGATCAAAGGGGAATTATCTTAACAAGCCCCACCTCCTACTGTCATACATCATGGTCAAAGGAGAATTATCATAACAAACCCCGCCTCCTATCAGACATCACGATCAATTGGGAATGACAACAACAAGCGCTGCCTTCTATTATCAGACAACATGATCAAAGGGGAATTATCATAACAAGCCCCGCATCCTACCATTAGACATTATGATCAAAGGGGAATTATTATAACACTTCCCACCTCCAATCAGACATCATGATCAAAGGGGAATTATCATAACAAGCCCCGCCTCCTACTATCAGACATCATGATCAATGGGGAATTAACATAACAAGTCCCGCCTCCTATATCGGACATCATTATCAAAGGGTAATTATCATAACAAGCCCTGCCTCCAATCAGACATCATGATCAATGGGGAATAATCTTAACAAGCCCCACCTCCTACTGTCAGACATCATTATAAATGGGGAATTAACATAACAAGCCCTGCCTCCCACTATCAGACTTCATGATCAATAGTCAATTAACCTAACAAACCCCACCTCCTACCATCAGACATCATGATCAAAGGGTAATTATCATAACAAGCCTTGCCTCCAATCAGACATCATGATCAATGGGGAATTAACATAACAAGCCCCACCTCCTACTATCAGACATCATTATCAATGGGGAATTAACATAACAAGCCCTGCCTCCGACAATCAGACTTCATGATCAATGGTCAATTAACATAACAAACCCCACCTCCTACCATCAGACATCAGGATCAACGGGGAATTATAACAAGCCCCGCTTCCTATCAGACATCATGATCAATGGGGAATTAACATAACAAGCCCCACCTCCTACTATCAGACATCATGATCAATGGGGAATTAACATAACAAGTCCCGCCTCCTACTATCAGATATCCTGATCAAAGGGTAAATATCATAACAAGCCCTGCCTCCAATCAGACATCATGATCAATGGGGAATTAACATAACAACCCCCGCCTCCTACTAAAAGAAATCATGATCAATGGGGAATTAACATAACAAGCCCCGCCTCCTACTATCAGACATCATGATCAAAGGGGAATTATCATAACAAGCCCCGTCTCCTATCAGACATCATGATCAATGGGGAATTAACATAACAAGTCCCGCCTCCTGATATCAGACATCATGATCAAAGAGAAATTATCATACCAAGCCACGCATCCTACCATCAGACATCATGATCAAAGGGGAATTATCATAACAAGTCCCGCATCCTATCAGACATCATGATCAATGGGGAATTAACATAACAAGCCCCACCTCCAATCAGACATCATGATCAATGTGGAATTAACATAACAAGCCCCGCCTCCAATCAGACATCATGATCAATGGGGAATTAACATAACAAGTCCCGCCTCCTACTATCAGACATCATGATCAAAGGGTAATTATCATAACAAGCCCTGCCTCCAATCAGACTTCATGATCAATGGTCAATGAACATAATAAACCCCACCTCCTACCATCAGACATCATGATCAAAGGGGAATTATCTTAACAAGCCCCACCTCCTACTGTCATACATCATGATCAAAGGAGAATTATCATAACAAGCCCCGCCTCCTATCAGACATCATGATCAATGGGGAATTAACATAGCAAGCCCCACCTCATACTATCAGACATCGTGATCAAAGGAGAATTATCATAACAAGCCCCGCCTCCTATCAGACAACATGATCAAAGGGGAATTATAATAACAAGTCACGCCTCCTACTATCAGACATCATGATCAAAAAGAAATGATCATAACAAGCCCCGCATCCTACCATCAGACATCATGATCAATGGGTAATTATCATAACAAGCCCCACCTCCAATCAGACATCAAGATCAAAGGGGAAGTATCATAACAAGCCCCGCCTCCTATCAGACATCATGATCATTGGTGAATTAACATAACAAGTCCCGCCTCCTACTATCAGAGATCATGATCAAAGAGAAATTATCATACCAAGCCCCGCATCCTACCATCAGACATCATGATCAAAGGGGAATTATCATAACAAGTCCCGCCTCCTATCAGACATCATGATCAATGGGGAATTAACATAACAAGCCCCACCTCCAATCAGACATCATGATCAATGGGGAATTAACATAACAAGCCCCGCCTCCAATCAGACATGATCAATGGGGAATTAACATAACAAGTCCCGCCTCCTACTATCAGACATCATGATCAAAGGGTAATTATCATAACAAGCCCTGCCTCCAATCAGACTTCATGATCAATGGTCAATGAACATAATAAACCCAACCTCCTACAATCAGACATCATGATCAAAGGGGAATTATCTTAACAAGCCCCAACTCCTACTGTCATACATCATGATCAAAGGAGAATTATCATAACAAGCCCCACCTCATACTATCAGACATCATGATCAAAGGGTAATTATCATAACAAGCCCTGCCTCCAATCAGACTTCATGATCACCGGTCAATGAACATAATAAACCCCACCTCCTACCATCAGACATCATGATCAATGGGTAATTATCATAATTAGCCCCACTCCCAATCAGACATAAAGATCAAAGGGGAATTATCATAACAAGCCCCGCCTCCTATCAGACATCATGATCAATGAGGAATTAACATAACAAGTCCCGCCTCCTACTATCAGATATCCTAATCAAAGGGTAATTAACATAACAAGCCCCGCCTCCTACCATCAGCAATAATGATCAAATGGGAATTAACATAACAAGCCCCACCTCCTACTGTCATACATCATGGTCAAACGAGAATTATCATAACAAACCCCGCCTCCTATCAGACATCACAATCAATTGGGAATGACAACAACAAGCGCTGCCTCCTATTATCAGACAACATGATCAAAGGGGAATTATCATAACAAGTCCCACCTCCTACTATCAGACATCATGATCAAAGAGAAATTATCATAACAAGCCCCGCATCCTACCATTAGACATTTTGATCAAAGGGGAATTATCATAACACTTCCCACCTCCAATCAGACATCATGATCAAAGGGGAATTATCATAACAAGCCCCGCCTCGTATCAGACATCATGATCAATGGGGAATTAACATAAAAAGTCCCGCCTCCTACTATCAGACATCATGATCAAAAAGAAATGATCATAACAAGCCCCGCATCCTACCATCAGACATCATGATCAATGGGTAATTATCATAACAAGCCCCACCTCCAATCAGACATCAAGATCAAAGGGGAATTATCATAACAAGCCCCGCCTCCTATCAGACATCATGATCAATTGGGAATTAACATAACAAGTCCCGCCTCCTACTATCAGACATCATGATCAAAGGGTAATTATCATAACAAGCCTTGCTTCCAATCAGACATCATGATCAATGGGTAATTAACATAACAAGCCCCACCTCCTATCAGACATCATTATCAATGGGGAATTAACATTACAAGCCCTGCCTCCGACTATCAGACTTCATGATCAATGGTCAATTAACATAACAAACCCCACCTCCTACCATCAGACATCAGGATCAACGGGGAATTATCATAACAAGTCCCGCCTCCTACTATCAGACATAATGATCAAAGGGTAATTATCATAACAAGCCTTGCTTCCAATCAGACATCATGATCAATGGGGAATTAACATAACAAACCCCACCTCCTACCATCAGACATCAGGATCAACGGGGAATAATCATAACAAGTCCCGCCTCCTATCAGACATCATGATCAATGGGGAATTAACATAACAAGCCCCGCCTCCTACTATCAGACATCATGATCATTGGGGAATTAACATAACAAGTCCCGCCTCCTACTGTCAGATATCCTGATCAAAGAGAAATTATCATAACAAGCCCTGCCTCCAATAAGACATCATGATCAATGGGGAATTAACATAACAAGCCCCGCCTCCTACTATCAGATATCATGATCAAAGAGAAATTATCATACCAAGCCCCGCATCCTACCATCAGACATTATGATCAAAGGGGAATTATCATAACAAGCGCCACCTCCAATCAGACATCATGATCAAAGGGGAATTATCATAACAAGCCCCGCCTCCTATCAGACATCATGATCACTGGGGAATTAACATAACAAGCCCCGCCTCCTACTATCAGACACCATGATCAAAGGGGAATAATCAAAACAAGCCCCACCTCCTATCAGACATCATGATCAAAGGAAAATTATCATAACAAGCCCCACCTCCAATCAGACATCATGATCAAAGGGGACTTATCATAACAAGCCCCGCATCCTATTAGACATCATGATCAATGAGGAATTAACATAACAAGCCCCGCCTCCTATTATCAGACATCATGATCAATGGGGAATTAACATAACAAGTCCCGCCTCCTACTATCAGACATCATGATCAAAGGGGAATTATCATAACAAGCCCCGCGTCCTATCAGACATCATGATCAATGGGGAATTAACATAACAAGTCCTTCCTCCTACTATCAGACATCATGATCAAAGAGAAATTATCATAACAAGCCCCGCATCCTACTATCAGACACCATGATCAAAGGGTAATGATCATAACAAGCCCCACCTCCGATCAGACATCATGATTAAAGGGGAATTATCATAACAAGCCCCACCTCCGATCAGACATCATGATCAAAGGGGAATTATCATAACAAGCCCCGCCTCCTATCAGACATCATGATCAATGGGGAATTAACATAACAAGTCCCGCTTCCTACTATCAGACATCATTATCAAAGAGAAATGATCATAACAAGCCCCGCATCCTACCATCAGACATCATGATCAATGGGTAATTATCATAACAAGCCCCACCTCCAATCAGACATCAAGATCAAAGGGGAATTATCATAACAAGCCCCGCCTCCTATCAGACATCATGATCAATGGGGAATTAATATAACAAGTCCCGCCTCCTACTATCAGACATCATGATCAAAGGGTAATTATTAAAACAAGCCCTGCCTCCAATCAGACATCATGATCAATGGGGAATTAACATAACAAGCCCCACCTCCTACTATCAGACATCATTATCAATGGGGAATTAACATAACAAGCCCCGCCTTCTATCAGACATCATGATCAATGGGGAATTATCATAAAAAGCCCCGCCTCCTACTATCAGACACTATGATCAAAGGGGAATAATCAAAACAAGCCCAACCTCCTATCAGACATCATGATCAAATGGGAATTAACATAACAAGTTCCGCCTCCTACCATCAGACATCATGATCAAAGGGAAACAAATTATCATAAAAACCCCCTCCTCCTATTATCAAACATCATGATCAATGGGGAATTTAAATAACAAGCCCGACCTCCCTCCATCAGACATCGTGATTAAAGGGGAATTATCATAACAAGCCCTGACTCCTACTATCAGACATCATAATCAAAGGGTAATTAACATAACAAACCCTGCCTCCTACTATCAGACACCATGATCTAAGGGGAATTATCATAACAAACCTTGCCTCCTACTATCAGACATCATGATCAAAGGGTAATTAACACAACAAGCCCCACCTCCTACTATCAGACATCATGATCAAAGGGGAATTAAGATAACAAGCCCCGCCTCCTACCATCAGCAATAATGATCAAATGGGAATTAACATAACAAACCCTGCCTCCTACTATATTACATCATGATCAAAGGGGAATAATCTTAACTTGCCCCACCTCATACTATCATAAATCATGATCAAAGGAGAATTAAGATAACAAGCCCCACCTGCTACTATCAGACATCATTATCAAACGGGTATGATAATAACAAGCCCCTTCACCTACTATCAGACATGATCAAAGAGGAATGATGATAACAATCCCCGCCTCCTACCATAAGATATCAAGTTCAAAGGGGAATTATCATAAAAAGCCCCACCTCCGATCAGACATCATGATCAAAGGAAAATGATCATAACTAGGCCCACCTCCTGCTATCAGACATAATGTTCAAAGGGGAATCATAATAACAAGCCCCGTCACCTACTATCAGACATCATGATCAATGGGGAATTAACACAACAAGTCCCGCCTCCTACTATCAGACATCATGATCAAAGGGGAATTATCATAACAAGCCCCGCCTCCAATCAGACATCATGATCAATGGGGAATTAACATAAGAAGCCCCGCCTCCTAGTATCAGACATCATGATCAAAGGGGAATAATCAAAACAAGCCCCGCCTCCTATCAGACATCATGATCAAAGGGGAATTAATTAAACAGCCCTGCCTCCTACTATCAGACATCATGATCAAAGGGGAATTAACATAACAAGCCCCGCCACCTACTGTCAGACATCATGATCAAAGGGAAATTATGCTAAGAAGCCCCTCCTCCTACTATCAGACATCATGATCAAAGGGGAATTATCTTAACAAGCCACGCCTCCAATAAGACAAGATCAAAGGGGAATTACCATAACAAGTCCCGCCTAATACCATCAGACATCATGATCAATGGTAAATAAAAATAACAAGTCCCGCCTCCTACTATCAGACATCATGATCAAAGGGGAATTATCATAAAAAGCCCCGCCTCCTACTATCAGACATCATAATCAATGGGGAATGAACATAACAAGCCCGGCCTCCTACTATTAGACATCATGATGAAAGGAGAATTAACATAACGAACCACGCTTCCCACTATCAGACATCATGATCAAATGGAAATTATCATGACAAGCCCCACCTACTATCAGACATCATGATCAAAGGGGAATTATCATAATAAGCCCCGCCTTCTATCAGAATTCATGATCAATGGGGAATTAACATAACAAGTCCCGCCTCTTACTATCAGACATCATAATCAATGGGTAATTAACATAACAAGCCCCTTCTCCTATTATCAGACATCATGATAAATGGGTAATTATCATAACAAGCCCCACCTCCAATCAGACATCAAGATCAAAGGGGAATTATCATAACAAGCCCCGCCTCCTATCAGACATCATGATCAATGGGGAATTAACATAACAAGTCCCGCCTCCTACTATCAGACATCATAATCAAAGGGTAATTAACATAACAAGCCCCTTCTCCTATTATCAGACATCATGATCAAAGGGAAATTAAAATAACAAGCCCCACCTCCTACCATCAGCAATAATGATCAAATGGGAATTAACATTAAAAGCCCAGCCTCCTACTATCATACATCATGGTCAAAGGAGAATTATCATACCAAACCCCGCCTCCTATCAGACATCACGATCAATTGGGAATGACATCAACAAGAGCTGCCTCCTATCATCAAACAACATGATCAAAGGGGAATTATTATAACAAGCCCCACCTCCAATCAGACATCATGATCAATGGGGAATTATCATAACAAGCCCCGCCTCCTACTATCAGACAACATGATCAATGGGGAATTAACATAACAAGTCCCATCTCCTACTATCAGACATCATAATCAAAGGGTAATTATCATAATAAAAAGCCATGCCTCCAATCAGAAATAATGATCAATGGGGAATGAACATAACAAGCCCCGCCTCCTACTATCAGACATCATGATCAATGGGGAATTAACATAACAAGCCCCGCCTCCTACTATCAGACACCATGATCAAAGGGGAATAATCAAAAAAAGCCCCGCCTCCTATCATACATCATGATCAAATGGGAATTAACATAACAAGTTCCGCCTCCTACCATCAGAAATCATGAACGAAGGGGAATGATAAAAAAAATCCCCGTCACCTACTATCAGACATCATGATCAAAGGGAAACAAATGATCATAACAACCCCCACCTCCTATTATCAGATATCATGATAAATGAGGAATGATAATAACAACCCCCTCCTCCTACCATCAGACATCATGATCAAAGGGAAACAAATGATCATAATAACCCCCACCTCCTATTATCAGACATCATGATCAATGGGGAATTAACATAAGAAGCCCCACATCCTACTATCAGACATCATGATCAAAGGGGAATTAAAATAACAAGACCCGCCTCGTACCATCAGCAATAATGATCAAAGGAGAATTAACATAACAAGCCTCACCTCCTACGATCAGACATCATGATCAAATGGGAATTAGCATACCAAGCCCCGCCTCCTACAATCAGAAATCATGGTCAAATGAGAATTAAAATAACAAGCCCCACCTCCTACTATCAGACATCATTATCAAAGGGGAATGATAATAACAAGCCCCTTCACCTACTATCAGACATCATGATCAAAGAGGAATGATGATAACAATCCCCGTCTCCTACCATCAGATATCAAGATCAAAGGGTAATTATCATAACAAGCCCCACCTCCGATCAGACATCATGATCAAAGGGGAATGCTCATAACTAGGCCCACTTCCTACTATCAGACTTAATGATCAAAGGGGAATGATAATAACAAGCCCCATCACCTACTATCAGACATCATGATCAATGGGGAATTAACATAACAAGTGCCGCCTGCTACTATAAGACATCAGGATCAAAGGGGAATTATCATAACAAGTCCAGCCTCCTATTATCAGACATCATGATCAAAGGGGATTATCATAAAGAGCCCCGCTTCCAATCAGACATCATGATCAATGGGGAATTAACATAACAAGCCCCGCCTCCTACTATCAGACAACATGATCAATGGGGAATAATCAAAACAAGCCCCGCCTCCTATCAGACATCATGATCAAAGGGAAATTATGCTAAGAAGCCCCGCCTCCTACTATCAGACATCATGATCAAAGGGGAATTATCATAACAAGCCACGCATCCAATCAGACATGATCAAAGGGTAATTAACATAACAAGCCCCGCCTCCTACTATCAGAAATCATGATCAAAGAGAAATTATCATAACAAGCCCCACCTCCAATCAGACTTCATGATCAAAGAGGAATGATGATAACAATCCCTGCCTCCTACCATCAGATATGAAGATCAAAGGGGAATTATCATAACAAGCCCCACCTCCGATCAGACATCATGATCAAAGGGGAATGATCATAACTAGGCCCACCTCCTACTATCAGACATAATGATCAAAGGGGAATGATAATAACAAGCCCCATCACCTACTATCAGACATCATGATCAATGTTGAATGAACATAACAAGTCCCGCCTCCTACTATAAGATATCACGATCAAAGGGGAATTATCATAACAAGTCCCGCCTCCTACTATAAGATATCACGATCAAAGGGGAATTATCATAACAAGTCCCGCCTCCTACTATCAGACATCATGATCAAAAGGGATTATCATAAAGAGCCCCGCTTCCAATCAGACATCATGATCAATGGGGAATTAATATAACAAGCCCCGCCTCCTACTATCAGACATCATGATCAATTGGGACTTATGATAACAAGCCCCGCCTCCGACTATCAGACATCATGATCAAAGGTGAATAATCAAAACAAGCCCCGCCTCCTATCACACATCATGATCAAAGGGGAATTAATTAAACCGCCCTGCCTCCTACTATCAGACATCATGATCAAAGGAGAATTAACATAACAAACCACGCTTCCCACTATCAGACATCATGATCAAAAGGGGGATTATCATAACAAGCCCCGCCTCCTATCAGACATGATCAAAGGGGAATTAACAAGCCCCTCCTCCTACCATCAGACATCATGATCAAAGGGAAACAAATGATCATAACAACCCCCACCTCCTATTATCAGACATCATGATCAATGGGGAATTAACATAACAAGCCCCACCTCTTAACATCAGACATCATGATCTAAGGGGAATTATGATAACAAGCCCTGCCTCCTACTATCAGACACCATGATCTAAGGGGAATTATCATAACAAGCCTTGCCTTCTACTATCAGACATAATAATCAAAGGGTAATTAACATAACAAGCCCCACCTCCTACTATAAGACATCATGATCAAAGGGGAATTAAAATAACAAGAGCCGCCTCCTACCATCAGCAATAATGATGAAAAGGGAATTAACATGACAAACCCTGCCTCCTACTATATTACATCATGATCAAAGGAGAATTAACATAACAAGCCTCACCTCCTACGATCAGACATCATGATCAAATGGGAATTAGCATACCAAGCCCCGCCTCCTACAATCAGAAATCATGGTCAAATGAGAATTAACATAACAAGCCCCACCTCCGATCAGACATCATGATCAAAGGGGAATGATAATAAAAAGCCCCTTCACCTACTATTAGACATCATGATCAAAGAGGAATGATGATAACAATCCCCGCCTCCTACCATCAGATATCAAGATCAAAGGGGAATTATCATAACAAGCCCCACCTCCGATCAGACATCATGATCAAAGGGGAATGATCATAACTAGGCCCACCTCCTACTATAAGATATAATGATCAAAGGGTAATGATAATAACAAGCCCCATCACCAACTATCAGACATCATCAGTAGTGTAGTCTACGTTGAACGCAGGTATACGGCGTATACCCACCTCTTTTTTTGGTGGATTTCCGTATACCCACCTAAAATGCTCAGTATACCCACCTAAAATTCGTTTTTCAACATTTAGAATAGCACAGCCACGTTTCATCAACTACCACTTCACATGGAAGCCTTGTTATAATTTAACAATACAACGACAACACTTCAGAATAGCATTCATTCGGAAATTGCGGCAGTCAGTCAATCTCCCAGGGATTCACTATCAGTTGTTTGACAATAACGTCCCATAGAAACTCTTCTTCTTTGTATTAGTTGAAAGCGGTGATTCCCTAACGCACAACAGCGCCCCCTATAGGAGTGGAAGGTGGAAAACTAAAATGGATGTGTGTGTATATATAATTTTTTTATGTATATTACATATATAAACGAATGTAATACACATATATATATATTACAATTAATTAATTCTGACAGCCCTTGTGTATATATATAAAACAACCTGTCTCAAGATGTGATGGTGTTCTGCTGCTTTAAAACAATCACTCTGTTAGGACTCGCTCTATGAGGGATGAGTACAAAGATTAAGTGTCACAGGCAGTCCCATTGCCACTGAGATACACAGCACACAATCCACACAATCAAAGTGAGTTTATGCTGTCCCTCATGCATGCAAGGGGCAGGTAAGTGCAAAGCTGCGACCCCACAAACATGTTTGTCCCTTAACACGTTAAGACAGCATTATAAATGTGCTGTTACCAGAATGGCAATGACCAAGTCGTAGTGCATTATTAAAAGCCCTGTGTTATGTCATAGTATTGTAGTACTATGGTACTTAACTTTTCAATGACTATTACAGCGCGCCACTGGAGGTACGGCGTGCATTAAGGGGCTACTATTGGTCCCGAGGGGTCCCGAGTCCCGACCCCTAGTTTGGTACCAAGGGCCTATGACTGGCCAACTATACAGTATACCCACCTCAAAAAGGTAGACTACACCACTGGACATCATGATCAATGGGGAATTAACATAACAAGTCCCGCCTCCTACTATAAGATATCACGATCAAAGGGGAATTATCATAACAAGTCCCGCCTCCTACTATCAGACATCATGATCAAAGGGGATTATCATAAAGAGCCCCGCTTCCAATCAGACATCATGATCAATGGGGAATTAATATAACAAGCCCCGCCTCCTACTATCAGACATCATGATCAATTGGGACTTATGATAACAAGCCCCGCCTCCGACTATCAGACATCATGATAAATGGGGAATTAACATAGCAAGCCCCACCTCCTACTATCAGACATCATGATCAAAGGTGAATAATCAAAACAAGCCCCGCCTCCTATCACACATCATGATCAAAGGGGAATTAATTAAACAGCCCTGCTTCCTACTATCAGACATCATGATCAAAGGGAAATTATGCTAAGAAGCCTCGCCTCCTACTATCAGACATCATGATCAAAGGGGAATTATTTTAACAAGCCACGCCTCCAATCAGACATGATCAAAGGAGAATTAACATAACAAGCCCCGCCTCCTACTATCAGACATCATGATCAAAGGGGAATTATCATAACAAGCCCCGCCTATTATCAGACATCATGATCAAAGGGGAATTATCATGAAAAGCCCCGCCTCCTAATATCAGACATCATGATAAATGGGGAATGAACATAACAAGCCTGGCCTCCTACTATTAGACATCATGATCAAAGGAGAATTAACATAACAAACCACGCTTCCCACTATCAGACATCATGATCAAATGGAAATTATCATAACAAGCCCCAACTACTATCAGACATCATGATCAAAGGGGGATTATCATAACAAACCCCGCCTCCTATCAGACATGATCAAAGGGGAATTAACAAGCCCCTCCTCCTACCATCAGACATCATGATCAAAGGGAAACAAATGATCATAACAACCCCCACCTCCTATTATCAGACATAATGATCTAAGGGGATTTATCATAACAAGCCCTGCCTCCTACTATCAGACATCATAATCAAAGGGTAATTAAAACAACAAGCCCCGCCTCCTACTATCAGACATAATGATCAAAGGTGAATTATCATAACAAGCCACGCCTCCAATCAGACATGATCAAAGGGGAATTAACATAACAAATCCCGCCTAATACCATCAGACATGATCAATGGTAAATAAAAATAACAAGTCCCACCTCCTACTATCAGGCATCATGATCAAAGGGTAGTTATCATAACAAGCCCTGCCTCCAATCAGACATCATGATCAATGGGGAATTAACATAAAAAACCCACCTCCTACCATCAGACATCATGATCAATGGGGAATTATCATAACAAGTCCCGCCTCCTATCAGACATCATGACCAAAGGGGAATTATCATAACAAGCCCTGCCTCCTACTATCAGACATCATGATCAATAGGGAATTAACATAACAAGCCCTGCCTCCTACTATCAGACTTCATGATCAATGGTCAATTAACATAACAAACCCCACCTCCTACCATCAGACATCATGATCAATTGGGAATTAACATAACAAGCCCCGCCTCCTACTTTCAGACACCATGATCAAAGGGGAATAATCAAAACAAGCCCCGCCTCCTATCAGACATCATGATCAAATGGGAATTAACATAACAAGTTCCGCCTCCTACCATCAGACATCATGATCAAAGGGGAATGATAATAACAAGCCCCGTCACCTACTATCAGACATCATGATCAAAGGAAAACAAATGATCATAACAACCCCCACCTCCTACCATCAGACATCATGATCAAAGAGGATTGATGATAACAATCCCCGCCTCCTACCATCAGATATCAAGATCAAAGGGGAATTATCATAACAAGCCCCACCTCCGATCAGACATCATGATCAAAGGGGAATGATCATAACTAGGCCCACCTCCTACTATCAGACATAATGATCAATGGGGAATGATAATAACAAGCCCCATCACCTACTATCAGACATCATGATCAATGGGGAATTAACATAACAAGTCCCGCCTCCTACTATCAGACATCATGATCAATGGGGACTGATAATAACATGCCCCGCCTCCGACTATCAGACATCATGATCAATGGGGAACTAATATAGCGAGCCCCACCTCCTACTATCAGACATCATGACCAAAGGGGTATAATCAAAACAAGCCCCGCCTCCTATCACACATCATGATCAAAGGGGAATTAATTAAACAGCCCTGCCTCCTACTATCAGACATCATGATCAAAGGGGAATTAACATAACAAACCCAGCCACCTACTATCAGATATCATGATCAAAGGGAAATTATGCTAAGAAGCCCCGCCTCCTACTATCAGATATCATGATCAAAGGGGAATTATCATAACAAGCCCCGCCTCCTACTATCAGAAATCATGATCAAAGAGAAATTATCATAACAAGCCCCGCATCCTACCATCAGACATCATGATCAAAGGGGAATTATCATAACAAGCCCCACCTCCAATCAGACATCATGATCAAAGGGGAATTAACATAACAAGCCCCGCCTCCTACCATCAGACATCATGATCAATGGGGAATTAACATAACGAGTCCCGCCTCCTACTATCAGACATCATGATCAAAGGGTAATTATTATAACAAGCCCTGCCTCCAATCAGACATCATGATCAATGGGGAATTAACATAACAAGCCCTGCCTCCTACTATCAGACATCATGATCAATGGGGAATTATCATAACAAGCCCCGCCTCCTATCAGAAATCATGATCAAAGGGGAATTATCATAACAAGCCCCACCTCCTATCAGACATCATGATCAAAGGGGAATTATCATAACAAGACCCACCTCCGATCAGACATCATGATCAAAGGGGAATTATCATAACAAGCCCCGCCTCCTATCAGACATCATGATCAATTGGAAATTAACATAACAAGTCCCGCCTCCTACTATCAGACATCAAGATCAAAGGGGAATTATCATAACAAGCCCCACCTCCAATCAGACATCATGATCAAAGGGTAATTATGATAACATGCCCTGCATCCAATCAGACATCATGATCAATGTGGAATTAACATAACAAGCCCTGCCTCCTACTATCAGACATCATGATCAAAGGGGAATGATAATAACAAGCCCCGTCACCTACTATCAGACATCATGATCAAAGGGAAACAAATGATCATAACAACCCCCACCTCCTACCATCAGACATCATGATCAATGAGAATTGATGATAACAATCCCCGCCTCCTACCATCAGATATCAATATCAAAGGGGAATTATCATAACCAGCCCCACCTCCGATCAGACATCATGATCAAAGGGGAATGATCATAACTAGGCCCACCTCCTACTATCAGACATAATGATCAAAGGGGAATGATAATAACAAGCCCCATCACCTACTATCAGACATCATGATCAATGGGGAATTAACATAACAAGTCCCGCCTCCTACTATCATACATCATGATCAATGGGGACTTATAATAACATGCCCCGCCTCCGACTATCAGACATCATGATCAATGTGGAACTAACATAGCAAGCCCCACCTCCTACTATCAGACATCATGATCAAAGGGGAATAATCATAACAAGCCCCGCCTCCTATCACACATCATGTTCAAAGGGGAATTAATTAAACAGCCCCGCCTCCTATCAGACATGATCAAAGGGGAATTAACAAGCCCCACCTCCTACCATCAGACATCATGATCAAAGGGAAACAAATGATCATGACAACCCCCACCTCCTATTATCAGACATCATGATCAATGGGGAATTAACATAACAAGCCCCACCTCCTACCATCAGACATCATGATCTAAGGGGAATTATCATAAAAAGCCCCAATTCCTACTATAAGACATAATGATCAAAGGGAAATTATCATAACATGCCCCACCTACTATCAGACATCATGATCAAAGGGAAATTATCATAACAAGCCCCGCCTCCTACTATCAGAAATCATGATCAAAGAGAAATTATCATAACAAGCCCCGCATCCTACCATCAGACATCAAGATCAAAGGGGAATTATCATAACAAGCCCCACCTCCTATTATCAGACATCATGATCAAAGGGGAATCATAACAAGCCCCGCCTCCTAATATCAGACATCATGATCAATGGGGAATTAACA
Organism: Odontesthes bonariensis; assembly: GCF_027942865.1. NCBI lineage: Eukaryota > Metazoa > Chordata > Actinopteri > Atheriniformes > Atherinopsidae > Odontesthes > Odontesthes bonariensis. Next base: position 30,699,160 of record NC_134523.1, read on the forward strand.
TAACGAGTCCCGCCTCCTACTATCAGACATCATTATCAAAGGGAAATAATCAAAACAAGCCCCGCCTCCTATCACACATCATGATCAAAGGGGAATTAATTAAAAAGCCCTGCCTCCTACTATCAGACATCATGATCAAAGGGGAATTAACATAACAAACCCCGCCACCTACTATCAGACATCATGATCAAAGGGAAATTATGCTAAGAAGCCCCGCCTCCTACTATCAGACATCATGATCAAAGGGGAATTATCATAACAAGCCACGCCTCCAATCAGACATGATCAAAGGGGAATTAACATAAAAAGCCCCGCCTCCTAATATCAGACATCATGATCAATGGGGAATTAACATAACAAACCTCGCTTCCCACTATCAGAAATAATGATCAAAGAGAAATTATCATAACAAGCCCCACATCCTACCATCAGACATCATGATCAAAGGGGAATTATCATAACAAGCCCCACCTCCAATCAGACATCATGATCAAAGGGGAATTATCATAACAAGCCCCGCCTCCTACCATCAGACATCATGATCAATGGGGAATTAACATAACGAGTCCCGCCTCCTACTATCATAAATTATGATCAAAGGGTAATTATTATAACAAGCCCTGCCTCCAATCAGACATCATGATCAATGGGGAATAAACATAACAAGCCCTGCCTCCTACTATCAGACTTCATGATCAATGATCAATTAACATAACAAACCCCAACTCCTACCATCAGACATCATGATCAATGGGGAATTATCATAACAAGCCCCGCATCCTATCAGAAATCATGATCAAAGGGGAATGATAATAACAAGCCCCATCACCTACTATCAGACATCATGATCAATGGGGAATTAACATAACAAGTCCCGCCTCCTACTATCAGACATCATGATAGATGGGGAATGAACATAACATGCCCCGCCTCCGACTATCAGACATCATGATCAAAGGGGAATAATCAAAACAAGCCCCGCCTCCTATCACACATCATGATCAAAGGGGAATTAATTAAACAGCCCTGCCTCCTACAATCAGACATCATGATCAAAGGGGAATTAACAAAACAAACCCTGCCACCTACTATCAGACATCATGATCAAAGGGGAATTATCATAACAAACCACGCCTCCAATCAGACATGATCAAAGGGGAATTAACATAAAAAGCCCCGCCTCCTAATATCAGACATCATGATCAATGGGGAATGAACATAACAAACCACGCTTCCCACTATCAGAAATCATGATGAAATGGAAATTATCAAAACAAGACCCACCTACTATCAGACATCATGATCAAAGGGGAATTATCATAACAAGCCCCACCTCCTATCAGACATGATCAAAGGGGAATTAACAAGCCCCTCCTCCTACTATCAGACATCATGATCAATGGGGAATTAACATAACAAGCCCCACCTCCTACCATCAGACATCATGATCTAAGGGGAATTATCATAACAAGCCCTGCCTCCTACTATCAGACATCATAATCAAAGGGTAATTAAAACAACAAGCCCCGCCTCCTACTATCAGACATAATGATCAAAGGGACATTATCATAACAAGCCCCACCTACTATCAGACATCATGATCAAAGGGGAATTATCATAACAAGCCCCGCCTCCTACTATCAGAAATCATGATCAAAGAGAAATTATCATAACAAGCCCCGCATCCTACCATCAGACATCATGATCAAAGAGGAATTATCATAACAAGTCCCACCTCCAATCAGACATCATGATCAAAGGGGAATCATAACAAGCCCCGCCTCCTACTATCAGACATCAAGATCAATGGGGAATTAACATAACGAGTCCCGCCTCCTACTATCAGACATCATGATCAAAGGGTAATTATTATAACAAGCCCTGCCTCCTACAATCAGACATCATGATCAATGGGGAATTAACATAAAAAACCCACCTCCTACCATCAGACATCATGACCAAAGGGGAATTATCATAACAAGCCCCGCCTCCTATCAAATATCATGATCAATTGGGAATTAACATAACAAGCCCCGCCTCCTATCAAACATCATGATCAATTGGGAATTAACATAACAAGCCCCGCCTCTTACTATCAGACATCATAATCAATGGGGAATTAACATAACAAGCCCCGCCTCCTACTATCAGACATCATGATCAAAGGTTAATTATCATAACAAGCCCTGCCTCCAATCAGACATCATGATCAAAGGGGAATTAACATAACAAGCCCCGCCTCCTACTATCAGACATCATGATCAAAGGGGAATTATCATAACAAGCCACGCCTCCAATCAGACATAATCAAAGGGGAATTAACATAAAAAGCCCCGCCTCCTAATATCAGACATCATGATCAATGGGGAATGAACATAACAAACCACGCTTCCCACTATCAGAAATAATGATCAAAGAGAAATTACCATAACAAGCCCCACATCCTACCATCAGACATCATGATCAAAGGGGAATTATCATAACAAGCCCCACCTCCAATCAGACATCATGATCAAAGGGGAATTATCATAACGAGTCCCGCATCCTACTATCAGACATCATGATCAAAGGGTAATTATAATAACAAGCCCTGCCTCCAATCAGACATCATGATCAATGGGGAATAAACATAACAAGCCCTGCCTCCTATCAGATTTATGATCAATGATCAATTAACATAACAAACCCCAACTCCTACCATCAGACATCATGATCAATTGGGAATTATCATAACAAGCCCCACATCCTATCAGAAATCATGATCAAAGGGGAATGATAATAACAAGCCCCATCACCTACTATCAGACATCATGATCAATGGGGAATTAACATAACATGCCCCGCCTCCGACTATCAGACATCATGATCAATGGGCAACTAACATAGCAAGCCCCACCTCCTACTATCACACATCATGATCAAAGGGGAATTAATTAAACAGCCCTGCCTCCTACTATCAGACATCATGATCAATGGGGAATGAACATAACAAACCACGCTTCCCACTATCAGAAATAATGATCAAATGGAAATAATCATAACAAGCCCCACCTACTATCAGACATCATGATCAAAGGGGAATTATCATAACAAGCCCCACCTCCTATCAGACATGATCAAAGGGGAATTAACAAGCCCCTCCTCCTACTATCAGACATCATGATCAAAGGGAAACAAATGATCATAACAACCCCCACCTCCTATTATCAGACATCATGATCAATGGGGAATTAACATAACAAGCCCCACCTCCTACCATCACACATCATGATCTAAGGGGAATTATCATAACAAGCCCTGCCTCCTACTATCAGACATCATAATCAAAGGGTAATTAAAACAACAAGCCCCGCCTCCTACTATCAGACATAATGATCAAAGAGAAATTATCATAACAAGCCCCACCTACTATCAGACATTATGATCAAAGGGGAATTATCAATACAAGCCCCGCCTCCTACTATCAGAAATCATGATCAAAGAGAAATTATCATAACAAGCCCCGCATCCTACCATCAGACATCATGATCAAAGAGGAATTATCATAACAAGTCCCACCTCCAATCAGACATCATGATCAAAGGGGAATCATAACAAGCCCCGCCTCCTACTATCAGACATCATGATCAATGGGGAATTAACATAACGAGTCCCGCCTCCTACTATCAGACATCATGATCAAAGGGTAATTATTATAACAAGCCCTGCCTCCAATCAGACATCATGATCAATGGGGAATTAACATAAAAAAACCCACCTCCTACCATCAGACATCATGATCAAAGGGGAATGATAATAACAAGCCCCGTCACCTACTATCAGACATCATGATCAAAGGGAAACAAATGATCATAACAACCCCCACCTCCTACCATCAGACATCATGATCAATGAGAATTGATGATAACAATCCCCGCCTCCTACCATCAGATATCAATATCAAAGGGGAATTATCATAACCAGCCCCACCTCCGATCAGACATCATGATCAAAGGGGAATGATCATAACTAGGCCCACCTCCTACTATCAGACATAATGATCAAAGGGGAATGATAATAACAAGCCCCATCACCTACTATCAGACATCATGATCAATGGGGAATTAACATAACAAGTCCCGCCTCCTACTATCATACATCATGATCAATGGGGACTTATAATAACATGCCCCGCCTCCGACTATCAGACATCATGATCAATGTGGAACTAACATAGCAAGCCCCACCTCCTACTATCAGACATCATGATCAAAGGGGAATAATCATAACAAGCCCCGCCTCCTATCACACATCATGTTCAAAGGGGAATTAATTAAACAGCCCCGCCTCCTATCAGACATGATCAAAGGGGAATTAACAAGCCCCACCTCCTACCATCAGACATCATGATCAAAGGGAAACAAATGATCATGACAACCCCCACCTCCTATTATCAGACATCATGATCAATGGGGAATTAACATAACAAGCCCCACCTCCTACCATCAGACATCATGATCTAAGGGGAATTATCATAAAAAGCCCCAATTCCTACTATAAGACATAATGATCAAAGGGAAATTATCATAACATGCCCCACCTACTATCAGACATCATGATCAAAGGGAAATTATCATAACAAGCCCCGCCTCCTACTATCAGAAATCATGATCAAAGAGAAATTATCATAACAAGCCCCGCATCCTACCATCAGACATCAAGATCAAAGGGGAATTATCATAACAAGCCCCACCTCCTATTATCAGACATCATGATCAAAGGGGAATCATAACAAGCCCCGCCTCCTAATATCAGACATCATGATCAATGGGGAATTAACATAACGAGTCCCGCCTCCTACTATCAGACATCATTATCAAAGGGAAATAATCAAAACAAGCCCCGCCTCCTATCACACATCATGATCAAAGGGGAATTAATTAAACAGCCCTGCCTCCTACTATCAGACATCATGATCAAAGGGGAATTAACATAACAAACCCCGCCACCTACTATCAGACATCATGATCAAAGGGAAATTATGCTAAGAAGCCCCGCCTCCTACTATCAGACATCATGATCAAAGGGGAATTATCATAACAAGCCACGCCTCCAATCAGACATGATCAAAGGGGAATTAACATAAAAAGCCCCGCCTCCTAATATCAGACATCATGATCAATGGGGAATTAACATAACAAACCTCGCTTCCCACTATCAGAAATAATGATCAAAGAGAAATTATCATAACAAGCCCCACATCCTACCATCAGACATCATGATCAAAGGGGAATTATCATAACAAGCCCCACCTCCAATCAGACATCATGATCAAAGGGGAATTATCATAACAAGCCCCGCCTCCTACCATCAGACATCATGATCAATGGGGAATTAACATAACGAGTCCCGCCTCCTACTATCATAAATTATGATCAAAGGGTAATTATTATAACAAGCCCTGCCTCCAATCAGACATCATGATCAATGGGGAATAAACATAACAAGCCCTGCCTCCTACTATCAGACTTCATGATCAATGATCAATTAACATAACAAACCCCAACTCCTACCATCAGACATCATGATCAATGGGGAATTATCATAACAAGCCCCGCATCCTATCAGAAATCATGATCAAAGGGGAATGATAATAACAAGCCCCATCACCTACTATCAGACATCATGATCAATGGGGAATTAACATAACAAGTCCCGCCTCCTACTATCAGACATCATGATAGATGGGGAATGAACATAACATGCCCCGCCTCCGACTATCAGACATCATGATCAAAGGGGAATAATCAAAACAAGCCCCGCCTCCTATCACACATCATGATCAAAGGGGAATTAATTAAACAGCCCTGCCTCCTACAATCAGACATCATGATCAAAGGGGAATTAACAAAACAAACCCTGCCACCTACTATCAGACATCATGATCAAAGGGGAATTATCATAACAAACCACGCCTCCAATCAGACATGATCAAAGGGGAATTAACATAAAAAGCCCCGCCTCCTAATATCAGACATCATGATCAATGGGGAATGAACATAACAAACCACGCTTCCCACTATCAGAAATCATGATGAAATGGAAATTATCAAAACAAGACCCACCTACTATCAGACATCATGATCAAAGGGGAATTATCATAACAAGCCCCACCTCCTATCAGACATGATCAAAGGGGAATTAACAAGCCCCTCCTCCTACTATCAGACATCATGATCAATGGGGAATTAACATAACAAGCCCCACCTCCTACCATCAGACATCATGATCTAAGGGGAATTATCATAACAAGCCCTGCCTCCTACTATCAGACATCATAATCAAAGGGTAATTAAAACAACAAGCCCCGCCTCCTACTATCAGACATAATGATCAAAGGGACATTATCATAACAAGCCCCACCTACTATCAGACATCATGATCAAAGGGGAATTATCATAACAAGCCCCGCCTCCTACTATCAGAAATCATGATCAAAGAGAAATTATCATAACAAGCCCCGCATCCTACCATCAGACATCATGATCAAAGAGGAATTATCTTAACAAGTCCCACCTCCAATCAGACATCATGATCAAAGGGGAATCATAACAAGCCCCGCCTCCTACTATCAGACATCAAGATCAATGGGGAATTAACATAACGAGTCCCGCCTCCTACTATCAGACATCATGATCAAAGGGTAATTATTATAACAAGCCCTGCCTCCTACAATCAGACATCATGATCAATGGGGAATTAACATAAAAAACCCACCTCCTACCATCAGACATCATGACCAAAGGGGAATTATCATAACAAGCCCCGCCTCCTATCAAATATCATGATCAATTGGGAATTAACATAACAAGCCCCGCCTCCTATCAAACATCATGATCAATTGGGAATTAACATAACAAGCCCCGCCTCTTACTATCAGACATCATAATCAATGGGGAATTAACATAACAAGCCCCGCCTCCTATCAGACATCATGATCAAAGGTTAATTATCATAACAAGCCCTGCCTCCAATCAGACATCATGATCAAAGGGGAATTAACATAACAAGCCCCGCCTCCTACTATCAGACATCATGATCAAAGGGGAATTATCATAACAAGCCACGCCTCCAATCAGACATAATCAAAGGGGAATTAACATAAAAAGCCCCGCCTCCTAATATCAGACATCATGATCAATGGGGAATGAACATAACAAACCACGCTTCCCACTATCAGAAATAATGATCAAAGAGAAATTACCATAACAAGCCCCACATCCTACCATCAGACATCATGATCAAAGGGGAATTATCATAACAAGCCCCACCTCCAATCAGACATCATGATCAAAGGGGAATTATCATAACGAGTCCCGCATCCTACTATCAGACATCATGATCAAAGGGTAATTATAATAACAAGCCCTGCCTCCAATCAGACATCATGATCAATGGGGAATAAACATAACAAGCCCTGCCTCCTATCAGATTTATGATCAATGATCAATTAACATAACAAACCCCAACTCCTACCATCAGACATCATGATCAATTGGGAATTATCATAACAAGCCCCACATCCTATCAGAAATCATGATCAAAGGGGAATGATAATAACAAGCCCCATCACCTACTATCAGACATCATGATCAATGGGGAATTAACATAACATGCCCCGCCTCCGACTATCAGACATCATGATCAATGGGCAACTAACATAGCAAGCCCCACCTCCTACTATCACACATCATGATCAAAGGGGAATTAATTAAACAGCCCTGCCTCCTACTATCAGACATCATGATCAATGGGGAATGAACATAACAAACCACGCTTCCCACTATCAGAAATAATGATCAAATGGAAATAATCATAACAAGCCCCACCTACTATCAGACATCATGATCAAAGGGGAATTATCATAACAAGCCCCACCTCCTATCAGACATGATCAAAGGGGAATTAACAAGCCCCTCCTCCTACTATCAGACATCATGATCAAAGGGAAACAAATGATCATAACAACCCCCACCTCCTATTATCAGACATCATGATCAATGGGGAATTAACATAACAAGCCCCACCTCCTACCATCACACATCATGATCTAAGGGGAATTATCATAACAAGCCCTGCCTCCTACTATCAGACATCATAATCAAAGGGTAATTAAAACAACAAGCCCCGCCTCCTACTATCAGACATAATGATCAAAGAGAAATTATCATAACAAGCCCCACCTACTATCAGACATTATGATCAAAGGGGAATTATCAATACAAGCCCCGCCTCCTACTATCAGAAATCATGATCAAAGAGAAATTATCATAACAAGCCCCGCATCCTACCATCAGACATCATGATCAAAGAGGAATTATCATAACAAGTCCCACCTCCAATCAGACATCATGATCAAAGGGGAATCATAACAAGCCCCGCCTCCTACTATCAGACATCATGATCAATGGGGAATTAACATAACGAGTCCCGCCTCCTACTATCAGACATCATGATCAAAGGGTAATTATTATAACAAGCCCTGCCTCCAATCAGACATCATGATCAATGGGGAATTAACATAAAAAAACCCACCTCCTACCATCAGACATCATGATCAAAGGGTAATTATCATAACAAGCCCTGCCTCCAATCAGACATCATGATCAATGGGGAATTAACATAACAAGCCCTGCCTCCTACTATCAGACTTCATGATCAATGATCAATTAACATAATAAACCCCAACTCCTACCATCAGACATCATGATCAATGGGGAATTATCATAACAAGTCCCACCTCCTACCATCAGACATCATGATCAAATGGGAATTATCATAACAAGCCCTGCCTCCTACTATCAGACATCATAATCAAAGGGAAATTATCATAACAAGCCCCACCTACTATCAGACATTATGATCATAGAGAAATTATCATAACAAGCCCCGCATCCTACCATCAGACATCATGATCAAAGAGGAATTATCATAACAAGTCCCACCTCCAATCAGACATCATGATCAAAGGGGAATCATAACAAGCCCCGCCTCCTACTATCAGACATCATGATCAATGGGGAATTAACATAACGAGTCCCGCCTCCTACTATCAGACATCATGATCAAAGGGTAATTATTATAACAAGCCCTGCCTCCAATCAGACATCATGATCAATGTGGAATTAACATAAAAAACCCACCTCCTACCATCAGACATCATGATCAATGGGGAATTATCATAACAAGTCCCGCCTCCTACAATCAGACATCATGACCAAAGGGGAATTATCATAACAAGCCCCGCCTCCTATCAAACATCATGATCAATTGGGAATTAACTTAACAAGCCCCGCCTCCTATCAGACATCATAATCAGTGGGGAATTAACATAACAAGTCCCGCCTCCTACTATCAGACATCATGATCAAAGGGTAATTATCATAACAAGCCCTGCCTCCGATCAGACATCATGATCAATGGGGAATTAACATAAGCCCTGCCTCCTACTATCAGACTTCATGATCAATGATCAATTAACAAAACAAACCCCAACTCCTACCATCAGACATCATGATCAATGGGGAATTATCATAACAAGTCCCCCCTCCTACTATCAGACATCATGATCAAAGGGGAATTATCATAACAAGCCCCGCCTCCTATCAGAAATCATGATCAAAGAGAAATTATCATAACAAGCCCCGCATCCTACCATCAGACATCATGATCAAAGGGGAATTATCATAACAAGCCCCACCTCTAATCAGACATCATGATCAAAGGGGAATTATCATAACAAGCCCCGCCTCCTATCAAACATCATGATCAATTGGGAATTAACATAACAAGCCCCGCCTCCTATCAAACATCATGATCAATTGGGAATTAACATAACAAGCCCCGCCTCTTACTATCAGACATCATAATCAATGGGGAATTAACATAACAAGTCCCGCCTCCTACTATCAGACATCATGATCAAAGGGGAATTATCATAACAAGCCCCACCTCTAATCAGACATCATGATCAAAGGGGAATTATCATAACAAGCCCCGCCTCCTACTATCAGACATAATGATCAATGGGGAATTAACATAACGAGTCCCGCCTCCTACTATCAGACATCATGATCAAAGGGGAATTATCATAACAAGCCGCACCTCCAATTAGACATCATGATCAATGTGGAATTAACATAACAAGCCCTGCCTCCTACTATCAGACTTCATGATCAATGGTCAATTAACATAACAAACCCCACCTCCTACCATCAGACATCATGATCAATGGGGAATTAACATAAAAAACCCACCTCCTACCATCAGACATCATGATCAATGGGGAATTATCATAACAAGTCCCGCCTCCTACTATCAGACATCATGACCAAAGGGGAATTATCATAACAAGTCCCGCCTCCTACTATCAGACATCATGATCAAAGGGGAATTAACATAACAAGCCCCGCCTCCTACTATCAGACATCATGATCAAAGGGGAAATATCATAACAAGCCACGCCTCCAATCAGACATAATCAAAGGGGAATTAACATAAAAAGCCCCGCCTCCTAATATCAGACATCATGATCAATGGGGAATGAACATAACAAACCACGCTTCCCACTATCAGAAATAATGATCAAAGAGAAATTACCATAACAAGCCCCACATCCTACCATCAGACATCATGATCAAAGGGGAATTATCATAACAAGCCCCACCTCCAATCAGACATCATGATCAAAGGGGAATTATCATAACGAGTCCCGCAGCCTACTATCAGACATCATGATCAAAGGGTAATTATTATAACAAGCCCTGCCTCCAATCAGACATCATGATCAATGGGGAATAAACATAACAAGCCCTGCCTCCTATCAGATTTATGATCAATGATCAATTAACATAACAAACCCCAACTCCTACCATCAGACATCATGATCAATGGGGAATTATCATAACAAGCCCCACATCCTATATCAGAAATCATGATCAAAGGGGAATGATAATAACAAGCCCCATCACCTACTATCAGACATCATGATCAATGGGGAATTAACATAACATGCCCCGCCTCCGACTATCAGACATCATGATCAATGGGCAACTAACATAGCAAGCCCCACCTCCTACTATCACACATCATGATCAAAGGGGAATTAATTAAACAGCCCTGCCTCCTACTATCAGACATCATGATCAATGGGGAATGAACATAACAAACCACGCTTCCCACTATCAGAAATAATGATCAAATGGAAATAATCATAACAAGCCCCACCTACTATCAGACATCATGATCAAAGGGAAACAAATGATCATAACAACCCCCACCTCCTATTATCAGACATCATGATCAATGGGGAATTAACATAACAAGCCCCACCTCCTACCATCACACATCATGATCTAAGGGGAATTATCATAACAAGCCCTGCCTCCTACTATCAGACATCATAATCAAAGGGTAATTAAAACAACAAGCCCCGCCTCCTACTATCAGACATAATGATCAAAGAGAAATTATCATAACAAGCCCCACCTACTATCAGACATTATGATCAAAGGGGAATTATCAATACAAGCCCCGCCTCCTACTATCAGAAATCATGATCAAAGAGAAATTATCATAACAAGCCCCGCATCCTACCATCAGACATCATGATCAATGGGGAATTAACATAACAAGCCCTGCCTCCTACTATCAGACTTCATGATCAATGATCAATTAACATAATAAACCCCAACTCCTACCATCAGACATCATGATCAATGGGGAATTATCATAACAAGTCCCACCTCCTACCATCAGACATCATGATCAAATGGGAATTATCATAACAAGCCCTGCCTCCTACTATCAGACATCATAATCAAAGGGAAATTATCATAACAAGCCCCACCTACTATCAGACATTATGATCATAGAGAAATTATCATAACAAGCCCCGCATCCTACCATCAGACATCATGATCAAAGAGGAATTATCATAACAAGTCCCACCTCCAATCAGACATCATGATCAAAGGGGAATCATAACAAGCCCCGCCTCCTACTATCAGACATCATGATCAATGGGGAATTAACATAACGAGTCCCGCCTCCTACTATCAGACATCATGATCAAAGGGTAATTATTATAACAAGCCCTGCCTCCAATCAGACATCATGATCAATGTGGAATTAACATAAAAAACCCACCTCCTACCATCAGACATCATGATCAATGGGGAATTATCATAACAAGTCCCGCCTCCTACAATCAGACATCATGACCAAAGGGGAATTATCATAACAAGCCCCGCCTCCTATCAAACATCATGATCAATTGGGAATTAACTTAACAAGCCCCGCCTCCTATCAGACATCATAATCAGTGGGGAATTAACATAACAAGTCCCGCCTCCTACTATCAGACATCATGATCAAAGGGTAATTATCATAACAAGCCCTGCCTCCAATCAGACATCATGATCAATGGGGAATTAACATAACAAGCCCTGCCTCCTACTATCAGACTTCATGATCAATGATCAATTAACATAACAAACCCCAACTCCTACCATCAGACATCATGATCAATGGGGAATTATCATAACAAGTCCCCCCTCCTACTATCAGACATCATGATCAAAGGGGAATTATCATAACAAGCCCCGCCTCCTATCAGAAATCATGATCAAAGAGAAATTATCATAACAAGCCCCGCATCCTACCATCAGACATCATGATCAAAGGGGAATTATCATAACAAGCCCCACCTCTAATCAGACATCATGATCAAAGGGGAATTATCATAACAAGCCCCGCCTCCTATCAAACATCATGATCAATTGGGAATTAACATAACAAGCCCCGCCTCCTATCAGACATCATAATCAGTGGGGAATTAACATAACAAGTCCCGCCTCCTACTATCAGACATCATGATCAAAGGGGAATTATCATAACAAGCCCCGCCTCCTATCAAACATCATGATCAATTGGGAATTAACATAACAAGCCCCGCCTCCTATCAAACATCATGATCAATTGGGAATTAACATAACAAGCCCCGCCTCTTACTATCAGACATCATAATCAATGGGGAATTAACATAACAAGTCCCGCCTCCTACTATCAGACATCATGATCAAAGGGGAATTATCATAACAAGCCCCACCTCTGATCAGACATCATGATCAAAGGGGAATTATCATAACAAGCCCCGCCTCCTACTATCAGACATAATGATCAATGGGGAATTAACATAACGAGTCCCGCCTCCTACTATCAGACATCATGATCAAAGGGGAATTATCATAACAAGCCCCACCTCCAATTAGACATCATGATCAAAGGGTAATTATGATAACATGCCCTGCATCCAATCAGACATCATGATCAATGTGGAATTAACATAACAAGCCCTGCCTCCTACTATCAGACTTCATGATCAATGGTCAATTAACATAACAAACCCCACCTCCTACCATCAGACATCATGATCAATGGGGAATTAACATAAAAAACCCACCTCCTACCATCAGACATCATGATCAATGGGGAATTATCATAACAAGTCCCGCCTCCTACTATCAGACATCATGACCAAAGGGGAATTATCATAACAAGCCCCGCCTCCTATCAAACATCATGATCAATTGGGAATTAACATAACAAGCCCCGCCTCCTATCAAACATCATGATCAATTGGGAATTAACATAACAAGCCCCGCCTCTTACTATCAGACATGATAATCAATGGGGAATTAACATAACAAGTCCCGCCTCCTACTATCAGACATCATGATCAAAGGGTAGTTATCATAACAAGCCCTGCCTCCAATCAGACATCATGATCAATGGGGAATTAACATAACAAGCCCCGCCTCCTACTATCAGACATCATGACCAAAGGGGAATTATCATAACAAGCCCCGCCTCCTATCAAACATCATGATCAATTGGGAATTAACATAACAAGCCCCGCCTCCTATCAAACATCATGATCAATTGGGAATTAACATAACAAGCCCCGCCTCTTACTATCAGACATCATAATCAATGGGGAATTAACATAACAAGTCCCGCCTCCTACTATCAGACATCATGATCAAAGGGGAATTATCATAACAAGCCCCACCTCTAATCAGACATCATGATCAAAGGGGAATTATCATAACAAGCCCCGCCTCCTACTATCAGACATAATGATCAATGGGGAATTAACATAACGAGTCCCGCCTCCTACTATCAGACATCATGATCAAAGAGAAATTATCATAACAAGCCCCGCATCCTACCATCAGACATCATGATCAAAGGGGAATTATCATAACAAGCCCCACCTCCAATTAGACATCATGATCAAAGGGTAATTATGATAACATGCCCTGCATCCAATCAGACATCATGATCAATAGGGAATTAACATAACAAGCCCCGCCTCCTATCAGACATCATGATCAAATGGGAATTAACATAACAAGTTCCGCCTCCTACCATCAGACATCATGATCAAAGGGGAATGATAATAACAAGCCCCGTCACCTACTATCAGACATCATGATCAAAGGGAAACAAATGATCATAACAACCCCCACCTCCTACCATCAGACATCATGATCAAAGAGGATTGATAATAACAATCCCCCCTACTACCATCAGATATCAAGATCAAAGGGGAATTATCATAACAAGCCCCACCTCCCATCAGACATCATGATCAAAGGAGAATGATCATAACTAGGCCCACCTCCTACTATCAGACATAATGATCTAAGGGAACTTATAATAACATGCCCCGCCTCCGACTATCAGACATCATGATCAATGGGGAACTAACATAACAAGTCCCGCCTCCTACTATCAGACATCATGATCTAAGGGGAATAATCAAAACAAGCCCCGCCTCCTATCACACATAATGATCAAAGGGGAATTAATTAAACAGCCCTGCCTCCTACTATCAGACATCATGATCAAAGGGGAATTAACATAACAAACCCTGCCACCTACTATCAGAGATCATGATCAAAGGGAAATTATGCTAAGAAGCCCCGCCTCCTACTATCAGACATCATGATCAAAGGGGAATTATCATAACAAGCCACGCCTCCAATCAGACATGATCAAAGGGTAATTAACATAAAAAGCCCCGCCTCCTAATATCAGACATCATGATCAATGGGGAATGAACATAACAAACCACGCTTCCCACTATCAGACATCATGATCAAATGGAAATTATCATAACAAGCCCCACCTACTATCAGACATCATGATCAAAGGGGAATTATCATAACAAGCCCCGCCTCCTAACTGACATGATCGAAGGGGAATTAACAAGCCCCTCCTCCTACCATCAGACATCATGATCAAAGGGAAACAAATGATCATGACAACCCCCACCTCCTATTATCAGACATCATGATCAATGGGGAATTAACATAACAAGCCCCACCTCCTACCATCAGACATCATGATCTAAGGGGAATTATCATAACAAGCCCTGCCTCCTACTATCAGACATCATGATCAAAGGGGAATTATCATAACAAGCCCCGCCTCCTACTATCAGAAATCATGATCAAAGAGAAATTATCATAACAAGCCCCGCATCCTACCATCAGACATCATGATAAAAGGGGAATTATCATAACAAGCCCCACCTCTAATCAGACATCATGATCAAAGGGGAATTATCATAACAAGCCCCGCCTCCTACTATCAGACATAATTATCAATGGGGAATTAACATAACGAGTCCCGCCTCCTACTATCAGACATCATGATCAATAGGGAATTAACGTAACAAGCCCTGCCTCCTACTATCAGACTTCATGATCAATGGTCAATTAACATAACAAACCCCACCTCCTACCATCAGACATCATGATCAATGGGGAATTAACATAACAAGCGCCGCCTCCTATCAGACATCATGATCAAATGGGAATTAACAGAACAAGTTCCGCCTCCTACCATCAGACATCATGATCAAAGGGGAATGATAATAACAAGCCCCGTCACCTACTATCAGACATCATGATCAAAGGGAAACAAATGATCATAACAACCCCCACCTCCTACCATCAGACATCATGATCAAAGAGGATTGATAATAACAATCCCCCCCTCCTACCATCAGATATCAAGATCAAAGGGGAATTATCATAACAAGCCCCACCTCCCATCAGACATCATGATCAAAGGAGAATGATCATAACTAGGCCCACCACCTACTATCAGACATAATGATCAAAGGGGAATGATAATAACAAGCCCCATCACCTACTATCAGACATCATGATCAATGGGGAATTAACATAACAAGTCCCGCCTCCTACTATCAGACATCATGATCAAAGGGGATTATCATAAAGAGCCCCGCTTCCAATCAGACATCATGATCAATGGGGAATTAACATAACAAGCCCCGCGTCCTAATATCAGACATCATGATCAATGGGGACTTATAATAACATGCCCCGCCTCCGACTATCAGACATCATGATCAATGGGGAACTAACATAGCGAGCCCCACCTCCTACTATCAGACATCATGATCAAAGGGGAATAATCAAAACAAGCCCCGCCTCCTATCACACATCATGATCAAAGGGGAATTAATTAAACAGCCCTGCCTCCTACTATCAGACATCATGATCAAAGGGGAATTAACATAACAAACCCTGCCACCTACAATCAGAGATCATGATCAAAGGGAAATTATGCTAAGAAGCCCCGCCTCCTACTATCAGACATGATCAAAGGGGAGTTATCATAACAAGTCACGCCTCCAATCAGACATGATCAAAGGGGAATTAACATAAAAAGCCCCGCCTCCTAATATCAGACATCATGATCAATGGGGAATGAACATAACAAACCACGCTTCCCACTATCAGACATCATGATCAAATGGAAATTATCATAACAAGCCCCACCTACTATCAGACATCATGATCAAAGGGGAATTATCATAACAAGCCCCGCCTCCTAACTGACATGATCAAAGGGGAATTAACAAGCCCCTCCTCCTACCATCAGACATCATGATCAAAGGGAAACAAATGATCATGACAACCCCCACCTCCTATTATCAGACATCATGATCAATGGGGAATTAACATAACAAGCCCCACCTCCTACCATCAGACATAATGATCTAAGGGGAATTATCATAACACGCCCTGCCTCCTACTATCAGATATCATAATCAAAGGGTAATTAAAACAACAAGCCCCGCCTCCTGCTCTCAGACATAATGATCAAAGGGAAATTATCATAACAAGCCCCACCTCCTACTATCAGAAATCATAATCAAAGAGAAATTATCATAACAAGCCCCGCATCCTACCATCAGACATCATGATCAAAGGGAAATTATCATAACATGCCCCACCTCCAATCAGACATCATGATCAAAGGGGAATTATCATAACAAGCCCCGCCTCCTACTATCAGACATCATGATCAATGGGGAATTAACATAACGAGTCCCGCCTCCTACTATCAGACATCATGATCAAAGTGTAATTATTATAACAAGCCCCGCCTCCTATCAAACATCATGATCAATTGGGAATTAACATAACAAGCCCCGCCTCCTATCAAACATCATGATCAATTGGGAATTAACATAACAAGCCCCGCCTCTTACTATCAGACATCATAATCAATGGGGAATTAACATAACAAGTCCCGCCTCCTACTATCAGACATCATGATCAATGGGGAATTATCATAACAAGTCCCGCCTCCTACTATCAGACATCATGACCAAAGGGGAATTATCATAACAAGCCCCGCCTCCTATCAAACATCATGATCAATTGGGAATTAACATAACAAGCCCCGCCTCCTATCAAACATCATGATCAATTGGGAATTAACATAACAAGCCCCGCCTCTTACTATCAGACATCATGATCAATGGGGAATTAACATAACAAGCCCCACCTCCTACCATCAGACATCATGACCTAAGGGGAATTATCATAACAAGCCCTGCTTCCTACTATCAGACATCATAATCAAAGGGTAATTAAAACAACAAGCCCCGCCTCCTTCTCTCAGACATAATGATCAAAGGGAAATTATCATAACAAGCCCCACCCACTATCAGACATCATGATCAAAGGGGAATTATCATAACAAGCCCCACCTCCTACTATCAGAAATCATGATCAAAGAGAAATTATCATAACAAGCCCCGCATCCTACCATCAGACATCATGATCAAAGGGAAATTATCATAACAAGCCCCACCTACAATCAGACATCATGATCAAAGGGGAATTAACATAACAAGCCCTGCCTCCTACTATCAGACATCATGATCAAAGGGTAATGATAATAACAAGCCCCGTCACCTACTATCAGACATCATGATCAAAGGGAAACAAATGATCATAACAACCCCCACCTCCTACCATCAGACATCATGATCAATGAGAATTGATGATAACAATCCCCGCCTCCTACCATCAGATATCAATATCAAAGGGGAATTATCATAACCAGCCCCACCTCCGATCAGACATCATGATCAAAGGGGAATGATCATAACTAGGCCCACCTCCTACTATCAGACATAATGATCAAAGGGGAATGATAATAACAAGCCCCATCACCTACTATCAGACATCATGATCAATGGGGAATTAACATAACAAGTCCCGCCTCCTACTATCATACATCATGATCAATGGGGACTTATAATAACATGCCCCGCCTCCGACTATCAGACATCATGATCAATGTGGAACTAACATAGCAAGCCCCACCTCCTACTATCAGACATCATGATCAAAGGGGAATAATCATAACAAGCCCCGCCTCCTATCACACATCATGTTCAAAGGGGAATTAATTAAACAGCCCCGCCTCCTATCAGACATGATCAAAGGGGAATTAACAAGCCCCACCTCCTACCATCAGACATCATGATCAAAGGGAAACAAATGATCATGACAACCCCCACCTCCTATTATCAGACATCATGATCAATGGGGAATTAACATAACAAGCCCCACCTCCTACCATCAGACATCATGATCTAAGGGGAATTATCATAAAAAGCCCCAATTCCTACTATAAGACATAATGATCAAAGGGAAATTATCATAACATGCCCCACCTACTATCAGACATCATGATCAAAGGGAAATTATCATAACAAGCCCCGCCTCCTACTATCAGAAATCAAGATCAAAGGGGAATTATCATAACAAGCCCCACCTCCTATTATCAGACATCATGATCAAAGGGGAATCATAACAAGCCCCGCCTCCTAATATCAGACATCATGATCAATGGGGAATTAACATAACGAGTCCCGCCTCCTACTATCAGACATCATTATCAAAGGGAAATAATCAAAACAAGCCCCGCCTCCTATCACACATCATGATCAAAGGGGAATTAATTAAACAGCCCTGCCTCCTACTATCAGACATCATGATCAAAGGGGAATTAACATAACAAACCCCGCCACCTACTATCAGACATCATGATCAAAGGGAAATTATGCTAAGAAGCCCCGCCTCCTACTATCAGACATCATGATCAAAGGGGAATTATCATAACAAGCCACGCCTCCAATCAGACATGATCAAAGGGGAATTAACATAAAAAGCCCCGCCTCCTAATATCAGACATCATGATCAATGGGGAATTAACATAACAAACCTCGCTTCCCACTATCAGAAATAATGATCAAAGAGAAATTATCATAACAAGCCCCACATCCTACCATCAGACATCATGATCAAAGGGGAATTATCATAACAAGCCCCACCTCCAATCAGACATCATGATCAAAGGGGAATTATCATAACAAGCCCCGCCTCCTACCATCAGACATCATGATCAATGGGGAATTAACATAACGAGTCCCGCCTCCTACTATCATAAATTATGATCAAAGGGTAATTATTATAACAAGCCCTGCCTCCAATCAGACATCATGATCAATGGGGAATAAACATAACAAGCCCTGCCTCCTACTATCAGACTTCATGATCAATGATCAATTAACATAACAAACCCCAACTCCTACCATCAGACATCATGATCAATGGGGAATTATCATAACAAGCCCCGCATCCTATCAGAAATCATGATCAAAGGGGAATGATAATAACAAGCCCCATCACCTACTATCAGACATCATGATCAATGGGGAATGAACATAACATGCCCCGCCTCCGACTATCAGACATCATGATCAAAGGGGAATAATCAAAACAAGCCCCGCCTCCTATCACACATCATGATCAAAGGGGAATTAATTAAACAGCCCTGCCTCCTACAATCAGACATCATGATCAAAGGGGAATTAACAAAACAAACCCTGCCACCTACTATCAGACATCATGATCAAAGGGGAATTATCATAACAAACCACGCCTCCAATCAGACATGATCAAAGGGGAATTAACATAAAAAGCCCCGCCTCCTAATATCAGACATCATGATCAATGGGGAATGAACATAACAAACCACGCTTCCCACTATCAGAAATCATGATGAAATGGAAATTATCAAAACAAGACCCACCTACTATCAGACATCATGATCAAAGGGGAATTATCATAACAAGCCCCACCTCCTATCAGACATGATCAAAGGGGAATTAACAAGCCCCTCCTCCTACTATCAGACATCATGATCAATGGGGAATTAACATAACAAGCCCTGCCTCCTACTATCAGACATCATAATCAAAGGGTAATTAAAACAACAAGCCCCGCCTCCTACTATCAGACATAATGATCAAAGGGACATTATCATAACAAGCCCCACCTACTATCAGACATCATGATCAAAGGGGAATTATCATAACAAGCCCCGCCTCCTACTATCAGAAATCATGATCAAAGAGAAATTATCATAACAAGCCCCGCATCCTACCATCAGACATCATGATCAAAGAGGAATTATCATAACAAGTCCCACCTCCAATCAGACATCATGATCAAAGGGGAATCATAACAAGCCCCGCCTCCTACTATCAGACATCAAGATCAATGGGGAATTAACATAACGAGTCCCGCCTCCTACTATCAGACATCATGATCAAAGGGTAATTATTATAACAAGCCCTGCCTCCTACAATCAGACATCATGATCAATGGGGAATTAACATAAAAAACCCACCTCCTACCATCAGACATCATGACCAAAGGGGAATTATCATAACAAGCCCCGCCTCCTATCAAATATCATGATCAATTGGGAATTAACATAACAAGCCCCGCCTCCTATCAAACATCATGATCAATTGGGAATTAACATAACAAGCCCCGCCTCTTACTATCAGACATCATAATCAATGGGGAATTAACATAACAAGCCCCGCCTCCTATCAGACATCATGATCAAAGGTTAATTATCATAACAAGCCCTGCCTCCAATCAGACATCATGATCAAAGGGGAATTAACATAACAAGCCCCGCCTCCTACTATCAGACATCATGATCAAAGGGGAATTATCATAACAAGCCACGCCTCCAATCAGACATAATCAAAGGGGAATTAACATAAAAAGCCCCGCCTCCTAATATCAGACATCATGATCAATGGGGAATGAACATAACAAACCACGCTTCCCACTATCAGAAATAATGATCAAAGAGAAATTACCATAACAAGCCCCACATCCTACCATCAGACATCATGATCAAAGGGGAATTATCATAACAAGCCCCACCTCCAATCAGACATCATGATCAAAGGGGAATTATCATAACGAGTCCCGCATCCTACTATCAGACATCATGATCAAAGGGTAATTATTATAACAAGCCCTGCCTCCAATCAGACATCATGATCAATGGGGAATAAACATAACAAGCCCTGCCTCCTATCAGATTTATGATCAATGATCAATTAACATAACAAACCCCAACTCCTACCATCAGACATCATGATCAATTGGGAATTATCACAACAAGCCCCACATCCTATCAGAAATCATGATCAAAGGGGAATGATAATAACAAGCCCCATCACCTACTATCAGACATCATGATCAATGGGGAATTAACATAACATGCCCCGCCTCCGACTATCAGACATCATGATCAATGGGCAACTAACATAGCAAGCCCCACCTCCTACTATCACACATCATGATCAAAGGGGAATTAATTAAACAGCCCTGCCTCCTACTATCAGACATCATGATCAATGGGGAATGAACATAACAAACCACGCTTCCCACTATCAGAAATAATGATCAAATGGAAATAATCATAACAAGCCCCACCTACTATCAGACATCATGATCAAAGGGGAATTATCATAACAAGCCCCACCTCCTATCAGACATGATCAAAGGGGAATTAACAAGCCCCTCCTCCTACTATCAGACATCATGATCAAAGGGAAACAAATGATCATAACAACCCCCACCTCCTATTATCAGACATCATGATCAATGGGGAATTAACATAACAAGCCCCACCTCCTACCATCACACATCATGATCTAAGGGGAATTATCATAACAAGCCCTGCCTCCTACTATCAGACATCATAATCAAAGGGTAATTAAAACAACAAGCCCCGCCTCCTACTATCAGACATAATGATCAAAGAGAAATTATCATAACAAGCCCCACCTACTATCAGACATTATGATCAAAGGGGAATTATCAATACAAGCCCCGCCTCCTACTATCAGAAATCATGATCAAAGAGAAATTATCATAACAAGCCCCGCATCCTACCATCAGACATCATGATCAAAGAGGAATTATCATAACAAGTCCCACCTCCAATCAGACATCATGATCAAAGGGGAATCATAACAAGCCCCGCCTCCTACTATCAGACATCATGATCAATGGGGAATTAACATAACGAGTCCCGCCTCCTACTATCAGATATCATGATCAAAGGGTAATTATTATAACAAGCCCTGCCTCCAATCAGACATCATGATCAATGGGGAATTAACATAAAAAAACCCACCTCCTACCATCAGACATCATGATCAATGGGGAATTATCATAACAAGTCCCGCCTCCTACAATCAGACATCATGACCAAAGGGGAATTATCATAACAAGCCCCGCCTCCTATCAAACATCATGATCAATTGGGAATTAACATAACAAGCCCCGCCTCCTATCAAACATCATGATCAATTGGGAATTAACATAACAAGCCCCGCCTCTTACTATCAGACATCATAATCAATGGGGAATTAACATAACAAGTCCCGCCTCCTACTATCAGACATCATGATCAAAGGGTAATTATCATAACAAGCCCTGCCTCCAATCAGACATCATGATCAATGGGGAATTAACATAACAAGCCCTGCCTCCTACTATCAGACTTCATGATCAATGATCAATTAACATAATAAACCCCAACTCCTACCATCAGACATCATGATCAATGGGGAATTATCATAACAAGTCCCACCTCCTACCATCAGACATCATGATCAAATGGGAATTATCATAACAAGCCCTGCCTCCTACTATCAGACATCATAATCAAAGGGAAATTATCATAACAAGCCCCACCTACTATCAGACATTATGATCATAGAGAAATTATCATAACAAGCCCCGCATCCTACCATCAGACATCATGATCAAAGAGGAATTATCATAACAAGTCCCACCTCCAATCAGACATCATGATCAAAGGGGAATCATAACAAGCCCCGCCTCCTACTATCAGACATCATGATCAATGGGGAATTAACATAACGAGTCCCGCCTCCTACTATCAGACATCATGATCAAAGGGTAATTATTATAACAAGCCCTGCCTCCAATCAGACATCATGATCAATGTGGAATTAACATAAAAAACCCACCTCCTACCATCAGACATCATGATCAATGGGGAATTATCATAACAAGTCCCGCCTCCTACAATCAGACATCATGACCAAAGGGGAATTATCATAACAAGCCCCGCCTCCTATCAAACATCATGATCAATTGGGAATTAACTTAACAAGCCCCGCCTCCTATCAGACATCATAATCAGTGGGGAATTAACATTACAAGTCCCGCCTCCTACTATCAGACATCATGATCAAAGGGTAATTATCATAACAAGTCCCGCCTCCTACAATCAGAAATAATGATCAAATGGAAATAATCATAACAAGCCCAACCTACTATCAGACATCATGATCAAAGGGGAATTATCATAACAAGCCCCACCTCCTATCAGACATGATCAAAGGAGAATTAACAAGCCCCTCCTCCTACTATCAGACATCATGATCAAAGGGAAACAAATGATCATAACAACCCCCACCTCCTATTATCAGACATCATGATCAATGGGGAATTAACATAACAAGCCCCACCTCCTACCATCACACATCATGATCTAAGGGGAATTATCATAACAAGCCCTGCCTCCTACTATCAGACATCATAATCAAAGGGTAATTAAAACAACAAGCCCCGCCTCCTACTATCAGACATAATGATCAAAGAGAAATTATCATAACAAGCCCCACCTACTATCAGACATTATGATCAAAGGGGAATTATCAATACAAGCCCCGCCTCCTACTATCAGAAATCATGATCAAAGAGAAATTATCATAACAAGCCCCGCATCCTACCATCAGACATCATGATCAAAGAGGAATTATCATAACAAGTCCCACCTCCAATCAGACATCATGATCAAAGGGGAATCATAACAAGCCCCGCCTCCTACAATCAGACATCATGACCAAAGGGGAATTATCATAACAAGCCCCGCCTCCTATCAAACATCATGATCAATTGGGAATTAACTTAACAAGCCCCGCCTCCTATCAGACATCATAATCAGTGGGGAATTAACATTACAAGTCCCGCCTCCTACTATCAGACATCATGATCAAAGGGTAATTATCATAACAAGCCCTGCCTCCGATCAGACATCATGATCAATGGGGAATTAACATAACAAGCCCTGCCTCCTACTATCAGACTTCATGATCAATGATCAATTAACAAAACAAACCCCAACTCCTACCATCAGACATCATGATCAATGGGGAATTATCATAACAAGTCCCCCCTCCTACTATCAGACATCATGATCAAAGGGGAATTATCATAACAAGCCCCGCCTCCTATCAGAAATCATGATCAAAGAGAAATTATCATAACAAGCCCCGCATCCTACCATCAGACATCATGATCAAAGGGGAATTATCATAACAAGCCCCACCTCTAATCAAACATCATGATCAATTGGGAATTAACATAACAAGCCCCGCCTCCTATCAAAAATCATGATCAATTGGGAATTAACATAACAAGCCCCGCCTCTTACTATCAGACATCATAATCAATGGGGAATTAACATAACAAGTCCCGCCTCCTACTATCAGACATCATGATCAAAGGGGAATTATCATAACAAGCCCCACCTCTAATCAGACATCATGATCAAAGGGGAATTATCATAACAAGCCCCGCCTCCTACTATCAGACATAATGATCAATGGGGAATTAACATAACGAGTCCCGCCTCCTACTATCAGACATCATGATCAAAGGGGAATTATCATAACAAGCCCCACCTCCAACTATCAGACTTCATGATCAATGGTCAATTAACATAACAAACCCCACCTCCTACCATCAGACATCATGATCAATGGGGAATTAACATAAAAAACCCACCTCCTACCATCAGACATCATGACCAAAGGGGAATTATCATAACAAGTCCCGCCTCCTACTATCAGACATCATGATCAAAGGGGAATTAACATAACAAGCCCCGCCTCCTACTATCAGACATCATGATCAAAGGGGAATTATCATAACAAGCCACGCCTCCAATCAGACATAATCAAAGGGGAATTAACATAAAAAGCCCCGCCTCCTAATATCAGACATCATGATCAATGGGGAATGAACATAACAAACCACGCTTCCCACTATCAGAAATAATGATCAAAGAGAAATTACCATAACAAGCCCCACATCCTACCATCAGACATCATGATCAAAGGGGAATTATCATAACAAGCCCCACCTCCAATCAGACATCATGATCAAAGGGGAATTATCATAACGAGTCCCGCAGCCTACTATCAGACATCATGATCAAAGGGTAATTATTATAACAAGCCCTGCCTCCAATCAGACATCATGATCAATGGGGAATAAACATAACAAGCCCTGCCTCCTATCAGATTTATGATCAATGATCAATTAACATAACAAACCCCAACTCCTACCATCAGACATCATGATCAATGGGGAATTATCATAACAAGCCCCACATCCTATCAGAAATCATGATCAAAGGGGAATGATAATAACAAGCCCCATCACCTACTATCAGACATCATGATCAATGGGGAATTAACATAACATGCCCCGCCTCCGACTATCAGACATCATGATCAATGGGCAACTAACATAGCAAGCCCCACCTCCTATCACACATCATGATCAAAGGGGAATTAATTAAACAGCCCTGCCTCCTACTATCAGACATCATGATCAATGGGGAATGAACATAACAAACCACGCTTCCCACTATCAGAAATAATGATCAAATGGAAATAATCATAACAAGCCCAACCTACTATCAGACATCATGATCAAAGGGGAATTATCATAACAAGCCCCACCTCCTATCAGACATGATCAAAGGAGAATTAACAAGCCCCTCCTCCTACTATCAGACATCATGATCAAAGGGAAACAAATGATCATAACAACCCCCACCTCCTATTATCAGACATCATGATCAATGGGGAATTAACATAACAAGCCCCACCTCCTACCATCACACATCATGATCTAAGGGGAATTATCATAACAAGCCCTGCCTCCTACTATCAGACATCATAATCAAAGGGTAATTAAAACAACAAGCCCCGCCTCCTACTATCAGACATAATGATCAAAGAGAAATTATCATAACAAGCCCCACCTACTATCAGACATTATGATCAAAGGGGAATTATCAATACAAGCCCCGCCTCCTACTATCAGAAATCATGATCAAAGAGAAATTATCATAACAAGCCCCGCATCCTACCATCAGACATCATGATCAAAGAGGAATTATCATAACAAGTCCCACCTCCAATCAGACATCATGATCAAAGGGGAATCATAACAAGCCCCGCCTCCTACTATCAGACATCATGATCAATGGGGAATTAACATAACGAGTCCCGCCTCCTACTATCAGACATCATGATCAAAGGGTAATTATTATAACAAGCCCTGCCTCCAATCAGACATCATGATCAATGGGGAATTAACATAAAAAAACCCACCTCCTACCATCAGACATCATGATCAATGGGGAATTATCATAACAAGTCCCGCCTCCTACAATCAGACATCATGACCAAAGGGGAATTATCATAACAAGCCCCGCCTCCTATCAAACATCATGATCAATTGGGAATTAACATAACAAGCCCCGCCTCCTATCAAACATCATGATCAATTGGGAATTAACATAACAAGCCCCGCCTCTTACTATCAGACATCATAATCAATGGGGAATTAACATAACAAGTCCCGCCTCCTACTATCAGACATCATGATCAAAGGGTAATTATCATAACAAGCCCTGCCTCCAATCAGACATCATGATCAATGGGGAATTAACATAACAAGCCCTGCCTCCTACTATCAGACTTCATGATCAATGATCAATTAACATAATAAACCCCAACTCCTACCATCAGACATCATGATCAATGGGGAATTATCATAACAAGTCCCACCTCCTACCATCAGACATCATGATCAAATGGGAATTATCATAACAAGCCCTGCCTCCTACTATCAGACATCATAATCAAAGGGAAATTATCATAACAAGCCCCACCTACTATCAGACATTATGATCATAGAGAAATTATCATAACAAGCCCCGCCTCCTACCATCAGACATCATGATCAAAGAGGAATTATCATAACAAGTCCCACCTCCAATCAGACATCATGATCAAAGGGGAATCATAACAAGCCCCGCCTCCTACTATCAGACATCATGATCAATGGGGAAGTAACATAACGAGTCCCGCCTCCTACTATCAGACATCATGATCAAAGGGTAATTATTATAACAAGCCCTGCCTCCAATCAGACATCATGATCAATGTGGAATTAACATAAAAAACCCACCTCCTACCATCAGACATCATGATCAATGGGGAATTATCATAACAAGTCCCGCCTCCTACAATCAGACATCATGACCAAAGGGGAATTATCATAACAAGCCCCGCCTCCTATCAAACATCATGATCAATTGGGAATTAACTTAACAAGCCCCGCCTCCTATCAGACATCATAATCAGTGGGGAATTAACATAACAAGTCCCGCCTCCTACTATCAGACATCATGATCAAAGGGTAATTATCATAACAAGCCCTGCCTCCAATCAGACATCATGATCAATGGGGAATTAACATAACAAGCCCTGCCTCCTACTATCAGACATGATCAAAGGGGAGTTATCATAACAAGCCACGCCTCCAATCAGACATGATCAAAGGGGAATTAACATAAAAAGCCCCGCCTCCTAATATCAGACATCATGATCAATGGGGAATGAACATAACAAACCACGCTTCCCACTATCAGACATCATGATCAAATGGAAATTATCATAACAAGCCCCACCTACTATCAGACATCATGATCAAAGGGGAATTATCATAACAAGCCCCGCCTCCTAACTGACATGATCAAAGGGGAATTAACAAGCCCCTCCTCCTACCATCAGACATCATGATCAAAGGGAAACAAATGATCATGACAACCCCCACCTCCTATTATCAGACATCATGATCAATGGGGAATTAACATAACAAGCCCCACCTCCTACCATCAGACATAATGATCTAAGGGGAATTATCATAACACGCCCTGCCTCCTACTATCAGATATCATAATCAAAGGGTAATTAAAACAACAAGCCCCGCCTCCTGCTCTCAGACATAATGATCAAAGGGAAATTATCATAACAAGCCCCACCTCCTACTATCAGAAATCATAATCAAAGAGAAATTATCATAACAAGCCCCGCATCCTACCATCAGACATCATGATCAAAGGGAAATTATCATAACATGCCCCACCTCCAATCAGACATCATGATCAAAGGGGAATTATCATAACAAGCCCCGCCTCCTACTATCAGACATCATGATCAATGGGGAATTAACATAACGAGTCCCGCCTCCTACTATCAGACATCATGATCAAAGTGTAATTATTATAACAAGCCCCGCCTCCTATCAAACATCATGATCAATTGGGAATTAACATAACAAGCCCCGCCTCCTATCAAACATCATGATCAATTGGGAATTAACATAACAAGCCCCGCCTCTTACTATCAGACATCATAATCAATGGGGAATTAACATAACAAGTCCCGCCTCCTACTATCAGACATCATGATCAATGGGGAATTATCATAACAAGTCCCGCCTCCTACTATCAGACATCATGACCAAAGGGGAATTATCATAACAAGCCCCGCCTCCTATCAAACATCATGATCAATTGGGAATTAACATAACAAGCCCCGCCTCCTATCAAACATCATGATCAATTGGGAATTAACATAACAAGCCCCGCCTCTTACTATCAGACATCATGATCAATGGGGAATTAACATAACAAGCCCCACCTCCTACCATCAGACATCATGACCTAAGGGGAATTATCATAACAAGCCCTGCTTCCTACTATCAGACATCATAATCAAAGGGTAATTAAAACAACAAGCCCCGCCTCCTTCTCTCAGACATAATGATCAAAGGGAAATTATCATAACAAGCCCCACCCACTATCAGACATCATGATCAAAGGGGAATTATCATAACAAGCCCCACCTCCTACTATCAGAAATCATGATCAAAGAGAAATTATCATAACAAGCCCCGCATCCTACCATCAGACATCATGATCAAAGGGAAATTATCATAACAAGCCCCACCTACAATCAGACATCATGATCAAAGGGGAATTAACATAACAAGCCCTGCCTCCTACTATCAGACATCATGATCAAAGGGTAATGATAATAACAAGCCCCGTCACCTACTATCAGACATCATGATCAAAGGGAAACAAATGATCATAACAACCCCCACCTCCTACCATCAGACATCATGATCAATGAGAATTGATGATAACAATCCCCGCCTCCTACCATCAGATATCAATATCAAAGGGGAATTATCATAACCAGCCCCACCTCCGATCAGACATCATGATCAAAGGGGAATGATCATAACTAGGCCCACCTCCTACTATCAGACATAATGATCAAAGGGGAATGATAATAACAAGCCCCATCACCTATTATCAGACATCATGATCAATGGGGAATTAACATAACAAGTCCCGCCTCCTACTATCATACATCATGATCAATGGGGACTTATAATAACATGCCCCGCCTCCGACTATCAGACATCATGATCAATGTGGAACTAACATAGCAAGCCCCACCTCCTACTATCAGACATCATGATCAAAGGGGAATAATCATAACAAGCCCCGCCTCCTATCACACATCATGTTCAAAGGGGAATTAATTAAACAGCCCCGCCTCCTATCAGACATGATCAAAGGGGAATTAACAAGCCCCACCTCCTACCATCAGACATCATGATCAAAGGGAAACAAATGATCATGACAACCCCCACCTCCTAATATCAGACATCATGATCAATGGGGAATTAACATAACAAGCCCCACCTCCTACCATCAGACATCATGATCTAAGGGGAATTATCATAAAAAGCCCCAATTCCTACTATAAGACATAATGATCAAAGGGAAATTATCATAACATGCCCCACCTACTATCAGACATCATGATCAAAGGGAAATTATCATAACAAGCCCCGCCTCCTACTATCAGAAATCATGATCAAAGAGAAATTATCATAACAAGCCCCGCATCCTACCATCAGACATCAAGATCAAAGGGGAATTATCATAACAAGCCCCACCTCCTATTATCAGACATCATGATCAAAGGGGAATCATAACAAGCCCCGCCTCCTAATATCAGACATCATGATCAATGGGGAATTAACATAACGAGTCCCGCCTCCTACTATCAGACATCATTATCAAAGGGAAATAATCAAAACAAGCCCCGCCTCCTATCACACATCATGATCAAAGGGGAATTAATTAAACAGCCCTGCCTCCTACTATCAGACATCATGATCAAAGGGGAATTAACATAACAAACCCCGCCACCTACTATCAGACATCATGATCAAAGGGAAATTATGCTAAGAAGCCCCGCCTCCTACTATCAGACATCATGATCAAAGGGGAATTATCATAACAAGCCACGCCTCCAATCAGACATGATCAAAGGGGAATTAACATAAAAAGCCCCGCCTCCTAATATCAGACATCATGATCAATGGGGAATTAACATAACAAACCTCGCTTCCCACTATCAGAAATAATGATCAAAGAGAAATTATCATAACAAGCCCCACATCCTACCATCAGACATCATGATCAAAGGGGAATTATCATAACAAGCCCCACCTCCAATCAGACATCATGATCAAAGGGGAATTATCATAACAAGCCCCGCCTCCTACCATCAGACATCATGATCAATGGGGAATTAACATAACGAGTCCCGCCTCCTACTATCATAAATTATGATCAAAGGGTAATTATTATAACAAGCCCTGCCTCCAATCAGACATCATGATCAATGGGGAATAAACATAACAAGCCCTGCCTCCTACTATCAGACTTCATGATCAATGATCAATTAACATAACAAACCCCAACTCCTACCATCAGACATCATGATCAATGGGGAATTATCATAACAAGCCCCGCATCCTATCAGAAATCATGATCAAAGGGGAATGATAATAACAAGCCCCATCACCTACTATCAGACATCATGATCAATGGGGAATTAACATAACAAGTCCCGCCTCCTACTATCAGACATCATGATAGATGGGGAATGAACATAACATGCCCCGCCTCCGACTATCAGACATCATGATCAAAGGGGAATAATCAAAACAAGCCCCGCCTCCTATCACACATCATGATCAAAGGGGAATTAATTAAACAGCCCTGCCTCCTACAATCAGACATCATGATCAAAGGGGAATTAACAAAACAAACCCTGCCACCTACTATCAGACATCATGATCAAAGGGGAATTATCATAACAAACCACGCCTCCAATCAGACATGATCAAAGGGGAATTTACATAAAAAGCCCCGCCTCCTAATATCAGACATCATGATCAATGGGGAATGAACATAACAAACCACGCTTCCCACTATCAGAAATCATGATGAAATGGAAATTATCAAAACAAGACCCACCTACTATCAGACATCATGATCAAAGGGGAATTATCATAACAAGCCCCACCTCCTATCAGACATGATCAAAGGGGAATTAACAAGCCCCTCCTCCTACTATCAGACATCATGATCAATGGGGAATTAACATAACAAGCCCCACCTCCTACCATCAGACATCATGATCTAAGGGGAATTATCATAACAAGCCCTGCCTCCTACTATCAGACATCATAATCAAAGGGTAATTAAAACAACAAGCCCCGCCTCCTACTATCAGACATAATGATCAAAGGGACATTATCATAACAAGCCCCACCTACTATCAGACATCATGATCAAAGGGGAATTATCATAACAAGCCCCGCCTCCTACTATCAGAAATCATGATCAAAGAGAAATTATCATAACAAGCCCCGCATCCTACCATCAGACATCATGATCAAAGAGGAATTATCATAACAAGTCCCACCTCCAATCAGACATCATGATCAAAGGGGAATCATAACAAGCCCCGCCTCCTACTATCAGACATCAAGATCAATGGGGAATTAACATAACGAGTCCCGCCTCCTACTATCAGACATCATGATCAAAGGGTAATTATTATAACAAGCCCTGCCTCCTACAATCAGACATCATGATCAATGGGGAATTAACATAAAAAACCCACCTCCTACCATCAGACATCATGACCAAAGGGGAATTATCATAACAAGCCCCGCCTCCTATCAAATATCATGATCAATTGGGAATTAACATAACAAGCCCCGCCTCCTATCAAACATCATGATCAATTGGGAATTAACATAACAAGCCCCGCCTCTTACTATCAGACATCATAATCAATGGGGAATTAACATAACAAGCCCCGCCTCCTACTATCAGACATCATGATCAAAGGTTAATTATCATAACAAGCCACGCCTCCAATCAGACATAATCAAAGGGGAATTAACATAAAAAGCCCCGCCTCCTAATATCAGACATCATGATCAATGGGGAATGAACATAACAAACCACGCTTCCCACTATCAGAAATAATGATCAAAGAGAAATTACCATAACAAGCCCCACATCCTACCATCAGACATCATGATCAAAGGGGAATTATCATAACAAGCCCCACCTCCAATCAGACATCATGATCAAAGGGGAATTATCATAACGAGTCCCGCATCCTACTATCAGACATCATGATCAAAGGGTAATTATTATAACAAGCCCTGCCTCCAATCAGACATCATGATCAATGGGGAATAAACATAACAAGCCCTGCCTCCTATCAGATTTATGATCAATGATCAATTAACATAACAAACCCCAACTCCTACCATCAGACATCATGATCAATTGGGAATTATCATAACAAGCCCCACATCCTATCAGAAATCATGATCAAAGGGGAATGATAATAACAAGCCCCATCACCTACTATCAGACATCATGATCAATGGGGAATTAACATAACATGCCCCGCCTCCGACTATCAGACATCATGATCAATGGGCAACTAACATAGCAAGCCCCACCTCCTACTATCACACATCATGATCAAAGGGGAATTAATTAAACAGCCCTGCCTCCTACTATCAGACATCATGATCAATGGGGAATGAACATAACAAACCACGCTTCCCACTATCAGAAATAATGATCAAATGGAAATAATCATAACAAGCCCCACCTATCAGACATCATGATCAAAGGGGAATTATCATAACAAGCCCCACCTCCTATCAGACATGATCAAAGGGGAATTAACAAGCCCCTCCTCCTACTATCAGACATCATGATCAAAGGGAAACAAATGATCATAACAACCCCCACCTCCTATTATCAGACATCATGATCAATGGGGAATTAACATAACAAGCCCCACCTCCTACCATCACACATCATGATCTAAGGGGAATTATCATAACAAGCCCTGCCTCCTACTATCAGACATCATAATCAAAGGGTAATTAAAACAACAAGCCCCGCCTCCTACTATCAGACATAATGATCAAAGAGAAATTATCATAACAAGCCCCACCTACTATCAGACATTATGATCAAAGGGGAATTATCAATACAAGCCCCGCCTCCTACTATCAGAAATCATGATCAAAGAGAAATTATCATAACAAGCCCCGCATCCTACCATCAGACATCATGATCAAAGAGGAATTATCATAACAAGTCCCACCTCCAATCAGACATCATGATCAAAGGGGAATCATAACAAGCCCCGCCTCCTACTATCAGACATCATGATCAATGGGGAATTAACATAACGAGTCCCGCCTCCTACTATCAGACATCATGATCAAAGGGTAATTATTATAACAAGCCCTGCCTCCAATCAGACATCATGATCAATGGGGAATTAACATAAAAAAACCCACCTCCTACCATCAGACATCATGATCAATGGGGATTTATCATAACAAGTCCCGCCTCCTACAATCAGACATCATGACCAAAGGGGAATTATCATAACAAGCCCCGCCTCCTATCAAACATCATGATCAATTGGGAATTAACATAACAAGCCCCGCCTCCTATCAAACATCATGATCAATTGGGAATTAACATAACAAGCCCCGCCTCTTACTATCAGACATCATAATCAATGGGGAATTAACATAACAAGTCCCGCCTCCTACTATCAGACATCATGATCAAAGGGTAATTATCATAACAAGCCCTGCCTCCAATCAGACATCATGATCAATGGGGAATTAACATAACAAGCCCTGCCTCCTACTATCAGACTTCATGATCAATGATCAATTAACATAATAAACCCCAACTCCTACCATCAGACATCATGATCAATGGGGAATTATCATAACAAGTCCCACCTCCTACCATCAGACATCATGATCAAATGGGAATTATCATAACAAGCCCTGCCTCCTACTATCAGACATCATAATCAAAGGGAAATTATCATAACAAGCCCCACCTACTATCAGACATTATGATCATAGAGAAATTATCATAACAAGCCCCGCATCCTACCATCAGACATCATGATCAAAGAGGAATTATCATAACAAGTCCCACCTCCAATCAGACATCATGATCAAAGGGGAATCATAACAGGCCCCGCCTCCTACTATCAGACATCATGATCAATGGGGAATTAACATAACGAGTCCCGCCTCCTACTATCAGACATCATGATCAAAGGGTAATTATTATAACAAGCCCTGCCTCCAATCAGACATCATGATCAATGTGGAATTAACATAAAAAACCCACCTCCTACCATCAGACATCATGATCAATGGGGAATTATCATAACAAGTCCCGCCTCCTACAATCAGACATCATGACCAAAGGGGAATTATCATAACAAGCCCCGCCTCCTATCAAACATCATGATCAATTGGGAATTAACTTAACAAGCCCCGCCTCCTATCAGACATCATAATCAGTGGGGAATTAACATAACAAGTCCCGCCTCCTACTATCAGACATCATGATCAAAGGGTAATTATCATAACAAGCCCTGCCTCCGATCAGACATCATGATCAATGGGGAATTAACATAACAAGCCCTGCCTCCTACTATCAGACTTCATGATCAATGATCAATTAACAAAACAAACCCCAACTCCTACCATCAGACATCATGATCAATGGGGAATTATCATAACAAGTCCCCCCTCCTACTATCAGACATCATGATCAAAGGGGAATTATCATAACAAGCCCCGCCTCCTATCAGAAATCATGATCAAAGAGAAATTATCATAACAAGCCCCGCATCCTACCATCAGACATCATGATCAAAGGGGAATTATCATAACAAGCCCCACCTCTAATCAGACATCATGATCAAAGGGGAATTATCATAACAAGCCCCGCCTCCTATCAAACATCATGATCAATTGGGAATTATCATAACAAGCCCCACCTCCTATCAGACATGATCAAAGGGGAATTAACAAGCCCCTCCTCCTACTATCAGACATCATGATCAAAGGGAAACAAATGATCATAACAACCCCCACCTCCTATTATCAGACATCATGATCAATGGGGAATTAACATAACAAGCCCCACCTCCTACCATCACACATCATGATCTAAGGGGAATTATCATAACAAGCCCTGCCTCCTACTATCAGACATCATAATCAAAGGGTAATTAAAACAACAAGCCCCGCCTCCTACTATCAGACATAATGATCAAAGAGAAATTATCATAACAAGCCCCACCTACTATCAGACATTATGATCAAAGGGGAATTATCAATACAAGCCCCGCCTCCTACTATCAGAAATCATGATCAAAGAGAAATTATCATAACAAGCCCCGCATCCTACCATCAGACATCATGATCAAAGAGGAATTATCATAACAAGTCCCACCTCCAATCAGACATCATGATCAAAGGGGAATCATAACAAGCCCCGCCTCCTACTATCAGACATCATGATCAATGGGGAATTAACATAACGAGTCCCGCCTCCTACTATCAGACATCATGATCAAAGGGTAATTATTATAACAAGCCCTGCCTCCAATCAGACATCATGATCAATGGGGAATTAACATAAAAAAACCCACCTCCTACCATCAGACATCATGATCAATGGGGATTTATCATAACAAGTCCCGCCTCCTACAATCAGACATCATGACCAAAGGGGAATTATCATAACAAGCCCCGCCTCCTATCAAACATCATGATCAATTGGGAATTAACATAACAAGCCCCGCCTCCTATCAAACATCATGATCAATTGGGAATTAACATAACAAGCCCCGCCTCTTACTATCAGACATCATAATCAATGGGGAATTAACATAACAAGTCCCGCCTCCTACTATCAGACATCATGATCAAAGGGTAATTATCATAACAAGCCCTGCCTCCAATCAGACATCATGATCAATGGGGAATTAACATAACAAGCCCTGCCTCCTACTATCAGACTTCATGATCAATGATCAATTAACATAATAAACCCCAACTCCTACCATCAGACATCATGATCAATGGGGAATTATCATAACAAGTCCCACCTCCTACCATCAGACATCATGATCAAATGGGAATTATCATAACAAGCCCTGCCTCCTACTATCAGACATCATAATCAAAGGGAAATTATCATAACAAGCCCCACCTACTATCAGACATTATGATCATAGAGAAATTATCATAACAAGCCCCGCATCCTACCATCAGACATCATGATCAAAGAGGAATTATCATAACAAGTCCCACCTCCAATCAGACATCATGATCAAAGGGGAATCATAACAGGCCCCGCCTCCTACTATCAGACATCATGATCAATGGGGAATTAACATAACGAGTCCCGCCTCCTACTATCAGACATCATGATCAAAGGGTAATTATTATAACAAGCCCTGCCTCCAATCAGACATCATGATCAATGTGGAATTAACATAAAAAACCCACCTCCTACCATCAGACATCATGATCAATGGGGAATTATCATAACAAGTCCCGCCTCCTACAATCAGACATCATGACCAAAGGGGAATTATCATAACAAGCCCCGCCTCCTATCAAACATCATGATCAATTGGGAATTAACTTAACAAGCCCCGCCTCCTATCAGACATCATAATCAGTGGGGAATTAACATAACAAGTCCCGCCTCCTACTATCAGACATCATGATCAAAGGGTAATTATCATAACAAGCCCTGCCTCCGATCAGACATCATGATCAATGGGGAATTAACATAACAAGCCCTGCCTCCTACTATCAGACTTCATGATCAATGATCAATTAACAAAACAAACCCCAACTCCTACCATCAGACATCATGATCAATGGGGAATTATCATAACAAGTCCCCCCTCCTACTATCAGACATCATGATCAAAGGGGAATTATCATAACAAGCCCCGCCTCCTATCAGAAATCATGATCAAAGAGAAATTATCATAACAAGCCCCGCATCCTACCATCAGACATCATGATCAAAGGGGAATTATCATAACAAGCCCCACCTCTAATCAGACATCATGATCAAAGGGGAATTATCATAACAAGCCCCGCCTCCTATCAAACATCATGATCAATTGGGAATTAACATAACAAGCCCCGCCTCCTATCAAACATCATGATCAATTGGGAATTAACATAACAAGCCCCGCCTCTTACTATCAGACATCATAATCAATGGGGAATTAACATAACAAGTCCCGCCTCCTACTATCAGACATCATGATCAAAGGGGAATTATCATAACAAGCCCCACCTCTAATCAGACATCATGATCAAAGGGGAATTATCATAACAAGCCCCGCCTCCTACTATCAGACATAATGATCAATGGGGAATTAACATAACGAGTCCCGCCTCCTACTATCAGACATCATGATCAAAGGGGAATTATCATAACAAGCCCCACCTCCAACTATCAGACTTCATGATCAATGGTCAATTAACATAACAAACCCCACCTCCTACCATCAGACATCATGATCAATGGGGAATTAACATAAAAAACCCACCTCCTACCATCAGACATCATGACCAAAGGGGAATTATCATAACAAGTCCCGCCTCCTACTATCAGACATCATGATCAAAGGGGAATTAACATAACAAGCCCCGCCTCCTACTATCAGACATCATGATCAAAGGGGAATTATCATAACAAGCCACGCCTCCAATCAGACATAATCAAAGGGGAATTAACATAAAAAGCCCCGCCTCCTAATATCAGACATCATGATCAATGGGGAATGAACATAACAAACCACGCTTCCCACTATCAGAAATAATGATCAAAGAGAAATTACCATAACAAGCCCCACATCCTACCATCAGACATCATGATCAAAGGGGAATTATCATAACAAGCCCCACCTCCAATCAGACATCATGATCAAAGGGGAATTATCATAACGAGTCCCGCAGCCTACTATCAGACATCATGATCAAAGGGTAATTATTATAACAAGCCCTGCCTCCAATCAGACATCATGATCAATGGGGAATAAACATAACAAGCCCTGCCTCCTATCAGATTTATGATCAATGATCAATTAACATAACAAACCCCAACTCCTACCATCAGACATCATGATCAATGGGGAATTATCATAACAAGCCCCACATACTATCAGAAATCATGATCAAAGGGGAATGATAATAACAAGCCCCATCACCTACTATCGGACATCATGATCAATGGGGAATTAACATAACATGCCCCGCCTCCGACTATCAGACATCATGATCAATGGGCAACTAACATAGCAAGCCCCACCTCCTACTATCACACATCATGATCAAAGGGGAATTAATTAAACAGCCCTGCCTCCTACTATCAGACATCATGATCAATGGGGAATGAACATAACAAACCACGCTTCCCACTATCAGAAATAATGATCAAATGGAAATAATCATAACAAGCCCAACCTACTATCAGACATCATGATCAAAGGGGAATTATCATAACAAGCCCCACCTCCTATCAGACATGATCAAAGGAGAATTAACAAGCCCCTCCTCCTACTATCAGACATCATGATCAAAGGGAAACAAATGATCATAACAACCCCCACCTCCTATTATCAGACATCATGATCAATGGGGAATTAACATAACAAGCCCCACCTCCTACCATCACACATCATGATCTAAGGGGAATTATCATAACAAGCCCCGCCTCCTACTATCAGACATAATGATCAAAGAGAAATTATCATAACAAGCCCCACCTACTATCAGACATTATGATCAAAGGGGAATTATCAATACAAGCCCCGCCTCCTACTATCAGAAATCATGATCAAAGAGAAATTATCATAACAAGCCCCGCATCCTACCATCAGACATCATGATCAAAGAGGAATTATCATAACAAGTCCCACCTCCAATCAGACATCATGATCAAAGGGGAATCATAACAAGCCCCGCCTCCTACTATCAGACATCATGATCAATGGGGAATTAACATAACGAGTCCCGCCTCCTACTATCAGACATCATGATCAAAGGGTAATTATTATAACAAGCCCTGCCTCCAATCAGACATCATGATCAATGGGGAATTAACATAAAAAAACCCACCTCCTACCATCAGGCATCATGATCAATGGGGAATTATCATAACAAGTCCCGCCTCCTACAATCAGACATCATGACCAAAGGGGAATTATCATAACAAGCCCCGCCTCCTATCAAACATCATGATCAATTGGGAATTAACATAACAAGCCCCGCCTCCTATCAAACATCATGATCAATTGGGAATTAACATAACAAGCCCCGCCTCTTACTATCAGACATCATAATCAATGGGGAATTAACATAAC
Source organism: Odontesthes bonariensis (assembly GCF_027942865.1). Classification (NCBI taxonomy): domain Eukaryota; kingdom Metazoa; phylum Chordata; class Actinopteri; order Atheriniformes; family Atherinopsidae; genus Odontesthes; species Odontesthes bonariensis. Next base: position 30,739,790 of record NC_134523.1, read on the forward strand.
AAGTCCCGCCTCCTACTATCAGACATCATGATCAAAGGGTAATTATCATAACAAGCCCTGCCTCCAATCAGACATCATGATCAATGGGGAATTAACATAACAAGCCCTGCCTCCTACTATCAGACTTCATGATCAATGATCAATTAACATAATAAACCCCAACTCCTACCATCAGACATCATGATCAATGGGGAATTATCATAACAAGTCCCACCTCCTACCATCAGACATCATGATCAAATGGGAATTATCATAACAAGCCCTGCCTCCTACTATCAGACATCATAATCAAAGGGAAATTATCATAACAAGCCCCACCTACTATCAGACATTATGATCATAGAGAAATTATCATAACAAGCCCCGCATCCTACCATCAGACATCATGATCAAAGAGGAATTATCATAACAAGTCCCACCTCCAATCAGACATCATGATCAAAGGGGAATCATAACAAGCCCCGCCTCCTACTATCAGACATCATGATCAATGGGGAATTAACATAACGAGTCCCGCCTCCTACTATCAGACATCATGATCAAAGGGTAATTATTATAACAAGCCCTGCCTCCAATCAGACATCATGATCAATGTGGAATTAACATAAAAAACCCACCTCCTACCATCAGACATCATGACCAAAGGGGAATTATCATAACAAGCCCCGCCTCCTATCAAACATCATGATCAATTGGGAATTAACTTAACAAGCCCCGCCTCCTATCAGACATCATAATCAGTGGGGAATTAACATAACAAGTCCCGCCTCCTACTATCAGACATCATGATCAAAGGGTAATTATCATAACAAGCCCTGCCTCCAATCAGACATCATGATCAATGGGGAATTAACATAACAAGCCCTGCCTCCTACTATCAGACTTCATGATCAATGATCAATTAACATAACAAACCCCAACTCCTACCATCAGACATCATGATCAATGGGGAATTATCATAACAAGTCCCCCCTCCTACTATCAGACATCATGATCAAAGGGGAATTATCATAACAAGCCCCGCCTCCTATCAGAAATCATGATCAAAGAGAAATTATCATAACAAGCCCCGCATCCTACCATCAGACATCATGATCAAAGGGGAATTATCATAACAAGCCCCACCTCTAATCAGACATCATGATCAAAGGGGAATTATCATAACAAGCCCCGCCTCCTATCAAACATCATGATCAATTGGGAATTAACATAACAAGCCCCGCCTCCTATCAGACATCATAATCAGTGGGGAATTAACATAACAAGTCCCGCCTCCTACTATCAGACATCATGATCAAAGGGGAATTATCATAACAAGCCCCGCCTCCTATCAAACATCATGATCAATTGGGAATTAACATAACAAGCCCCGCCTCCTATCAAACATCATGATCAATTGGGAATTAACATAACAAGCCCCGCCTCTTACTATCAGACATCATAATCAATGGGGAATTAACATAACAAGTCCCGCCTCCTACTATCAGACATCATGATCAAAGGGGAATTATCATAACAAGCCCCACCTCTAATCAGACATCATGATCAAAGGGGAATTATCATAACAAGCCCCGCCTCCTACTATCAGACATAATGATCAATGGGGAATTAACATAACGAGTCCCGCCTCCTACTATCAGACATCATGATCAAAGGGGAATTATCATAACAAGCCCCACCTCCAATTAGACATCATGATCAAAGGGTAATTATGATAACATGCCCTGCATCCAATCAGACATCATGATCAATGTGGAATTAACATAACAAGCCCTGCCTCCTACTATCAGACTTCATGATCAATGGTCAATTAACATAACAAACCCCACCTCCTACCATCAGACATCATGATCAATGGGGAATTAACATAAAAAACCCACCTCCTACCATCAGACATCATGATCAATGGGGAATTATCATAACAAGTCCCGCCTCCTACTATCAGACATCATGACCAAAGGGGAATTATCATAACAAGCCCCGCCTCCTATCAAACATCATGATCAATTGGGAATTAACATAACAAGCCCCGCCTCCTATCAAACATCATGATCAATTGGGAATTAACATAACAAGCCCCGCCTCTTACTATCAGACATGATAATCAATGGGGAATTAACATAACAAGTCCCGCCTCCTACTATCAGACATCATGATCAAAGGGTAGTTATCATAACAAGCCCTGCCTCCAATCAGACATCATGATCAATGGGGAATTAACATAACAAGCCCCGCCTCCTACTATCAGACATCATGACCAAAGGGGAATTATCATAACAAGCCCCGCCTCCTATCAAACATCATGATCAATTGGGAATTAACATAACAAGCCCCGCCTCCTATCAAACATCATGATCAATTGGGAATTAACATAACAAGCCCCGCCTCTTACTATCAGACATCATAATCAATGGGGAATTAACATAACAAGTCCCGCCTCCTACTATCAGACATCATGATCAAAGGGGAATTATCATAACAAGCCCCACCTCTAATCAGACATCATGATCAAAGGGGAATTATCATAACAAGCCCCGCCTCCTACTATCAGACATAATGATCAATGGGGAATTAACATAACGAGTCCCGCCTCCTACTATCAGACATCATGATCAAAGAGAAATTATCATAACAAGCCCCGCATCCTACCATCAGACATCATGATCAAAGGGGAATTATCATAACAAGCCCCACCTCCAATTAGACATCATGATCAAAGGGTAATTATGATAACATGCCCTGCATCCAATCAGACATCATGATCAATAGGGAATTAACATAACAAGCCCCGCCTCCTATCAGACATCATGATCAAATGGGAATTAACATAACAAGTTCCGCCTCCTACCATCAGACATCATGATCAAAGGGGAATGATAATAACAAGCCCCGTCACCTACTATCAGACATCATGATCAAAGGGAAACAAATGATCATAACAACCCCCACCTCCTACCATCAGACATCATGATCAAAGAGGATTGATAATAACAATCCCCCCTACTACCATCAGATATCAAGATCAAAGGGGAATTATCATAACAAGCCCCACCTCCCATCAGACATCATGATCAAAGGAGAATGATCATAACTAGGCCCACCTCCTACTATCAGACATAATGATCAAAGGGAACTTATAATAACATGCCCCGCCTCCGACTATCAGACATCATGATCAATGGGGAACTAACATAACAAGTCCCGCCTCCTACTATCAGACATCATGATCTAAGGGGAACAATCAAAACAAGCCCCGCCTCCTATCACACATAATGATCAAAGGGGAATTAATTAAACAGCCCTGCCTCCTACTATCAGACATCATGATCAAAGGGGAATTAACATAACAAACCCTGCCACCTACTATCAGAGATCATGATCAAAGGGAAATTATGCTAAGAAGCCCCGCCTCCTACTATCAGACATCATGATCAAAGGGGAATTATCATAACAAGCCACGCCTCCAATCAGACATGATCAAAGGGTAATTAACATAAAAAGCCCCGCCTCCTAATATCAGACATCATGATCAATGGGGAATGAACATAACAAACCACGCTTCCCACTATCAGACATCATGATCAAATGGAAATTATCATAACAAGCCCCACCTACTATCAGACATCATGATCAAAGGGGAATTATCATAACAAGCCCCGCCTCCTAACTGACATGATCGAAGGGGAATTAACAAGCCCCTCCTCCTACCATCAGACATCATGATCAAAGGGAAACAAATGATCATGACAACCCCCACCTCCTATTATCAGACATCATGATCAATGGGGAATTAACATAACAAGCCCCACCTCCTACCATCAGACATCATGATCTAAGGGGAATTATCATAACAAGCCCTGCCTCCTACTATCAGACATCATGATCAAAGGGGAATTATCATAACAAGCCCCGCCTCCTACTATCAGAAATCATGATCAAAGAGAAATTATCATAACAAGCCCCGCATCCTACCATCAGACATCATGACCAAAGGGGAATTATCATAACAAGCCCCGCCTCCTATCAAACATCATGATCAATTGGGAATTAACATAACAAGCCCCGCCTCCTATCAAACATCATGATCAATTGGGAATTAACATAACAAGCCCCGCCTCTTACTATCAGACATCATAATCAATGGGGAATTAACATAACAAGTCCCGCCTCCTACTATCAGACATCATGATCAAAGGGGAATTATCATAACAAGCCCCACCTCTAATCAGACATCATGATCAAAGGGGAATTATCATAACAAGCCCCGCCTCCTACTATCAGACATAATGATCAATGGGGAATTAACATAACGAGTCCCGCCTCCTACTATCAGACATCATGATCAATAAGAAATTATCATAACAAGCCCCGCATCCTACCATCAGACATCATGATCAAAGGGGAATTATCATAACAAGCCCCACCTCCAATTAGACATCATGATCAAAGGGTAATTATGATAACATGCCCTGCATCCAATCAGACATCATGATCAATAGGGAATTAACATAACAAGCCCCGCCTCCTATCAGACATCATGATCAAATGGGAATTAACATAACAAGTTCAACCTCCTACCATCAGACATCATGATCAAAGGGGAATGATAATAACAAGCCCCGTCACCTACTATCAGACATCATGATCAAAGGGAAACAAATGATCATAACAACCCCCACCTCCTACCATCAGACATCATGATCAAAGAGGATTGATAATAACAATCCCCCCTACTACCATCAGATATCAAGATCAAAGGGGAATTATCATAAAAAGCCCCACCTCCCATCAGACATCATGATCAAAGGAGAATGATCATAACTAGGCCCACCTCCTACTATCAGACATAATGATCAAAGGGAACTTATAATAACATGCCCCGCCTCCGACTATCAGACATCATGATCAATGGGGAACTAACATAACAAGTCCCGCCTCCTACTATCAGACATCATGATCTAAGGGGAATAATCAAAACAAGCCCCGCCTCCTATCACACATAATGATCAAAGGGGAATTAATTAAACAGCCCTGCCTCCTACTATCAGACATCATGATCAAAGGGGAATTAACATAACAAACCCTGCCACCTACTATCAGAGATCATGATCAAAGGGAAATTATGCTAAGAAGCCCCGCCTCCTACTATCAGACATCATGATCAAAGGGGAATTATCATAACAAGCCACGCCTCCAATCAGACATGATCAAAGGGTAATTAACATAAAAAGCCCCGCCTCCTAATATCAGACATCATGATCAATGGGGAATGAACATAACAAACCACGCTTCCCACTATCAGACATCATGATCAAATGGAAAATATCATAACAAGCCCCACCTACTATCAGACATCATGATCAAAGGGGAATTATCATAACAAGCCCCGCCTCCTACCATCAGACATCATGATCTAAGGGAAACAAATGATCATGACAACCCCCACCTCCTATTATCAGACATCATGATCAATGGGGAATTAACATAACAAGCCCCACCTCCTACCATCAGACATCATGATCTAAGGGGAATTATCATAACAAGCCCTGCCTCCTACTATCAGACATCATGATCAAAGGGGAATTATCATAACAAGCCCCGCCTCCTACTATCAGAAATCATGATCAAAGAGAAATTATCATAACAAGCCCCGCATCCTACCATCAGACATCATGATAAAAGGGGAATTATCATAACAAGCCCCACCTCTAATCAGACATCATGATCAAAGGGGAATTATCATAACAAGCCCCGCCTCCTACTATCAGACATAATGATCAATGGGGAATTAACATAACGAGTCCCGCCTCCTACTATCAGACATCATGATCAATAGGGAATTAACGTAACAAGCCCTGCCTCCTACTATCAGACTTCATGATCAATGGTCAATTAACATAACAAACCCCACCTCCTACCATCAGACATCATGATCAATGGGGAATTAACATAACAAGCGCCGCCTCCTATCAGACATCATGATCAAATGGGAATTAACATAACAAGTTCCGCCTCCTACCATCAGACATCATGATCAAAGGGGAATGATAATAACAAGCCCCGTCACCTACTATCAGACATCATGATCAAAGGGAAACAAATGATCATAACAACCCCCACCTCCTACCATCAGACATCATGATCAAAGAGGATTTATAATAACAATCCCCCCCTCCTACCATCAGATATCAAGATCAAAGGGGAATTATCATAACAAGCCCCACCTCCCATCAGACATCATGATCAAAGGAGAATGATCATAACTAGGCCCACCTCCTACTATCAGACATAATGATCAAAGGGGAATGATAATAACAAGCCCCATCACCTACTATCAGACATCATGATCAATGGGGAATTAACATAACAAGTCCCGCCTCCTACTATCAGACATCATGATCAAAGGGGATTATCATAAAGAGCCCCGCTTCCAATCAGACATCATGATCAATGGGGAATTAACATAACAAGCCCCGCGTCCTAATATCAGACATCATGATCAATGGGGACTTATAATAACATGCCCCGCCTCCGACTATCAGACATCATGATCAATGGGGAACTAACATAGCGAGCCCCACCTCCTACTATCAGACATCATGATCAAAGGGGAATAATCAAAACAAGCCCCGCCTCCTATCACACATCATGATCAAAGGGGAATTAATTAAACAGCCCTGCCTCCTACTATCAGACATCATGATCAAAGGGGAATTAACATAACAAACCCTGCCACCTACAATCAGAGATCATGATCAAAGGGAAATTATGCTAAGAAGCCCCGCCTCCTACTATCAGACATGATCAAAGGGGAGTTATCATAACAAGCCACGCCTCCAATCAGACATGATCAAAGGGGAATTAACATAAAAAACCCCGCCTCCTAATATCAGACATCATGATCAATGGGGAATGAACATAACAAACCACGCTTCCCACTATCAGACATCATGATCAAATGGAAATTATCATAACAAGCCCCACCTACTATCAGACATCATGATCAAAGGGGAATTATCATAACAAGCCCCGCCTCCTAACTGACATGATCAAAGGGGAATTAACAAGCCCCTCCTCCTACCATCAGACATCATGATCAAAGGGAAACAAATGATCATGACAACCCCCACCTCCTATTATCAGACATCATGATCAATGGGGAATTAACATAACAAGCCCCACCTCCTACCATCAGACATAATGATCTAAGGGGAATTATCATAACACGCCCTGCCTCCTACTATCAGATATCATAATCAAAGGGTAATTAAAACAACAAGCCCCGCCTCCTGCTCTCAGACATAATGATCAAAGGGAAATTATCATAACAAGCCCCACCTCCTACTATCAGAAATCATAATCAAAGAGAAATTATCATAACAAGCCCCGCATCCTACCATCAGACATCATGATCAAAGGGAAATTATCATAACATGCCCCACCTCCAATCAGACATCATGATCAAAGGGGAATTATCATAACGAGTCCCGCCTCCTACTATCAGACATCATGATCAAAGTGTAATTATTATAACAAGCCCCGCCTCCTATCAAACATCATGATCAATTGGGAATTAACATAACAAGCCCCGCCTCCTATCAAACATCATGATCAATTGGGAATTAACATAACAAGCCCCGCCTCTTACTATCAGACATCATAATCAATGGGGAATTAACATAACAAGTCCCGCCTCCTACTATCAGACATCATGATCAATGGGGAATTATCATAACAAGTCCCGCCTCCTACTATCAGACATCATGACCAAAGGGGAATTATCATAACAAGCCCCGCCTCCTATCAAACATCATGATCAATTGGGAATTAACATAACAAGCCCCGCCTCCTATCAAACATCATGATCAATTGGGAATTAACATAACAAGCCCCGCCTCTTACTATCAGACATCATGATCAATGGGGAATTAACATAACAAGCCCCACCTCCTACCATCAGACATCATGACCTAAGGGGAATTATCATGACAAGCCCTGCTTCCTACTATCAGACATCATAATCAAAGGGTAATTAAAACAACAAGCCCCGCCTCCTTCTCTCAGACATAATGATCAAAGGGAAATTATCATAACAAGCCCCACCCACTATCAGACATCATGATCAAAGGGGAATTATCATAACAAGCCCCACCTCCTACTATCAGAAATCATGATCAAAGAGAAATTATCATAACAAGCCCCGCATCCTACCATCAGACATCATGATCAAAGGGAAATTATCATAACAAGCCCCACCTACAATCAGACATCATGATCAAAGGGGAATTATCATAACAAGCCCCGCCTCCTACTATCAGACATCATGATCAATGGGGAATTAACATAACGAGTCCCGCCTCCTACTGTCAGACATCATGATCAAAGTGTAATTATTATAACAAGCCCTGCCTCCAATCAGACATCATGATCAATGGGGAATTATCATAACAAGTCCCGCCTCCTACAATCAGACATCATGACCAAAGGGGAATTATCATAACAAGCCCCGCCTCCTATCAAACATCATGATCAATTGGGAATTAACATAACAAGCCCCGCCTCCTATCAAACATCATGATCAATTGGGAATTAACATAACAAGTCCCGCCTCCTACTATCAGACATCATGATCAAAGGGTAATTATCATAACAAGCCCTGCCTCCAATCAGACATCATGATCAATGGGGAATTAACATAACAAGCCCTGCCTCCTACTATCAGACTTCATGATCAATTAACATAATAAACCCCAACTCCTACCATCAGACATCATGATCAATGGGGAATTATCATAACAAGTCCCACCTCCTACCATCAGACATCATGATCAAATGGGAATTATCATAACAAGCCCTGCCTCCTACTATCAGACATCATAATCAAAGGGTAATTAAAACAACAAGCCCCGCCTCCTACTATCAGACATAATGATCAAAGGGAAATTATCATAACAAGCCCCACCTACTATCAGACATTATGATCATAGAGAAATTATCATAACAAGCCCCGCATCCTACCATCAGACATCATGATCAAAGAGGAATTATCATAACAAGTCCCACCTCCAATCAGACATCATGATCAAAGGGGAATCATAACAAGCCCCGCCTCCTACTATCAGACATCATGATCAATGGGGAATTAACATAACGAGTCCCGCCTCCTACTATCAGACATCATGATCAAAGGGTAATTATTATAACAAGCCCTGCCTCCAATCAGACATCATGATCAATGTGGAATTAACATAAAAAACCCACCTCCTACCATCAGACATCATGATCAATGGGTAATTATCATAACAAGTCACGCCTCCTACAATCAGACATCATGACCAAAGGGGAATTATCATAACAAGCCCCGCCTCCTATCAAACATCATGATCAATTGGGAATTAACTTAACAAGCCCCGCCTCCTATCAGACATCATAATCAGTGGGGAATTAACATAACAAGTCCCGCCTCCTACTATCAGACATCATGATCAAAGGGTAATTATCATAACAAGCCCTGCCTCCAATCAGACATCATGATCAATGGGGAATTAACATAACAAGCCCTGCCTCCTACTATCAGACTTCATGATCAATGATCAATTAACATAACAAACCCCAACTCCTACCATCAGACATCATGATCAATGGGGAATTATCATAACAAGTCCCCCCTCCTACTATCAGACATCATGATCAAAGGGGAATTATCATAACAAGCCCCGCCTCCTACTATCAGAAATCATGATCAAAGAGAAATTATCATAACAAGCCCCGCATCCTACCATCAGACATCATGATCAAAGGGGAATTATCATAACAAGCCCCACCTCTAATCAGACATCATGATCAAAGGGGAATTATCATAACAAGCCCCGCCTCCTATCAAACATCATGATCAATTGGGAATTAACATAACAAGCCCCGCCTCCTATCAGACATCATAATCAGTGGGGAATTAACATACCAAGTCCCGCCTCCTACTATCAGACATCATGATCAAAGGGGAATTATCATAACAATCCCCGCCTCCTATCAAACATCATGATCAATTGGGAATTAACATAACAAGCCCCGCCTCCTATCAAACATCATGATCAATTGGGAATTAACATAACAAGCCCCGCCTCTTACTATCAGACATCATAATCAATGGGGAATTAACATAACAAGTCCCGCCTCCTACTATCAGACATCATGATCAAAGGGGAATTATCATAACAAGCCCCACCTCTAATCAGACATCATGATCAAAGGGGAATTATCATAACAAGCCCCGCCTCCTACTATCAGACATCATGATCAAAGGGGAATTATCATAACAAGCCCCACCTCCAATTGGACATCAGGATCAAAGGGTAATTATGATAACATGCCCTCCATCCAATCAGACATCATGATCAATGTGGAATTAACATAACAAGCCCCACCTCCTACCATCAGACATCATGATCAATGGGGAATTAACATAAAAAACCCACCTCCTACCATCAGACATCATGATCAATGGGGAATTATCATAACAAGTCCCGCCTCCTACTATCAGACATCATGACCAAAGGGGAATTATCATAACAAGCCCCGCCTCCTATCAAACATCATGATCAATTGGGAATTAACATAACAAGCCCCGCCTCCTATCAAACATCATGATCAATTGGGAATTAACATAACAAGCCCCGCCTCTTACTATCAGACATCATAATCAATGGGGAATTAACATAACAAGTCCCGCCTCCTACTATCAGACATCATGATCAAAGGGTAATTATCATAACAAGCCCTGCCTCCAATCAGACATCATGATCAAAGGGGAATTATCATAACAAGCCCCGCCTCCTAACTGACATGATCAAAGGGGAATTAACAAGCCCCTCCTCCTACCATCAGACATCATGATCAAAGGGAAACAAATGATCATGACAACCCCCACCTCCTATTATCAGACATCATGATCAATGGGGAATTAACATAACAAGCCCCACCTCCTACCATCAGACATAATGATCTAAGGGGAATTATCATAACACGCCCTGCCTCCTACTATCAGATATCATAATCAAAGGGAAATTATCATAACAAGCCCCACCTCCTACTATCAGAAATCATAATCAAAGAGAAATTATCATAACAAGCCCCGCATCCTACCATCAGACATCATGATCAAAGGGAAATTATCATAACATGCCCCACCTCCAGTCAGACATCATGATCAAAGGGGAATTATCATAACAAGCCCCGCCTCCTACTATCAGACATCATGATCAATGGGGGATTAACAAAACGAGTCCCGCCTCCTACTATCAGACATCATTATCAAAGTGTAATTATTATAACAAGCCCCGCCTCCTATCAAACATCATGATCAATTGGGAATTAACATAACAAGCCCCGCCTCCTATCAAACATCATGATCAATTGGGAATTAACATAACAAGCCCCGCCTCTTACTATCAGACATCATAATCAATGGGGAATTAACATAACAAGTCCCGCCTCCTACTATCAGACATCATGATCAATGGGGAATTATCATAACAAGTCCCGCCTCCTACTATCAGACATCATGACCAAAGGGGAATTATCATAACAAGCCCCGCCTCCTATCAAATATCATGATCAATTGGGAATTAACATAACAAGCCCCGCCTCCTATCAAACATCATGATCAATTGGGAATTAACATAACAAGCCCCGCCTCTTACTATCAGACATCATGATCAATGGGGAATTAACATAACAATCCCCACCTCCTACCATCAGACATCATGACCTAAGGGGAATTATCATAACAAGCCCTGCTTCCTACTATCAGACATCATAATCAAAGGGTAATTAAAACAACAAGCCCCGCCTCCTTCTCTCAGACATAATGATCAAAGGGAAATTATCATAACAAGCCCCACCCACTATCAGACATCATGATCAAAGGGGAATTATCATAACAAGCCCCACCTCCTACTATCAGAAATCATGATCAAAGAGAAATTATCATAACAAGCCCCGCATCCTACCATCAGACATCATGATCAAAGGGAAATTATCATAACAAGCCCCACCTACAATCAGACATCATGATCAAAGGGGAATTATCATAACAAGCCCCGCCTCCTACTATCAGACATCATGATCAATGGGGAATTAACATAACGAGTCCCGCCTCCTACTATCAGACATCATGATCAAAGTGTAATTATTATAACAAGCCCTGCCTCCAATCAGACATCATGATCAATGGGGAATTATCATAACAAGTCCCGCCTCCTACAATCAGACATCATGACCAAAGGGGAATTATCATAACAAGCCCCGCCTCCTATCAAACATCATGATCAATTGGGAATTAACATAACAAGCCCCGCCTCCTATCAAACATCATGATCAATTGGGAATTAACATAAAAAGCCCCGCCTCTTACTATCAGACATCATAATCAATGGGGAATTAACATAACAAGTCCCGCCTCCTACTATCAGACATCATGATCAAAGGGTAATTATCATAACAAGCCCTGCCTCCAATCAGACATCATGATCAATGGGGAATTAACATAACAAGCCCTGCCTCCTACTATCAGACTTCATGATCAATTAACATTATAAACCCCAACTCCTACCATCAGACATCATGATCAATGGGGAATTATCATAACAAGTCCCACCTCCTACCATCAGACATCATGATCAAATGGGAATTATCATAACAAGCCCTGCCTCCTACTATCAGACATCATAATCAAAGGGTAATTAAAACAACAAGCCCCGCCTCCTACTATCAGACATCATGATCAAAGGGGAATTATCATAACAAGCCCCGCCTCCTATCAAACATCATGATCAATTGGGAATTAACATAACAAGCCCCGCCTCCTATCAAACATCATGATCAATTGGGAATTAACATAACAAGCCCCGCCTCTTACTATCAGACATCATAATCAATGGGGAATTAACATAACAAGTCCCGCCTCCTACTATCAGACATCATGATCAAAGGGGAATTATCATAACAAGCCCCACCTCCAATTGGACATCATGATCAAAGGGTAATTATGATAACATGCCCTGCATCCAATCAAACATCATGATCAATGTGGAATTAACATAACAAGCCCTGCCTCCTACTATCAGACTTCATGATCAATGGTCAATTAACATAACAAACCCCACCTCCTACCATCAGACATCATGATCAATGGGGAATTAACATAAAAAACCCACCTCCTACCATCAGACATCATGATCAATGGGGAATTATCATAACAAGTCCCGCCTCCTACTATCAGACATCATGACCAAAGGGGAATTATCATAACAAGCCCCGCCTCCTATCAAACATCATGATCAATTGGGAATTAACATAACAAGCCCCGCCTCCTATCAAACATCATGATCAATTGGGAATTAACATAACAAGCCCCGCCTCTTACTATCAGACATTATAATCAATGGGGAATTAACATAACAAGTCCCGCCTCCTACTATCAGACATCATGATCAAAGGGTAATTATCATAACAAGCCCTGCCTCCAATCAGACATCATGATCAATGGGGAATTAACATAACAAGCCCCGCCTCCTACTATCAGACATCATGACCAAAGGGGAATTATCATAACAAGCCCCGCCTCCTATCAAACATCATGATCAATTGGGAATTAACATAACAAGCCCCGCCTCCTATCAAACATCATGATCAATTGGGAATTAACATAACAAGCCCCGCCTCTTACTATCAGACATCATAATCAATGGGGAATTAACATAACAAGTCCCGCCTCCTACTATCAGACATCATGATCAAAGGGGAATTATCATAACAAGCCCCACCTCTAATCAGACATCATGATCAAAGGGGAATTATCATAACAAGCCCCGCCTCCTACTATCAGACATAATGATCAATGGGGAATTAACATAACGAGTCCCGCCTCCTACGATCAGACATCATGATCAAAGAGAAATTATCATAACAAGCCCCGCATCCTACCATCAGACATCATGATCAAAGGGGAATTATCATAACAAGCCCCACCTCCAATTAGACATCATGATCAAAGGGTAATTATGATAACATGCCCTGCATCCAATCAGACATCATGATCAATAGGGAATTAACATAACAAGCCCCGCCTCCTATCAGACATCATGATCAAATGGGAATTAACATAACAAGTTCCGCCTCCTACCATCAGACATCATGATCAAAGGGGAATGATAATAACAAGCCCCGTCACCTACTATCAGACATCATGATCAAAGGGAAACAAATGATCATAACAACCCCCACCTCCTACCATCAGACATCATGATCAAAGAGGATTGATAATAACAATCCCCCCTACTACCATCAGATATCAAGATCAAAGGGGAATTATCATGACAAGCCCCACCTCCCATCAGACATCATGATCAAAGGAGAATGATCATAACTAGGCCCACCTCCTACTATCAGACATAATGATCAAAGGGAACTTATAATAACATGCCCCGCCTCCGACTATCAGACATCATGATCAATGGGGAACTAACATAACAAGTCCCGCCTCCTACTATCAGACATCATGATCTAAGGGGAATAATCCAAACAAGCCCCGCCTCCTATCACACATAATGATCAAAGGGGAATTAATTAAACAGCCCTGCCTCCTACTATCAGACATCATGATCAAAGGGGAATTAACATAGCAAACCCTGCCACCTACTATCAGAGATCATGATCAAAGGGAAATTATGCTAAGAAGCCCCGCCTCCTACTATCAGACATCATGATCAAAGGGGAATTATCATAACAAGCCACGCCTCCAATCAGACATGATCAAAGGGTAATTAACATAAAAAGCCCCGCCTCCTAATATCAGACATCATGATCAATGGGGAATGAACATAACAAACCACGCTTCCCACTATCAGACATCATGATCAAATGGAAATTATCATAACAAGCCCCACCTACTATCAGACATCATGATCAAAGGGGAATTATCATAACAAGCCCCGCCTCCTAACTGACATGATCAAAGGGGAATTAACAAGCCCCTCCTCCTACCATCAGACATCATGATCAAAGGGAAACAAATGATCATGAAAACCCCCACCTCCTATTATCAGACATCATGATCAATGGGGAATTAACATAACAAGCCCCACCTCCTACCATCAGACATCATGATCTAAGGGGAATTATCATAACAAGCCCTGCCTCCTACTATCAGACATCATGATCAAAGGGGAATTATCATAACAAGCCCCGCCTCCTACTATCAGAAATCATGATCAAAGAGAAATTATCATAACAAGCCCCGCATCCTACCATCAGACATCATGATCAAAGGGGAATTATCATAACAAGCCCCACCTCTAATCAGACATCATGATCAAAGGGGAATTATCATAACAAGCCCCGCCTCCTACTATCAGACATAATGATCAATGGGGAATTAACATAACGAGTCCCGCCTCCTACTATCAGACATCATGATCAATAGGGAATTAACATAACAAGCCCTGCCTCCTACTATCAGACTTCATGATCAATGGTCAATTAACATAACAAACCCCACCTCCTACCATCAGACATCATGATCAATGGGGAATTAACATAACAAGCGCCGCCTCCTATCAGACATCATGATCAAATGGGAATTAACATAACAAGTTCCGCCTCCTACCATCAGACATCATGATCAAAGGGGAATGATAATAACAAGCCCCGTCACCTACTATCAGACATCATGATCAAAGGGAAACAAATGATCATAACAACCCCCACCTCCTACCATCAGACATCATGATCAAAGAGGATTGATAATAACAATCCCCCCCTACTACCATCAGATATCAAGATCAAAGGGGAATTATCATAACAAGCCCCACCTCCCATCAGACATCATGATCAAAGGAGAATGATCATAACTAGGCCCACCTCCTACTATCAGACATAATGATCAAAGGGGAATGATAATAACAAGCCCCATCACCTACTATCAGACATCATGATCAATGGGGAATTAACATAACAAGTCCCGCCTCCTACTATCAGACATCATGATCAAAGGGGATTATCATAAAGAGCCCCGCTTCCAATCAGACATCATGATCAATGGGGAATTAACATAACAAGCCCCGCGTCCTAATATCAGACATCATGATCAATGGGGACTTATAATAACATGCCCCGCCTCCGACTATCAGACATCATGATCAATGGGGAACTAACATAGCGAGCCCCACCTCCTACTATCAGACATCATGATCAAAGGGGAATAATCAAAACAAGCCCCGCCTCCTATCACACATCATGATCAAAGGGGAATTAATTAAACAGCCCTGCCTCCTACTATCAGACATCATGATCAAAGGGGAATTAACATAACAAACCCTGCCACCTACTATCAGAGATCATGATCAAAGGGAAATTATGCTAAGAAGCCCCGCCTCCTACTATCAGACATGATCAAAGGGGAGTTATCATAACAAGCCACGCCTCCAATCAGACATGATCAAAGGGGAATTAACATAAAAAGCCCCGCCTCCTAATATCAGACATCATGATCAATGGGGAATGAACATAACAAACCACGCTTCCCACTATCAGACATCATGATCAAATGGAAATTATCATAACAAGCCCCACCTACTATCAGACATCATGATCAAAGGGGAATTATCATAACAAGCCCCGCCTCCTAACTGACATGATCAAAGGGGAATTAACAAGCCCCTCCTCCTACCATCAGACATCATGATCAAAGGGAAACAAATGATCATGACAACCCCCACCTCCTATTATCAGACATCATGATCAATGGGGAATTAACATAACAAGCCCCACCTCCTACCATCAGACATCATGATCTAAGGGGAATTATCATAACACGCCCTGCCTCCTACTATCAGATATCATAATCAAAGGGTAATTAAAACAACAAGCCCCGCCTCCTGCTCTCAGACATAATGATCAAAGGGAAATCATCATAACAAGCCCCACCTCCTACTATCAGAAATCATAATCAAAGAAAAATTATCATAACAAGCCCCGCATCCTACCATCAGACATCATGATCAAAGGGAAATTATCATAACATGCCCCACCTCCAATCAGACATCATGATCAAAGGGGAATTATCATAACAAGCCCCGCCTCCTACTATCAGACATCATGATCAATGTGGAATTAACATAACGAGTCCCGCCTCCTACTATCAGACATCATGATCAAAGTGTAATTATTATAACAAGCCCCGCCTCCTATCAAACATCATGATCAATTGGGAATTAACATAACAAATCCCGCCTCCTATCAAACATCATGATCAATTGGGAATTAACATAACAAGCCCCGCCTCTTACTATCAGACATCATAATCAATGGGGAATTAACATAACAAGTCCCGCCTCCTACTATCAGACATCATGATCAATGGGGAATTATCATAACAAGTCCCGCCTCCTACTATCAGACATCATGACCAAAGGGGAATTATCATAACAAGCCCCGCCTCCTATCAAACATCATGATCAATTGGGAATTAACATAACAAGCCCCGCCTCCTATCAAACATCATGATCAATTGGGAATTAACATAACAAGCCCCGCCTCTTACTATCAGACATCATGATCAATGGGGAATTAACATAACAAGCCCCACCTCCTACCATCAGACATCATGACCTAAGGGGAATTATCATAACAAGCCCTGCTTCCTACTATCAGACATCATAATCAAAGGGTAATTAAAACAACAAGCCCCGCCTCCTTCTCTCAGACATAATGATCAAAGGGAAATTATCATAACAAGCCCCACCCACTATCAGACATCATGATCAAAGGGGAATTATCATAACAAGCCCCACCTCCTACTATCAGAAATCATGATCAAAGAGAAATTATCATAACAAGCCCCGCATCCTACCATCAGACATCATGATCAAAGGGAAATTATCATAACAAGCCCCACCTACAATCAGACATCATGATCAAAGGGGAATTAACATAACGAGTCCCGCCTCCTACTATCAGACATCATGATCAAAGTGTAATTATTATAACAAGCCCCGCCTCCTATCAAACATCATGATCAATTGGGAATTAACATAACAAGCCCCGCCTCCTATCAAACATCATGATCAATTGGGAATTAACATAACAAGCCCCGCCTCTTACTATCAGACATCATAATCAATGGGGAATTAAAATAACAAGTCCCGCCTCCTACTATCAGACATCATGATCAAAGGGTAATTATTATAACAAGCCCTGCCTCCAATTAGACATCATGACCAAAGGGGAATTAACATAACAAGCCCCGCCTCCTATCAAACATCATGATCAATGATCAATTAACATAACAAACCCCAACTCCTACCATAAGACATCATGATCAATGGGGAATTATCATAACAAGCCCCGTCACCTACTATCAGACATCATGATCAAAGGGAAACAAATGATCATAACAACCCCCGCCTCCTATCAGAAATCATGATCAAAGGGGAATTATCATAAAAAGCCCCACCTCCTACTATCAGACATCATGATCAAAGGGAAACAAATGATCATAACAACCCCCACCTCCTACCATCAGACATCATGATCAAAGAGGATTGATAATAACAATCCCCCCCTCCTACCATCAGATATCAAGATCAAAGGGGAATTATCATAAGCCCCACCTCCGATCAGACATCATGATCAAAGGAGAATTATCATAACTAGGCCCACCTCCTACTATCAGACATAATGATCAAAGGGGAATGATAATAACAAGCCCCATCACCTACTATCAGACATCATGATCAATGGGGAATTAACATAACAAGTCCCGCCTCCTACTATCAGACATCATGATCAAAGGGGATTATCATAAAGAGCCCCGCTTCCAATCAGACATCATGATCAATGTGGAATTAACATAACAAGCCCCGCCTCCTAATATCAGACATCATGATCAATGGGGACTTATGATAACATGCCCCGCCTCCGACTATCAGACATCATGATCAATGGGGAACTAACATAGCGAGCCCCACCTCCTACTATCAGACATAATGATCAAAGGGGAATTATCATAAAAAGCCCTGTCTCCTACTATCAGACTTCATGATCAATGGTCAATTAACATAACAAACCCCACCTCCTACCATCAGACATCATGATCAATGGGGAATTATCATAACAAGCCACATCTCCTATCAGACATCATGATCAAAGGGGAATTATCATAAAAAGCCCTGTCTCCTACTCTCAGACATAATGATCAATGGGGAATGAACATAACAAGCCCCACCTCCTACTATCAGACATCATGATCAATGGGGAATTAACATAACAAGCCCCGCCTCCTACTATCAGACATCATAATCAATGGGGAATTAACATAACAAGTCCCGCCTTCTGCTATCAGACATATTTGATCAAAGGGTAATTATCATAACAAGCCCTACTTCCAATCAGACATCATGATCTATGGGGAATTAACATAACAAGCCCTGCCTCCTACTATCAGACTTCATGATCAATGGGGAATTAACATAACAAGCCCCACCTCCTACTATCAGACATCATGATCAATGGGGAATTAACATAACAAGCCCCGCCTCCTACTATCAGACACCATGATCAAAGGGGAATAATCAAAAAAGGCCCACCTCCTATCAGACATCATGATCAAATGGGAATTAACATAACTAGTTCCGCCTCCTACCATCAGAAATCATGATCAAAGGGGAATGATAATAACAATCCCCGTCACCAACTATCAGACATTAAAATCAAAGGGAAACAAATGATCATAACAACCCCCACCTCCTATTATCAGACATCATGATCAAAGGGGAATGATAATAACAAGCCCCTCCTCCTACCATCAGACATCTTGATCAAAGGGAAACAAATGATCATAACAACCCCCACCTCCTATTATCAGACATCATGATCAATGGGGAATTAACAGAACAAGCCCCACCTCTTACCATCAGACATCATGATCTAAGCAGAATTATAATAACAAGCCCTGCCTCCTACCATCAGACATCATGATCTAAGGGGAATTATCATAACAAGCCTTGCTTCCTACTGTCAGACATCATGATCAAAGCGCAATTAACATAACAAGTCCCGCCTATTACTATCACACATCATGATCAAAGGGAATTAGAATAACAAGCCCCGCCTCCTACCATCAGCAATAATGATGAAATGGGAATTAACATAACAAGCCCTGCCTCCTACTATCATACATCATGA
Source organism: Odontesthes bonariensis (assembly GCF_027942865.1). Lineage (NCBI taxonomy): Eukaryota > Metazoa > Chordata > Actinopteri > Atheriniformes > Atherinopsidae > Odontesthes > Odontesthes bonariensis. The sequence continues at coordinate 30,760,031 of NC_134523.1, forward strand.
TCAAATGGGAATTATCATAACAAGCCCCGCCTCCTATCAGACATGATCAATGGGGAATTAACATCACAAGCCCCGCTTTCTACTAGCAGACATCATGATCGATGGGGAATTAACATAACAAGTCCCGCCTCCTATCAGACATCATGATCAAAGGGTAATTATCAAAACAAGCCCTGCCTCCAATCAGACATCATGATCAATGGGGAATTAACATAACAAGCCCCGCCTCCTACCATCAGACATCATGATCAATGGGGAATTATCATAACAAGTCCCGCCTCCTACTATTAGACATCATGATCAAAGGGGAATTATCTTAACAAGCCCCACCTCCTACTCTCATATATCATGATCAAAGGAGAATTATCATAACAAGCCCCACCTCCTATCAGACATCACGATCAAAGGGGAATTATCATAACAAGCCCCACCTCCAATCTGACACCATGATCAAAGGGAAATTATGATAACAAGCCACGCCTCCAATCAGACATCATGATCAATGGGGAATTAACATAACAAGCTCTGCCTCCTACTATCAGACTTCATGATCAATGGTCAATTAACATAACAAACCCCACCTCCTACTATCAGACATCATGATCAATGGGGAATTAACAAAACAAGCCCCGCCTCCTACTATCAGACACCATGATCAAAGGGGAATAATCAAAACAAGCCCCACCTCCTATCAGACATCATGATCAAATGGGAATTAACATAACAAGTTCCGCCTCCTACGATCAGAAATCATGATCAAAGGGGAATGATAATAACAATCCCTGTCACCAACTATCAGACATTAAAATCAAAGGGAAACAAATGATCATAACAACCCCCACCTCCTATTATCAGACATCATGATCAAAGGGGAATGATAATAACAAGCCCCTCCTCCTACCATCAGACATCTTGATCAAAGGGAAACAAATGATCATAACAACCCCCACCTCCTATTATCAGACATCATGATCAATGGGGAATTAACATAACAAGCCCCACCTCTTACCATCAGACATCATGATCTAAGCGGAATTATAATAACAAGCCCTGCCTCCTACTATCAGACATCATAATCAAAGGGTAATTAACATAACAAGCCCTGCCTCCTACTATCAGATATCATGATCTAAGGGGAATTATCATAACAAGCCTTGCTTCCTACTATCAGACATCATGATCAAAGGGTAATTAACATAACAAGCCCCACCTCCTACTATCAGACATCATGATCAAAGGGGAATTAAAATAACAAGCCCCGCCTCCTAACATCAGCAATAATGATCAAATGGGAATTAACATATCACACCCTGCCTCCTACTATATTATATCATGATCAAAGGAGAATTATCTTAACTTGCCCCACTTCCTACTATCATAAATGATGATCAAAGGAGAATTAACATAACAAGCCCCGCCTCCTACCATCAGACATCATGATCAAATGGGAATTAGCATACCAAGCCCCGCCTCCTACAATCAGAAATCATGGTCAAGTGAGGATTAACATAACAAGCCCCACCTCCTACTATCAGACATCATGATCAAAGAGGAATGATGATAACAATCCCCGCCTCCTACCATCAGACATCATGATCAATGTGGAATTAAAATAGCAAGCCCCACCTCCTACTATCAGACATCATGATCAAAGGGGAATAATCAAAACAAGCCCCGCCTCCTATCAGACATCATGATCAAAGGGGAATTAACATAACAAGCCGCGCCACCTACTATCAGACATCATGATCAAAGGGAAATTATCCTAACAAGCCCTGCCTCCTACTATCAGACATCATGATCTAAGGGGAATTAAAATAACAAGCCCCACCTCCTACTATCAGACATCATGATAAAAGGGGAATAATCAAAACAAGCCCCGCCTCCTATCAGAAATGATGATCAAAGGGGAATTAACATAACAAGCCGCGCCACCTACTATCAGACATCATGATCTAAGGGGAATTAAAATAACAAGCCCCACCTCCTACCATCAGCAATAATGATCAAATGGTAATTAACATAACAAGCCCTGTCTCCTACTATCAGACATCATGATCAATGGGGAATTATCATAACAAGTCCCGCCTCCTACTATTAGACATCATGATCAAAGGGGAATTATCTTAACAAGCCCCACCTCCTACTCTCATATATCATGATCAAAGGAGAATTATCATAACAAGCCCCACCTCCTATCAGACATCACGATCAACGGGGAATTATCATAACAAGCCCTGCATCCAATCAGACATCATGATCAATGGGGAATTATAATAACAAGCCCTGCCTCCTACCATCAGACATCATGATCTAAGGGGAATTATCATAACAAGCCTTGCTTCCTACTATCAGACATCATGATCAAAGCGCAATTAACATAACAAGTCCCGCCTATTACTATCACACATCATGATCAAAGGGAATTAGAATAACAAGCCCCGCCTCCTACCATCAGCAATAATGATGAAATGGGAATTAACATAACAAACCCTGCCTCCTACTATCATACATCATGATCAAAGGGGAATTATCATAACAAGCCCCGCCTCCTATCAGACATCATGATCAATGGGGAATTAACATCACAAGCCCCGCTTTCTACTAGCAGACATCATGATCGATGGGGAATTAACATAACAAGTCCCGCCTCCTATCAGACATCATGATCAATGGGGAATTAACGTAACAAGCCCCGCCTCCTACCATCAGACATCATGATCAATGGGGAATTATCATAACAAGTCCCGCCTCCTACTATTAGACATCATGATCAAAGGGGAATTATCTTAACAAGCCCCACCTCCTACTCTCATATATCATGATCAAAGGAGAATTATCATAACAAGCCCCACCTCCTATCAGACATCACGATCAAAGGGGAATTATCATAACAAGCCCCACCTCCAATCTGACATCATGATCAATGGGGAATTAACATAAAAAACCCCACCTCCTACTATCAGACATCATGATCAATGGGGAATTAACATAACAAGCCCCGCCTCCTACTATCAGACATCATAATCAATGGGGAATTAACATAACAAGTCCCGCCTCCTACTATCAGACATCATGATCAATGGGGAATTAACATAACAAGCCCCGCCTCCTACTCTCAGACATAATGATCAAAGGGGAATGATAATAACAAGTCCCGCCTCCTACTATCAGACACCATGATCAAAGGGGAATAATCAAAACAAGCCCCGCCTCCTATCAGACATCATGATCAAAGTGGAATTAACTCAAAAAGCCCTGCCTCTTACTATCAGACATCATGATCAAAGGGGAATGATGATAACAAGTCCCGCCTCCTACCATCAGACATAATGATCAGAGGGGAATTTCCTTAACATGCCCCGCCTCCTACTATCAGACAGACATCATGATCAAAGGGAAATTATCATAACAAGCCCCGCCTCCTACTATCAGATATCATGATCAATGGGGAATTAACATAACAAGCCCCGCCTCATACTATCAGACTTCATGATCAATGGTCGATTAACATAACAAACCCCACCTCCTAACATCAGAAATCATAATCAATGGGGAATTAACATAACAAGTCCCGCCTCCTACTATCAGACATCATGATCAAAGGGGAATTAACATAACAAGTCCCGCCTTCTGCTATCAGACATATTTGACCAAAGGGTAATTATCATAACAAGCCCTACTTCCAATCAGACATCATGATCTATGGGGAATTAACATAACAAGCCCTGCCTCCTACTATCAGACTTCATGATCAATGGGGAATTAACACAACAAGCCCCACCTCCTACTATCAGACATCATGATCAATGGGGAATTAACATAACAAGCCCCGCCTCCTACTATCAGACACCATGATCAAAGGGGAATAATCAAAAAAGGCCCACCTCCTATCAGACATCATGATCCAATGGGAATTAACATAACTAGTTCCGCCTCCTACCATCAGAAATCATGATCAAAGGGGAATGATAATAACAAGCCCCTCCTCCTACCATCAGACATCTTGATCAAAGCGAAACAAATGATCATAACAACCCCCACCTCCTATTATCAGACATCATGATCAATGGGGAATTAACATAACAAGCCCCACCTCTTACCATCAGACATCATGATCTAAGCGGAATTATAATAACAAGCCCTGCCTCCTACTATCAGACATCATAATCAAAGGGTAATTAACATAACAAGCCCTGCCTCCTACCATCAGACATCATGATCTAAGGGGAATTATCATAACAAGCCTTGCTTCCTACTATCAGACATCATGATCAAAGCGCAATTAAAATAACAAGTCCCGCCTATTACTATCACACATCATGATCAAAGGGAATTAGAATAACAAGCCCCGCCTCCTACCATCAGCAATAATGATGAAATGGGAATTAACATAACAAGCCCTGCCTCCTACTATCATACATCATGATCAAAGGGGAATTATCATAACAAGCCCCGCCTCCTATCAGACATCATGATCAATGGGGAATTAACATCACAAGCCCCGCTTTCTACTAGCAGACATCATGATCGATGGGGAATTAACATAACAAGTCCCGCCTCCTATCAGACATCATGATCAATGGGGAATTAACATAACAAGCCCCGCCTCCTACCATCAGACATCATGATCAATGGGGAATTATCATAACAAGTCCCGCCTCCTACTATTAGACATCATGATCAAAGGGGAATTATCTTAACAAGCCCCACCTCCTACTCTCATATATCATGATCAAAGGAGAATTATCATAACAAGCCCCACCTCCTATCAGACATCACGATCAAAGGGGAATTATCATAACAAGCCCCACCTCCAATCTGACATCATGATCAAAGGGAAATTATGATAACAAGCCCTGCATCCAATCAGACATCATGATCAATGGGGAATTAACATAACAAACCCCACCTCCTACTATCAGACATCATGATCAATGGGGAATTAACATAACAAGCCCCGCCTCCTACTATCAGACATCATAATCAATGGGGAATTAACATAACAAGTCCCGCCTCCTACTATCAGACATCATGATCAATGGGGAATTAACATAACAAGCCCCGCCTCCTACTCTCAGACATAATGATCAAAGGGGAATGATAATAACAAGTCCCGCCTCCTACTATCAGACACCATGATCAAAGGGGAATAATCAAAACAAGCCCCGCCTCCTATCAGACATCATGATCAAAGTGGAATTAACTCAAAAAGCCCTGCCTCTTACTATCAGACATCATAATCAAAGGGGAATTTCCTTAACATGCCCCGCCTCCTACTATCAGACAGACATCATGATCAAAGGGAAATTATCATAACAAGCCCCGCCTCCTACTATCAGACAGACATCATGATCAAAGGGAAATTATCATAACAAGCCCCGCCTCCTACTATCAGATATCATGATCAATGGGGAATTAACATAACAAGCCCCGCCTCATACTATCAGACTTCATGATCAATGGTCGATTAACATAACAAACCCCACCTCCTACCATCAGACATCATAATCAATGGGGAATTAACATAACAAGTCCCGCCTCCTACTATCAGACATCATGATCAAAGTGGATTGATGATAACAATCCCCGCCTCCTACCATCAGATATCAAGTTCAAAGGGGAATGATCATAACTAGTTCCATCTCCTACTATCAGACATGATGATCAAAGGGGAATGATAATAACAAGCCCGTCACCTACTATCAGATATCATGATCAATGGGGAATTAACATAACAAGTCCCGGCTCCTACTATCAGACATCTTGATCAATGGGGATTATCATAAAGAGCCCCGCTTTCAATCAGACATCATGATCAAAGGGTAATTATCATAACAAGCCCCGCCTCCAATCAGACATCATGATCAATGGGGAATTAACATAACAAGCCCTGCCTCCTACTATCAGACATCATGATCAATGGGGAATTAACATAACAAGCCCTGCCTCCTACTATCAGACTTCATGATCAATGGTCAATTAACATAACAAACCCCACCTCCTCCTATCAGACATCATGATCAAAGGGTAATAATCAAAACAAGCCCCGCCTCCTATCAGACATCATGATCAAAGGGGAATTAACATAACAAGCCCCGCCTCCAATCAGACATGATCAAAGGGGAATTAACATAACAAGTCCCGCCTCCTACTATCAGACATCATGATCAAAGGGGAATTATTATAAAAAGCCCCGCCTCCTACTATCAGACATCATGATCAATGGGGAATTAACATAACAAGCCCCGTCACCTACTATCAGACATCACGATCAAAGGGAAATTATCCTAAGAAGCCCCGCCTTCTACTATCAGACATCATGATCAAAGGGGATTGATAATAACAAGTCCCTTCTCCTACCATCAGACATCATTATCAAAGGGAAACAAATGATCATAACAACACCCACCTCCTATTATCAGACATCATGATCAATGGGGAATTAACATAGCAAGCCCCGCCTCCTCCTATCAGACATCATGATCAAAGGCTAATAATCAAAACAAGCCCCGCCTCCTATCAGACATCATGATCAAAGGGGAATTAACATAACAAGCCCCGCCACCTACTATCAGACATCATGATCAAAGGGGAATTATCATAACAAGCCACGCCTCCAATCAGACATGATCAAAGGGGAATTATCATAAAAAGCCACGCCTCCAATCAGACATGATCAAAGGGGAATTATCATAAAAAGCCCCGCCTCCTACTATCAGACATCATGATCAATGGGGAATGAACATAACAAGCCCGGCCTGCTACTATTAGACATCATGATCAAATGAGAATTAACATAACAAACCACGCTTCCCACTATCAGACATCATGATCAAATGGAAATTATCATAACAAGCCCCACCTACTATCAGACATCATGATCAAAGGGGAATTATCCTAAGAAGCCCCGCCTTCTACTATCAGACATCATGACTAAAGGGGAATTATCATAACAACCCCCACCTCCTATTATCAGACATCATGATCAAAGGGGATTGATAATAACAAGTCCCTTCTCCTACCATCAGACATCATTATCAAAGGGAAACAAATGATCATAACAACACCCACCTCCTATTATCAGACATCATGATCAATGGGGAATTAATATAACAAGCCCCACCTCTTATCAGACATCATGATCTAAGCGGAATTATCATAACAAGCCCCGCCTCCTATCAGACATGGTCAAAGGGGAATTAACAAGCCCCTCCTCCTACCATCAGACATTATGATCAAAGGGAAACAAATGATCATAACAAACCCCACCTCCTATTATCAGACATCATGATCAATGGGGAATTAACATAACAAGCCCCACCTCCTACCATCATACATCATGATCAAAGGGGAATAATCAAAACAAGCCCCACCTCCTACTATCAGACATCACGATCAAAGGGAAATTATCCTAAGAAGCCCCGCCTCCTACTATCAAACATCATGATCAAAGGGGAATTATAATAACAAGCCACGCCTCAAATCAGACATGATCAAAGGGGAATTAACATAAGAAGTCCCGCCTAATACCATCAGACATCATGATCAATGGGGAATTAACATAAAAAGCCCCGCCTCCTACCATCAGAAATCATGATCAAAGAGAAATTATCATAACAAGCCCCGCATCCTACCATCAGCCATCATGATCAAAGGGGAATTATCATAACAAGCCCCACCTCCAATCAGACATCATGATCAAAGGGGTATTATCATAACAAGCCCCGCCTCTTACTATCACACATCATGATCAATGGGGAATTAACATAACAAGCCCCGCCTCGTACTATCAGACATCATAATCAATGGGGAATTAACATAACAAGTCCCGCCTCCTACTATCAGAAATCATGATCAAATGGTAATTATCATAACAAGCCCTGCCTCCAATCAGACATCATGATCAATGCGGAATTATCATAACAAGTCCCGCCTCCTACTATCAGACATCATGATCAAAGGGGAATTTTCATAACAAGCCCCGCCTCCTCTAAAACATCATGATCAATTGGTAATTAACATAACAAGCCCCGCCTCCTACTATCAGACGTCATAATCAATGGGGAATTAACATAACAAGTCCCGCCTCCTGCTATCAGACATCATGATCAAAGGGTAATTATCATAACAAGCCCTGCCTCCAATCAGACATCATTATCAATAGTCAATTAACATAACAAACCCCAACTCCTACCATCAGACATAATGATCAATGGGGAATTATCATAACAAGTCCCCCCTCCTACTATCAGACATCATTTTCAAAGGGGAATTATAATAACAAGCCCCGCCTCCTATCAGAAATCATGATCAAAGGGGAAATATCATAAAAAGCCCCACCTCCTACTATCGGACATCATGATCAAAGGGGAATTATCATAACAAGCCTAACTTCCGATCAGACATGATGATCAAAGTGTAATTATCATAACAAGCCCTGCCTCCAATCAGACATCATGATCAATTGGAAATTAACATAACAAGTCCCGCCACCTACTATCAGACATCATGATCAAAGAGAAATTATCATAACAAGTCCCGCCTCCTACTATCAGACATGATGATCAAAGGGTAATTATCATAACAAGCCCTGCCTCCATTCAGAAATCATGATCAAAGGGTAATTATCATAACAAGCCCTGCCTCCAATCAGACATCATGATCAATTGGAAATTAACATAACAAGTCCCGCCTCCTACTATCAGACATCATGATCAAAGAGAAATTATCATAACAAGCCCCGCATCCTACCATCAGATATCATGATCAAAGGGGAATTATCATAAAAAGCCCCACCTCCTACTATCAGACATCATGATCAAAGGGGAATTATCATAACAAGCCCCGCCTCCTATCAGACATCATGATCAGTTGGAAATTAACATAACAAGTCCCGCCTCCTACTATCAGACTTCATGATCAATGGTCAATTAACATAACAAACCCCAACTCCTACCATCAGACATCATGATCAATGGTGAATTATCATAACAAGTCCCGCCTCCTATCAGAAATCATGATCGAAGGGGAATTATCATAAAAAGCCCCATCTCCTACTATCAGACATCATGATCAAAGGGGAATTATCATAACAAGCCCCGCCTCCTATCAGACATCATGATCAATTTGAAATTAACATAACAAGTCCCGCCTCCTACTATCAGACATCATGATCAAAGAGAAATTATCATAACAAGCCCCGAATCCTACCAGCAGACATCATGATCAAGGGGAATTATCATAACAAGCCCCACCTCCAATCAGACATCATGATCAAAGGGGAATTAACATAACAAGCCCTGCCTCCTACTATCAGACTTCATGATCAATGGTCAATTAAAATAACAAGCCCCGCCTCCTACTATCAGACATCATGATCAAAGGGGAATTATCATAACAAGCCACGCCTCCTACTATCAGACATCATGATCAAAGGGGAATTATCATAAAAAGCCCCGCCTCCTACTATCAGACATCATGATCAAAGGGGAATTATCATAACAAGCCACGCCTCCAATCAGACATGATCAAAGGGGAATTATCATAAAAAGCCACGCCTCCAATCAGACATGATCAAAGGGGAATTATCATAAAAAGCCCCGCCTCCTACTATCAGACATCATGATCAATGGGGAATGAACATAACAAGCCCGGCCTGCTACTATTAGACATCATGATCAAATGAGAATTAACATAACAAACCACGCTTCCCACTATCAGACATCATGATCAAATGGAAATTATCATAACAAGCCCCACCTACTATCAGACATCATGATCAAAGGGGAATTATCCTAAGAAGCCCCGCCTTCTACTATCAGACATCATGATCAAAGGGGAATGATGATAACAAGTCCCGCCTCCTACCATCAGACATAATGATCAGAGGGGAATTTCCTTAACATGCCCCGCCTCCTACTATCAGACAGACATCATGATCAAAGGGAAATTATCATAACAAGCCCCGCCTCCTACTATCAGATATCATGATCAATGGGGAATTAACATAACAAGCCCCGCCTCATACTATCAGACTTCATGATCAATGGTCGATTAACATAACAAACCCCACCTCCTAACATCAGAAATCATAATCAATGGGGAATTAACATAACAAGTCCCGCCTCCTACTATCAGACATCATGATCAAAGGGGAATTAACATAACAAGTCCCGCCTTCTGCTATCAGACATATTTGACCAAAGGGTAATTATCATAACAAGCCCTACTTCCAATCAGACATCATGATCTATGGGGAATTAACATAACAAGCCCTGCCTCCTACTATCAGACTTCATGATCAATGGGGAATTAACACAACAAGCCCCACCTCCTACTATCAGACATCATGATCAATGGGGAATTAACATAACAAGCCCCGCCTCCTACTATCAGACACCATGATCAAAGGGGAATAATCAAAAAAGGCCCACCTCCTATCAGACATCATGATCCAATGGGAATTAACATAACTAGTTCCGCCTCCTACCATCAGAAATCATGATCAAAGGGGAATGATAATAACAAGCCCCTCCTCCTACCATCAGACATCTTGATCAAAGCGAAACAAATGATCATAACAACCCCCACCTCCTATTATCAGACATCATGATCAATGGGGAATTAACATAACAAGCCCCACCTCTTACCATCAGACATCATGATCTAAGCGGAATTATAATAACAAGCCCTGCCTCCTACTATCAGACATCATAATCAAAGGGTAATTAACATAACAAGCCCTGCCTCCTACCATCAGACATCATGATCTAAGGGGAATTATCATAACAAGCCTTGCTTCCTACTATCAGACATCATGATCAAAGCGCAATTAAAATAACAAGTCCCGCCTATTACTATCACACATCATGATCAAAGGGAATTAGAATAACAAGCCCCGCCTCCTACCATCAGCAATAATGATGAAATGGGAATTAACATAACAAGCCCTGCCTCCTACTATCATACATCATGATCAAAGGGGAATTATCATAACAAGCCCCGCCTCCTATCAGACATCATGATCAATGGGGAATTAACATCACAAGCCCCGCTTTCTACTAGCAGACATCATGATCGATGGGGAATTAACATAACAAGTCCCGCCTCCTATCAGACATCATGATCAATGGGGAATTAACATAACAAGCCCCGCCTCCTACCATCAGACATCATGATCAATGGGGAATTATCATAACAAGTCCCGCCTCCTACTATTAGACATCATGATCAAAGGGGAATTATCTTAACAAGCCCCACCTCCTACTCTCATATATCATGATCAAAGGAGAATTATCATAACAAGCCCCACCTCCTATCAGACATCACGATCAAAGGGGAATTATCATAACAAGCCCCACCTCCAATCTGACATCATGATCAAAGGGAAATTATGATAACAAGCCCTGCATCCAATCAGACATCATGATCAATGGGGAATTAACATAACAAACCCCACCTCCTACTATCAGACATCATGATCAATGGGGAATTAACATAACAAGCCCCGCCTCCTACTATCAGACATCATAATCAATGGGGAATTAACATAACAAGTCCCGCCTCCTACTATCAGACATCATGATCAATGGGGAATTAACATAACAAGCCCCGCCTCCTACTCTCAGACATAATGATCAAAGGGGAATGATAATAACAAGTCCCGCCTCCTACTATCAGACACCATGATCAAAGGGGAATAATCAAAACAAGCCCCGCCTCCTATCAGACATCATGATCAAAGTGGAATTAACTCAAAAAGCCCTGCCTCTTACTATCAGACATCATAATCAAAGGGGAATTTCCTTAACATGCCCCGCCTCCTACTATCAGACAGACATCATGATCAAAGGGAAATTATCATAACAAGCCCCGCCTCCTACTATCAGACAGACATCATGATCAAAGGGAAATTATCATAACAAGCCCCGCCTCCTACTATCAGATATCATGATCAATGGGGAATTAACATAACAAGCCCCGCCTCATACTATCAGACTTCATGATCAATGGTCGATTAACATAACAAACCCCACCTCCTACCATCAGACATCATAATCAATGGGGAATTAACATAACAAGTCCCGCCTCCTACTATCAGACATCATGATCAAAGTGGATTGATGATAACAATCCCCGCCTCCTACCATCAGATATCAAGTTCAAAGGGGAATGATCATAACTAGTTCCATCTCCTACTATCAGACATGATGATCAAAGGGGAATGATAATAACAAGCCCGTCACCTACTATCAGATATCATGATCAATGGGGAATTAACATAACAAGTCCCGGCTCCTACTATCAGACATCTTGATCAATGGGGATTATCATAAAGAGCCCCGCTTTCAATCAGACATCATGATCAAAGGGTAATTATCATAACAAGCCCCGCCTCCAATCAGACATCATGATCAATGGGGAATTAACATAACAAGCCCTGCCTCCTACTATCAGACATCATGATCAATGGGGAATTAACATAACAAGCCCTGCCTCCTACTATCAGACTTCATGATCAATGGTCAATTAACATAACAAACCCCACCTCCTCCTATCAGACATCATGATCAAAGGGTAATAATCAAAACAAGCCCCGCCTCCTATCAGACATCATGATCAAAGGGGAATTAACATAACAAGCCCCGCCTCCAATCAGACATGATCAAAGGGGAATTAACATAACAAGTCCCGCCTCCTACTATCAGACATCATGATCAAAGGGGAATTATTATAAAAAGCCCCGCCTCCTACTATCAGACATCATGATCAATGGGGAATTAACATAACAAGCCCCGTCACCTACTATCAGACATCACGATCAAAGGGAAATTATCCTAAGAAGCCCCGCCTTCTACTATCAGACATCATGATCAAAGGGGATTGATAATAACAAGTCCCTTCTCCTACCATCAGACATCATTATCAAAGGGAAACAAATGATCATAACAACACCCACCTCCTATTATCAGACATCATGATCAATGGGGAATTAACATAGCAAGCCCCGCCTCCTCCTATCAGACATCATGATCAAAGGCTAATAATCAAAACAAGCCCCGCCTCCTATCAGACATCATGATCAAAGGGGAATTAACATAACAAGCCCCGCCACCTACTATCAGACATCATGATCAAAGGGGAATTATCATAACAAGCCACGCCTCCAATCAGACATGATCAAAGGGGAATTATCATAAAAAGCCACGCCTCCAATCAGACATGATCAAAGGGGAATTATCATAAAAAGCCCCGCCTCCTACTATCAGACATCATGATCAATGGGGAATGAACATAACAAGCCCGGCCTGCTACTATTAGACATCATGATCAAATGAGAATTAACATAACAAACCACGCTTCCCACTATCAGACATCATGATCAAATGGAAATTATCATAACAAGCCCCACCTACTATCAGACATCATGATCAAAGGGGAATTATCCTAAGAAGCCCCGCCTTCTACTATCAGACATCATGACTAAAGGGGAATTATCATAACAACCCCCACCTCCTATTATCAGACATCATGATCAAAGGGGATTGATAATAACAAGTCCCTTCTCCTACCATCAGACATCATTATCAAAGGGAAACAAATGATCATAACAACACCCACCTCCTATTATCAGACATCATGATCAATGGGGAATTAATATAACAAGCCCCACCTCTTATCAGACATCATGATCTAAGCGGAATTATCATAACAAGCCCCGCCTCCTATCAGACATGGTCAAAGGGGAATTAACAAGCCCCTCCTCCTACCATCAGACATTATGATCAAAGGGAAACAAATGATCATAACAAACCCCACCTCCTATTATCAGACATCATGATCAATGGGGAATTAACATAACAAGCCCCACCTCCTACCATCATACATCATGATCAAAGGGGAATAATCAAAACAAGCCCCACCTCCTACTATCAGACATCACGATCAAAGGGAAATTATCCTAAGAAGCCCCGCCTCCTACTATCAAACATCATGATCAAAGGGGAATTATAATAACAAGCCACGCCTCAAATCAGACATGATCAAAGGGGAATTAACATAAGAAGTCCCGCCTAATACCATCAGACATCATGATCAATGGGGAATTAACATAAAAAGCCCCGCCTCCTACCATCAGAAATCATGATCAAAGAGAAATTATCATAACAAGCCCCGCATCCTACCATCAGCCATCATGATCAAAGGGGAATTATCATAACAAGCCCCACCTCCAATCAGACATCATGATCAAAGGGGTATTATCATAACAAGCCCCGCCTCTTACTATCACACATCATGATCAATGGGGAATTAACATAACAAGCCCCGCCTCGTACTATCAGACATCATAATCAATGGGGAATTAACATAACAAGTCCCGCCTCCTACTATCAGAAATCATGATCAAATGGTAATTATCATAACAAGCCCTGCCTCCAATCAGACATCATGATCAATGCGGAATTATCATAACAAGTCCCGCCTCCTACTATCAGACATCATGATCAAAGGGGAATTTTCATAACAAGCCCCGCCTCCTCTAAAACATCATGATCAATTGGTAATTAACATAACAAGCCCCGCCTCCTACTATCAGACGTCATAATCAATGGGGAATTAACATAACAAGTCCCGCCTCCTGCTATCAGACATCATGATCAAAGGGTAATTATCATAACAAGCCCTGCCTCCAATCAGACATCATTATCAATAGTCAATTAACATAACAAACCCCAACTCCTACCATCAGACATAATGATCAATGGGGAATTATCATAACAAGTCCCCCCTCCTACTATCAGACATCATTTTCAAAGGGGAATTATAATAACAAGCCCCGCCTCCTATCAGAAATCATGATCAAAGGGGAAATATCATAAAAAGCCCCACCTCCTACTATCGGACATCATGATCAAAGGGGAATTATCATAACAAGCCTAACTTCCGATCAGACATGATGATCAAAGTGTAATTATCATAACAAGCCCTGCCTCCAATCAGACATCATGATCAATTGGAAATTAACATAACAAGTCCCGCCACCTACTATCAGACATCATGATCAAAGAGAAATTATCATAACAAGTCCCGCCTCCTACTATCAGACATGATGATCAAAGGGTAATTATCATAACAAGCCCTGCCTCCATTCAGAAATCATGATCAAAGGGTAATTATCATAACAAGCCCTGCCTCCAATCAGACATCATGATCAATTGGAAATTAACATAACAAGTCCCGCCTCCTACTATCAGACATCATGATCAAAGAGAAATTATCATAACAAGCCCCGCATCCTACCATCAGATATCATGATCAAAGGGGAATTATCATAAAAAGCCCCACCTCCTACTATCAGACATCATGATCAAAGGGGAATTATCATAACAAGCCCCGCCTCCTATCAGACATCATGATCAGTTGGAAATTAACATAACAAGTCCCGCCTCCTACTATCAGACTTCATGATCAATGGTCAATTAACATAACAAACCCCAACTCCTACCATCAGACATCATGATCAATGGTGAATTATCATAACAAGTCCCGCCTCCTATCAGAAATCATGATCGAAGGGGAATTATCATAAAAAGCCCCATCTCCTACTATCAGACATCATGATCAAAGGGGAATTATCATAACAAGCCCCGCCTCCTATCAGACATCATGATCAATTTGAAATTAACATAACAAGTCCCGCCTCCTACTATCAGACATCATGATCAAAGAGAAATTATCATAACAAGCCCCGAATCCTACCAGCAGACATCATGATCAAGGGGAATTATCATAACAAGCCCCACCTCCAATCAGACATCATGATCAAAGGGGAATTAACATAACAAGCCCTGCCTCCTACTATCAGACTTCATGATCAATGGTCAATTAAAATAACAAGCCCCGCCTCCTACTATCAGACATCATGATCAAAGGGGAATTATCATAACAAGCCACGCCTCCTACTATCAGACATCATGATCAAAGGGGAATTATCATAAAAAGCCCCGCCTCCTACTATCAGACATCATGATCAAAGGGGAATTATCATAACAAGCCACGCCTCCAATCAGACATGATCAAAGGGGAATTATCATAAAAAGCCACGCCTCCAATCAGACATGATCAAAGGGGAATTATCATAAAAAGCCCCGCCTCCTACTATCAGACATCATGATCAATGGGGAATGAACATAACAAGCCCGGCCTGCTACTATTAGACATCATGATCAAATGAGAATTAACATAACAAACCACGCTTCCCACTATCAGACATCATGATCAAATGGAAATTATCATAACAAGCCCCACCTACTATCAGACATCATGATCAAAGGGGAATTATCCTAAGAAGCCCCGCCTTCTACTATCAGACATCATGACTAAAGGGGAATTATCATAACAACCCCCACCTCCTATTATCAGACATCATGATCAAAGGGGATTGATAATAACAAGTCCCTTCTCCTACCATCAGACATCATTATCAAAGGGAAACAAATGATCATAACAACACCCACCTCCTATTATCAGACATCATGATCAATGGGGAATTAATATAACAAGCCCCACCTCTTATCAGACATCATGATCTAAGCGGAATTATCATAACAAGCCCCGCCTCCTATCAGACATGGTCAAAGGGGAATTAACAAGCCCCTCCTCCTACCATCAGACATTATGATCAAAGGGAAACAAATGATCATAACAAACCCCACCTCCTATTATCAGACATCATGATCAATGGGGAATTAACATAACAAGCCCCACCTCCTACCATCATACATCATGATCAAAGGGGAATAATCAAAACAAGCCCCACCTCCTACTATCAGACATCACGATCAAAGGGAAATTATCCTAAGAAGCCCCGCCTCCTACTATCAAACATCATGATCAAAGGGGAATTATAATAACAAGCCACGCCTCAAATCAGACATGATCAAAGGGGAATTAACATAAAAAGCCCCGCCTCCTACCATCAGAAATCATGATCAAAGAGAAATTATCATAACAAGCCCCGCATCCTACCATCAGCCATCATGATCAAAGGGGAATTATCATAACAAGCCCCACCTCCAATCAGACATCATGATCAAAGGGGTATTATCATAACAAGCCCCGCCTCTTACTATCACACATCATGATCAATGGGGAATTAACATAACAAGCCCCGCCTCGTACTATCAGACATCATAATCAATGGGGAATTAACATAACAAGTCCCGCCTCCTACTATCAGAAATCATGATCAAATGGTAATTATCATAACAAGCCCTGCCTCCAATCAGACATCATGATCAATGCGGAATTATCATAACAAGTCCCGCCTCCTACTATCAGACATCATGATCAAAGGGGAATTTTCATAACAAGCCCCGCCTCCTCTAAAACATCATGATCAATTGGTAATTAACATAACAAGCCCCGCCTCCTACTATCAGACGTCATAATCAATGGGGAATTAACATAACAAGTCCCGGCTCCTACTATCAGACATCTTGATCAATGGGGATTATCATAAAGAGCCCCGCTTTCAATCAGACATCATGATCAAAGGGTAATTATCATAACAAGCCCCGCCTCCAATCAGACATCATGATCAATGGGGAATTAACATAACAAGCCCTGCCTCCTACTATCAGACATCATGATCAATGGGGAATTAACATAACAAGCCCTGCCTCCTACTATCAGACTTCATGATCAATGGTCAATTAACATAACAAACCCCACCTCCTCCTATCAGACATCATGATCAAAGGGTAATAATCAAAACAAGCCCCGCCTCCTATCAGACATCATGATCAAAGGGGAATTAACATAACAAGCCCCGCCTCCAATCAGACATGATCAAAGGGGAATTAACATAACAAGTCCCGCCTCCTACTATCAGACATCATGATCAAAGGGGAATTATTATAAAAAGCCCCGCCTCCTACTATCAGACATCATGATCAATGGGGAATTAACATAACAAGCCCCGTCACCTACTATCAGACATCACGATCAAAGGGAAATTATCCTAAGAAGCCCCGCCTTCTACTATCAGACATCATGATCAAAGGGGATTGATAATAACAAGTCCCTTCTCCTACCATCAGACATCATTATCAAAGGGAAACAAATGATCATAACAACACCCACCTCCTATTATCAGACATCATGATCAATGGGGAATTAACATAGCAAGCCCCGCCTCCTCCTATCAGACATCATGATCAAAGGCTAATAATCAAAACAAGCCCCGCCTCCTATCAGACATCATGATCAAAGGGGAATTAACATAACAAGCCCCGCCACCTACTATCAGACATCATGATCAAAGGGGAATTATCATAACAAGCCACGCCTCCAATCAGACATGATCAAAGGGGAATTATCATAAAAAGCCACGCCTCCAATCAGACATGATCAAAGGGGAATTATCATAAAAAGCCCCGCCTCCTACTATCAGACATCATGATCAATGGGGAATGAACATAACAAGCCCGGCCTGCTACTATTAGACATCATGATCAAATGAGAATTAACATAACAAACCACGCTTCCCACTATCAGACATCATGATCAAATGGAAATTATCATAACAAGCCCCACCTACTATCAGACATCATGATCAAAGGGGAATTATCCTAAGAAGCCCCGCCTTCTACTATCAGACATCATGACTAAAGGGGAATTATCATAACAACCCCCACCTCCTATTATCAGACATCATGATCAAAGGGGATTGATAATAACAAGTCCCTTCTCCTACCATCAGACATCATTATCAAAGGGAAACAAATGATCATAACAACACCCACCTCCTATTATCAGACATCATGATCAATGGGGAATTAATATAACAAGCCCCACCTCTTATCAGACATCATGATCTAAGCGGAATTATCATAACAAGCCCCGCCTCCTATCAGACATGGTCAAAGGGGAATTAACAAGCCCCTCCTCCTACCATCAGACATTATGATCAAAGGGAAACAAATGATCATAACAAACCCCACCTCCTATTATCAGACATCATGATCAATGGGGAATTAACATAACAAGCCCCACCTCCTACCATCATACATCATGATCAAAGGGGAATAATCAAAACAAGCCCCACCTCCTACTATCAGACATCACGATCAAAGGGAAATTATCCTAAGAAGGCCCGCCTCCTACTATCAAACATCATGATCAAAGGGGAATTATAATAACAAGCCACGCCTCAAATCAGACATGATCAAAGGGGAATTAACATAAGAAGTCCCGCCTAATACCATCAGACATCATGATCAATGGGGAATTAACATAAAAAGCCCCGCCTCCTACCATCAGAAATCATGATCAAAGAGAAATTATCATAACAAGCCCCGCATCCTACCATCAGCCATCATGATCAAAGGGGAATTATCATAACAAGCCCCACCTCCAATCAGACATCATGATCAAAGGGGTATTATCATAACAAGCCCCGCCTCTTACTATCACACATCATGATCAATGGGGAATTAACATAACAAGCCCCGCCTCGTACTATCAGACATCATAATCAATGGGGAATTAACATAACAAGTCCCGCCTCCTACTATCAGAAATCATGATCAAATGGTAATTATCATAACAAGCCCTGCCTCCAATCAGACATCATGATCAATGCGGAATTATCATAACAAGTCCCGCCTCCTACTATCAGACATCATGATCAAAGGGGAATTTTCATAACAAGCCCCGCCTCCTCTAAAACATCATGATCAATTGGTAATTAACATAACAAGCCCCGCCTCCTACTATCAGACGTCATAATCAATGGGGAATTAACATAACAAGTCCCGCCTCCTGCTATCAGACATCATGATCAAAGGGTAATTATCATAACAAGCCCTGCCTCCAATCAGACATCATTATCAATAGTCAATTAACATAACAAACCCCAACTCCTACCATCAGACATAATGATCAATGGGGAATTATCATAACAAGTCCCCCCTCCTACTATCAGACATCATTTTCAAAGGGGAATTATAATAACAAGCCCCGCCTCCTATCAGAAATCATGATCAAAGGGGAAATATCATAAAAAGCCCCACCTCCTACTATCGGACATCATGATCAAAGGGGAATTATCATAACAAGCCTAACTTCCGATCAGACATGATGATCAAAGTGTAATTATCATAACAAGCCCTGCCTCCAATCAGACATCATGATCAATTGGAAATTAACATAACAAGTCCCGCCACCTACTATCAGACATCATGATCAAAGAGAAATTATCATAACAAGTCCCGCCTCCTACTATCAGACATGATGATCAAAGGGTAATTATCATAACAAGCCCTGCCTCCATTCAGAAATCATGATCAAAGGGTAATTATCATAACAAGCCCTGCCTCCAATCAGACATCATGATCAATTGGAAATTAACATAACAAGTCCCGCCTCCTACTATCAGACATCATGATCAAAGAGAAATTATCATAACAAGCCCCGCATCCTACCATCAGATATCATGATCAAAGGGGAATTATCATAAAAAGCCCCACCTCCTACTATCAGACATCATGATCAAAGGGGAATTATCATAACAAGCCCCGCCTCCTATCAGACATCATGATCAGTTGGAAATTAACATAACAAGTCCCGCCTCCTACTATCAGACTTCATGATCAATGGTCAATTAACATAACAAACCCCAACTCCTACCATCAGACATCATGATCAATGGTGAATTATCATAACAAGTCCCGCCTCCTATCAGAAATCATGATCGAAGGGGAATTATCATAAAAAGCCCCATCTCCTACTATCAGACATCATGATCAAAGGGGAATTATCATAACAAGCCCCGCCTCCTATCAGACATCATGATCAATTTGAAATTAACATAACAAGTCCCGCCTCCTACTATCAGACATCATGATCAAAGAGAAATTATCATAACAAGCCCCGAATCCTACCAGCAGACATCATGATCAAGGGGAATTATCATAACAAGCCCCACCTCCAATCAGACATCATGATCAAAGGGGAATTAACATAACAAGCCCTGCCTCCTACTATCAGACTTCATGATCAATGGTCAATTAAAATAACAAGCCCCGCCTCCTACTATCAGACATCATGATCAAAGGGGAATTATCATAACAAGCCACGCCTCCTACTATCAGACATCATGATCAAAGGGGAATTATCATAAAAAGCCCCGCCTCCTACTATCAGACATCATGATCAAAGGGGAATTATCATAACAAGCCACGCCTCCAATCAGACATGATCAAAGGGGAATTATCATAAAAAGCCACGCCTCCAATCAGACATGATCAAAGGGGAATTATCATAAAAAGCCCCGCCTCCTACTATCAGACATCATGATCAATGGGGAATGAACATAACAAGCCCGGCCTGCTACTATTAGACATCATGATCAAATGAGAATTAACATAACAAACCACGCTTCCCACTATCAGACATCATGATCAAATGGAAATTATCATAACAAGCCCCACCTACTATCAGACATCATGATCAAAGGGGAATTATCCTAAGAAGCCCCGCCTTCTACTATCAGACATCATGACTAAAGGGGAATTATCATAACAACCCCCACCTCCTATTATCAGACATCATGATCAAAGGGGATTGATAATAACAAGTCCCTTCTCCTACCATCAGACATCATTATCAAAGGGAAACAAATGATCATAACAACACCCACCTCCTATTATCAGACATCATGATCAATGGGGAATTAATATAACAAGCCCCACCTCTTATCAGACATCATGATCTAAGCGGAATTATCATAACAAGCCCCGCCTCCTATCAGACATGGTCAAAGGGGAATTAACAAGCCCCTCCTCCTACCATCAGACATTATGATCAAAGGGAAACAAATGATCATAACAAACCCCACCTCCTATTATCAGACATCATGATCAATGGGGAATTAACATAACAAGCCCCACCTCCTACCATCATACATCATGATCAAAGGGGAATAATCAAAACAAGCCCCACCTCCTACTATCAGACATCACGATCAAAGGGAAATTATCCTAAGAAGCCCCGCCTCCTACTATCAAACATCATGATCAAAGGGGAATTATAATAACAAGCCACGCCTCAAATCAGACATGATCAAAGGGGAATTAACATAAAAAGCCCCGCCTCCTACCATCAGAAATCATGATCAAAGAGAAATTATCATAACAAGCCCCGCATCCTACCATCAGCCATCATGATCAAAGGGGAATTATCATAACAAGCCCCACCTCCAATCAGACATCATGATCAAAGGGGTATTATCATAACAAGCCCCGCCTCTTACTATCACACATCATGATCAATGGGGAATTAACATAACAAGCCCCGCCTCGTACTATCAGACATCATAATCAATGGGGAATTAACATAACAAGTCCCGCCTCCTACTATCAGAAATCATGATCAAATGGTAATTATCATAACAAGCCCTGCCTCCAATCAGACATCATGATCAATGCGGAATTATCATAACAAGTCCCGCCTCCTACTATCAGACATCATGATCAAAGGGGAATTTTCATAACAAGCCCCGCCTCCTCTAAAACATCATGATCAATTGGTAATTAACATAACAAGCCCCGCCTCCTACTATCAGACGTCATAATCAATGGGGAATTAACATAACAAGTCCCGCCTCCTGCTATCAGACATCATGATCAAAGGGTAATTATCATAACAAGCCCTGCCTCCAATCAGACATCATTATCAATGGTCAATTAACATAACAAACCCCAACTCCTACCATCAGACATAATGATCAATGGGGAATTATCATAACAAGTCCCCCCTCCTACTATCAGACATCATTTTCAAAGGGGAATTATAATAACAAGCCTAACTTCCGATCAGACATGATGATCAAAGGGTAATTATCATAACAAGCCCTGCCTCCAATCAGACATCATGATCAATTGGAAATTAACATAACAAGTCCCGCCACCTACTATCAGACATCATGATCAAAGAGAAATTATCATAACAAGTCCCGCCTCCTACTATCAGACATGATGATCAAAGGGTAATTATCATAACAAGCCCTGCCTCCATTCAGAAATCATGATCAAAGGGTAATTATCATAACAAGCCCTGCCTCCAATCAGACATCATGATCAATTGGAAATTAACATAACAAGTCCCGCCTCCTACTATCAGACATCATGATCAAAGAGAAATTATCATAACAAGCCCCGCATCCTACCATCAGATATCATGATCAAAGGGGAATTATCATAAAAAGCCCCACCTCCTACTATCAGACATCATGATCAAAGGGGAATTATCATAACAAGCCCCGCCTCCTATCAGACATCATGATCAGTTGGAAATTAACATAACAAGTCCCGCCTCCTACTATCAGACTTCATGATCAATGGTCAATTAACATAACAAACCCCAACTCCTACCATCAGACATCATGATCAATGGTGAATTATCATAACAAGTCCCGCCTCCTATCAGAAATCATGATCGAAGGGGAATTATCATAAAAAGCCCCATCTCCTACTATCAGACATCATGATCAAAGGGGAATTATCATAACAAGCCCCGCCTCCTATCAGACATCATGATCAATTTGAAATTAACATAACAAGTCCCGCCTCCTACTATCAGACATCATGATCAAAGAGAAATTATCATAACAAGCCCCGAATCCTACCAGCAGACATCATGATCAAGGGGAATTATCATAACAAGCCCCACCTCCAATCAGACATCATGATCAAAGGGGAATTAACATAACAAGCCCTGCCTCCTACTATCAGACTTCATGATCAATGGTCAATTAAAATAACAAGCCCCGCCTCCTACTATCAGACATCATGATCAAAGGGGAATTATCATAACAAGCCACGCCTCCTACTATCAGACATCATGATCAAAGGGGAATTATCATAAAAAGCCCCGCCTCCTACTATCAGACATCATGATCAATGGGGAATGAACATAACAAGCCCGGCCTGCTACTATTAGACATTATGATCAAATGAGAATTAACATAACAAACCACGCTTCCCACTATCAGACATCATGATCAAATGGAAATTATCATAACAAGCCCCACCTACTATCAGATATCATGATCAAAGAGGTATTATAATAACAAGCCCCGCCTCCTATCAGACATGATCAAAGGGGAATTAACAAGCCCCTCCTCCTACCATCACACATCATGATCAAAGGGAAACAAATGATCATAACAACCCCCACCTCCTACCATCAGACATCATGATCAAAGGGGAATTAAGATAACAAGCCCCGCCTCCTACCATCAGCAATAATGATCAAATGGGAATTAACATATCAAACCCTGCCTCCTACTATATTACATCAAGATCAAAGGGGAATTATCTTAACTTGCCCCACCTCCTACTATCATAAATCATGATCAAAGGAGAATTAACATAACAAGCCTCGCCTCCTACCATCAGACATCATGATCAAATGGGAATTAGCATACCATGCCCCACCTCCTAAAATAAGAAATCATGGTCAAAAGAGAAATAACATAACAAGCCCCACCTCCTACTATCAGACATCATTATCAAAGGGGTAGTATAATAACAAGCCCCTTCACCTACCATCAGATATCAAGTTCAAAGGGGAATGATCATAACTAGTTCCACTTCCTACTATCAGACATAATGGTCAAAGGGGAATGATAATAACAAGTCCCGCCTCCTACTATCAGAAATCATGATCAAAGAGAAATTATCATAACAAGCCCCGCATCCTACCATCAGACATAATGATCAAAGGGGAATTATCATAACAAGCCCCGCCTCCAATCAGACATCATGATCAATGGGGAATTAACATAACAAGACCCGCCTCCTACTATCAGACATCATGATCAATGGGGAATTAACATAACAAGCCCCTTCTCCGACTATCAGACACCATGATCAATGGGGAATTAATATAGCAAGCCCCGCCTCGTACTATCAGACATCATGATCAAAGAGGAATTATCATAACAAGCCCCACCTCCGATCAGACATCATGATCAAAGGGGAATTATCATAACAAGCCCCGCCTCCTATCAGACATCATGATCAATTGGAAATTAACATAACAAGTCCCGCCTCCTACTATCAGACATCATGATCAAAGAGAAATTATCATAACAAGCCCCACCTCCTATCAGACATCATGATCAAAGGGGAATTATAATAACAAGTCCCGCCTCCTACTATCAGAAATCATGATCAAATGGTAATTATCATAACAAGCCCTGCCTCCAATCAGACATCACGATCAATGGGGAATTAACATAACAAGCCCCGCCTCATACTATCAGACATCATGATCAATGCGGAATTAACATAACAAGCCCTGCATCCTACTATCAGACTTCATGATCAATGGTCAATTAACATAAAAAACCCACCTCCTACCATCAGACATCATGATCAAAGGGGAATTATCATAACAAGCCCCGCCTCCTATCAAACATCATGATTATTTGGTAATTAACATAACAAGCCCCGCCTCCTACTATCAGACATCATGATCAAAGGGGTATTATCATAACAAGCCCCGCCTCTTACTATCACACATCATGATCAATGGGGAATTAACGGAACAAGTCCCGCCTCCTACCATCAGACATCATGATCAAAGGGGAATTATCATAACAAGCCCCGCCTCCTATCAAACATCATGATTATTTGGTAATTAACATAACAAGCACCGCCTCCTACTATCAGACATCATGATCAAAGGGGTATTATCATAACAAGCCCCGCCTCTTACTATCACACATCATGATCAATGGGGAATTAACGGATCAAGTCCCGCCTCCTACTATCAGACATCATGATCAATGGTCAATTAACATAACAAACCCCAACTCCTACCATCAGACATCATGATTAATGGGGAATTATCATAACAAGTCCCGCCTCCTATCAGAAATCATGATCAAAGGGGAATTATCATAAAAAGCCCCACCTCCTACTATCAGACATCATGATAAAAGGGGAATTATCATAACAAGCCCCACCTCCGATCAGACATCATGATCAAAGGGGAATTATCATAACAAGCCCCGCGTCCTATCAGACATCATGATCAATTGGAAATTAACATAACAAGTCCCGCCTCCTACTATCAGACATCATGATCAAAGGGTAATTTTCATAACAAGCCCCGCCTCCAATCAGACATCATAATCAATGGGGAATTAACATAACAAGCCCCGCCTCCTACTATCAGACATCATGATCAAAGGGTAATTATCATAACAAGCCCTGCCTCCAATCAGACATCATGATCAATGGTCAATTAACATAACAAACCCCAACTCCTACCATCAGACATAATGATCAATGGGGAATTATCATAACAAGTCCCCCCTCCTACTATCAGACATCATTTTCAAAGGGGAATTATAATAACAAGCCCAACCTCCGATCAGACATCATGATCAAAGGGGAATTATCATAACAAGCCCTGCCTCCAATCAGACATCATGATCAATTGGAAATTAACATAACAAGTCCCGCCACCTACTATCAGACATCATGATCAAAGAGAAATTATCATAACAAGTCCCGCCTCCTACTATCAGACATGATGATCAAAGGGTAATTATCATAACAAGCCCTGCCTCCTATCAGAAATCATGATCGAAGGGGAATTATCATAAAAAGCCCCATCTCCTACTATCAGACATCATGATCAAAGGGGAATTATCATAACAAGCCCCGCCTCCTATCAGACATCATGATCAATTGGAAATTAACATAACAAGTCCCGCCTCCTACTATCAGACATCATGATCAAAGAGAAATTATCATAACAAGCCCCGAATCCTACCAGCAGACATCATGATCAAGGGGAATTATCATAACAAGCCCCACCTCCAATCAGACATCATGATCAAAGGGTAATTATCATAACAAGCCCTGCCTCCAATCAGACATCATGATCAATGGTCAATTAACATAACAAACCCCAACTCCTACCATCAGACATAATGATCAATGGGGAATTATCATAACAAGTCCCCCCTCCTACTATCAGACATCATTTTCAAAGGGGAATTATAATAACAAGCCCCGCCTCCTATCAGACATCATGATCAAAGGGGAAATATCATAAAAAGCCCCACCTCCTACTATCAGACATCATGATCAAAGGGGAATTATCATAACAAGCCCAACCTCCGATCAGACATCATGATCAAAGGGGAATTATCATAACAAGCCCTGCCTCCTACTATCAGACATGATGATCAAAGGGTAATTATCATAACAAGCCCTGCCTCCAATCAGACATCATGATCAATTGGAAATTAACATAACAAGTCCCGCCACCTACTATCAGACATCATGATCAAAGAGAAATTATCATAACAAGTACCGCCTCCTACTATCAGACATGATGATCAAAGGGTAATTATCATAACAAGCCCTGCCTCCATTCAGAAATAATGATCAAAGGGGAATTATCATAACAAGCCCCGCCTCATATCAGACATCATGATCAATTGGAAATTAACATAACAAGTCCCGCCTCCTACTATCAGACATCATGATCAAAGAGAAATTATCATAACAAGCCCCGAATCCTACCAGCAGACATCATGATCAAGGGGAATTATCATAACAAGCCCCACCTCCAATCAGACATCATGATCAAAGGGGAATTAACATAACAAGCCCTGCCTCCTACTATCAGACTTCATGATCAATGGTCAATTAACATAACAAGCCCCGCCTCCTACTATCAGACATCATAATCAATGGGGAATTAACATAACAAGTCCCGCCTCCTACTATCAGACATCATGATCAAAGGGTAATTATCATAACAAGCCACGCCTCCTACTATCAGACATCATGATTAAAGGGGAATTATCATAAAAATCCCCGCCTCCTACTATCAGACATCATGATCAATGGGGAATGAACATAACAAGCCCGGCTTGCTACTATTAGACATCATGATCAAATGAGAATTAACATAACAAACCACGCTTCCCACTATCAGACATCATGATCAAATGGAAATTATCATAACAAGCCCCACCTACTATCAAACATCATGATCAAAGGGGAATTATAATAACAAGCCCCGCCTCCTATCAGACATGATCAAAGGGGAATTAACAAGCCCCTCCTCCTACCATCAGACATCATGATCAAAGGGAAACAAATGATCATAACAACCCCCACCTCCTACCATCAGAAATCATGATCAAAGGGGAATTAACATAACAAGCCTTGCCTCCTACTCTCAGACATCATGATCAAAGGGTAATTAACATAACAAGCCCCACCTCCTACTATCAGACATCATGATCAAAGGGGAATTAAGATAACAAGCCCCGCCTCCTACCATCAGCAATAATGATCAAATGGGAATTATCATAACAAGCCCTGCCTCCAATCAGACATCATGATCAATGGTCAATTAACATAACAAACCCCAACTCCTACCATCAGACATAATGAACAAAGGGGAATTATCATAACAAGCCCAACCTCCGATCAGACATCATGATCAAAGGGGAATTATCATAACAAGTCCCCCCTCCTACTATCAGACATCATTTTCAAAGGGGAATTATAATAACAAGCCCCGCCTCCTATCAGAAATCATGATCAAAGGGGAATTATCATAAAAAGCCCCACCTCCTACTATCAGACATCATGAACAAAGGGGAATTATCATAACAAGCCCAACCTCCGATCAGACATCATGATCAAAGGGGAATTATCATCACAAACCCCACCACCTACTATCAGACATCATGATCAAAGAGAAATTATCATAACAAGTCCCGCCTCCTACTATCAGACATGATGATCAAAGGGTAATTATCATAACAAGCCCTGCCTCCAATCAGACATCATGATCAATTGGAAATTAACATAACAAGTCCCGCCACCTACTATCAGACATCATGATCAAAGAGAAATCATCACAACAAGTCCCGCCTCCTACTATCAGACATGATGATCAAAGGGTAATTATCATAACAAGCCCTGCCTCCAATCAGAAATCATGATCAATGGTCAATTAACATGAGAAACCCCAACTCCTACCATCAGACATCATGATCAATGGGGAATTATCATAACAAGTCCCCCCTCCTACTATCAGACATCATGATCAAAGGGGAATTATCATAACAAGCCCCACGTCCGATCAGACATCATGATCAAAGGGGAATTATCATAACAAGAACCGCATACTACCAGCAGACATCATGATCAAAGGGGAATTATCATAACAAGCCCCACCTCCAATCAGACATCATGATCAAAGGGGAATTAACATAACAAGCCCTGCCTCCTACTATCAGACTTCATGATCAATGGTCAATTAACATAACAAACCCCACCTCCTACCATCAGATATCATGATCAAAGGGGAATTATCATAACAAGTCCCGCCTCCTACTATCAGACATCATGATCAAAGGGTAATTATCATAACAAGCCCCGCCTCCTACTATCAAACATCATAATCAATGGGGAATTAACATAACAAACCCCACCTCCTACCATCAGACATCATGATCAATGGGGAATTATCATAACAAGTCCCGCCTCCTACTATCAGACATCATGATCAAAGGGTAATTATCATAACAAGCCCCGCCTCCTACTATCAGACATCATAATCAATGGGGAATTAACATAACAAGTCCCGCCTCCTACTATCAGACATCATGATCAAAGGGTAATTATCATAACAAGCCCTGCCTCCTATCAGACTTCCTGATCAATGGTCAATTAACATAACAAACCCCACCTCCTACCATCAGACATAATGATCAATGGGGAATTATCATAACAAGTCCCGCCTCCTACTATCAGACATCATGATCAAAGGGGAATTATCATAACAAGCCCCGCCTCCCATCAGACATCATGATCAAAGGGAATTATCATAAAAAGCCCCGCCTCCTGCTATCAGACATAATGATCAATGGGGATAAACATAACAAGCCCCACCTCCTACTATCAGACATCATGATCAATGGGGAATTAACATAACAAGCCCCGCCTCCTACTATCAGACACCATGATCAAAGGGGAATAATCAAAACAAGCCCCACCTCCTATCAGACATCATGATCAAATGGGGATTAACATAAGAAGTTCCGCCTCCTACCATCAGAAATCATGATCAAAGAGAAATTATCATAACAAGCCCCGCATCCTACCATCAGACATCATGATCAAAGCGGAATTATCATAACAAGCCCCGCCTCCTACTATCAGACATCATGACCAATGGGGAATTAACATAACAAGTCCCGCCTCCAACTATCAGAAATCATGATCAAATGGTAATTATCATAACAAGCCCTGCCTCCAATCAGACATCACGATCAATGCGGAATTAACATAACAAGCCCTGCATCCTAATATCAGACTTCATGATCAATGGTCAATTAACATAAAAAACCCACCTCCTACCATCACACATCATGATCAATGGGGAATTATCATAACAAGTCCCGCCTCCTATCAGAAATCATGATCAAAGGGGAATTATCATAAAAAGCCCCACCTCCTACTATCAGACATCATGATCAAAGGGGAATTATCATAACAAGCCCCACCTCCGATCAAACATCATGATCAAAGGGGAATTATCATAACAAGCCCCGCCTCCTATCAGACATCATGATCAATTGGAAATTAACATAACAAGTCCCGCCTCCTATCAGACATCATGATCAAAGGGGAATTATCATAACAAGCCCCACCTCCAATCAGACATCAAGATCAAAGGGGAATTATCTCAACAAGCCCTCTCTCCAATCAGACATCATGATCAATGGGGAATTAACATAACAAGCCCCGCCTCCTACTATCAGACATCATGATCAATGGGGAATTAATATAAAAAGCCCTGCATCCTAATATCAGACTTCATGATCAATGGTCAATTAACATAAAAAACCCACCTCCTACCATCAGACATCATGATCAATGGGGAATTATCATAACAAGTCCCGCCTCCTACTATCAGACATCATGATCAAAGGGAAACAAATGATCATAACAACCCCCACCTCCTATTATCAGAAATCATGATCAAAGGGGATTGATAATAACAAGCCCCTTCTCCTACCATCAGACATCATGATCAAAGGGAAACAAATGATCATAACAGCATCCACCTCCTACTATCAGACATCATGATCAAAGGGTAATTATCATAACAAGCCCCGCCTCCTACTATCAGACATCATAATCAATGGGGAATTAACATAACAAGTCCCGCCTCCTACTATCAGACATCATGATCAAAGGGTAATTATCATAACAAGCCCTGCCTCCTATCAGACTTCCTGATCAATGGTCAATTAACATAACAAACCCCACCTCCTACCATCAGACATAATGATCAATGGGGAATTATCATAACAAGTCCCGCCTCCTACTATCAGACATCATGATCAAAGGGGAATTATCATAACAAGCCCCGCCTCCCATCAGACATCATGATCAAAGGGAATTATAATAAAAAGCCCCGCCTCCTGCTATCAGACATAATGATCAATGGGGATAAACATAACAAGCCCCACCTCCTACTATCAGACATCATGATGAATGGGGAATTAACATAACAAGCCCCGCCTCCTACTATCAGACACCATGATCAAAGGGGAATAATCAAAACAAGCCCCACCTCCTATCAGACATCATGATCAAATGGGGATTAACATAAGAAGTTCCGCCTCCTACCATTAGAAATCATGATAAAAAGGGGAATGATAATAACAAGCCCCGTCACAAACTATCAGACATTACGATCAAAGGGAAACAAATGATCATAACAACCCCCACCTCCTATTATCAGAAATCATGATCAAAGGGGATTGATAATAACAAGCCCCTTCTCCTACCATCAGACATCATGATCAAAGGGAAACAAATGATCATAACAGCATCCACCTCCTATTTTCAGACATCATGATCAATGGGGAATTAATATAACAAGCCCCACCTCTTACCATCAGACATCATGATCTAAGCGGAATTATAATAACAAGCCCTGCCTCCTACTATCTGAAATCATGATCAAAGGGGAATTATCTTAACTTGCCCCACCTCCTACTATCATAAATCATGATCAAAGGAGAATTAACATAACAAGCCTCGCCTCCTACCATCAGACATCATGATCAAATGGGAATTAGCATACCATGCCCCGCCTCCTAACATAAGAAATCATGGTCAAATGAGAAGTAACATAAAAAGCCCCACCTCCTACTATCAGACATCATTATCAAAGGGGTATGATAATAACAAGCCCCTTCACCTACTATCAGACATCATGATCAAAGAGGATTGATTATAACAATCCCCACCTCCTACCATCAGATATCAAGTTCAAAGGGGAATGATCATAACTAGTTCCACCTCCTACTATCAGACATAATGATCAAAGGGGAATGATAATAACAAGCCCGTCACCTACTATCAGACATCATGATCAATGGGGAATTATCATAACAAGTCCCGCCTCCTATCAGACTTCATGATCAATGGTCAATTAA
This sequence comes from Odontesthes bonariensis, assembly GCF_027942865.1. NCBI lineage: Eukaryota > Metazoa > Chordata > Actinopteri > Atheriniformes > Atherinopsidae > Odontesthes > Odontesthes bonariensis. Next base: position 30,792,594 of record NC_134523.1, read on the forward strand.
CATAACAAACCCCACCTCCTACCATCAGACATCATGATCAAAGGGGAATTATCATAACAAGTCCCGCGTCCTATTATCAGACATCATGATCAAAGGGTAATTATCATAACAAGCCCTGCCTCCTACTATCAGACTTCATGATCAATGGTCAATTAACATAACAAACCCCACCTCCTACCATCAGACATCATGATCAAAGGGGAATTATCATAACAAGTCCCGCGTCCTACTATCAGACATCATGATCAAAGGGTAATTAACATAACAAGCCCCGCCTCCTACTATCAGACATCATAATCAATGGGGAATTAACATAACAAGCCTTGCCTCCTACTATCAGACATCATGATCAAAGGGTAATTAACATAACAAGCCCCACCTCCTACTATCAGAAATCACGATAAAAAGGGTAATTATCATAACAAGCCCCGCCTCCTACTATCAGAAATCATGATCAATGGGGAATTAACATAACAAGCCTTGCCTCCTACTATAAGATATCATGATCAAAGGGGAATTAAGATAACAAGCCCCGCCTCCTACCATCAGCAATAATGATCAAATGGGAATTAACATATCAAACCCTGCTTCCTACTATATTACATCAAGATCAAAGGGGAATTATCTCAACTTGCCCCACCTCCTACTATCATAAATCATGATCAAAGGAGAATTAACATAACAAGCCTCGCCTCCTACCATCAGACATCATGATCAAATGGGAATTAGCATAACATGCCTCACCTCCTAAAATAAGAAATCATGGTCAAATGAGAAATAACATAACAAGCCCCACCTCCTACTATCAGACATCATTATCAAAGGGGTAGTATAATAACAAGCCCCTTCACCTACTATCAGACATCATGATCAAAGAGGATGGATGATAACAATCCACGCCTCCTACCATCAGATATCAAGTTCAAAGGGGAATGATCATAACTAGTTCCACTTCCTACTATCAGACATAACGATCAAAGGGGAATGATAATAACAAGCCCCGTCACCTACTATCAGACATCATGATCAATGGGGAATTAACATAACAAGTCCCGCCTCCTACTATCAGACATCATGATCAAAGAGAAATTATCATAACAAGCCCCGCATCCTACCATCAGACATCATGATCAAAGGGGAATTATCATAACAAGCCCCGCCTCCTACTATCAGACATCATGATCAATGGGAAATTAACATAACAAGCCCCTTCTCCGACTACCAGACACCATGATCAATGGGGAATTAATATAGCAAGCCCCGCCTCGTACTATCAGACATCATGATCAAAGGGTAATAATCATAACAAGCCCCGCCTCCTATCAGACATCATGATCAATTGGAAATTAACATAAGAAGTCCCGCCTCCTACTATCAGACATCATGATCAAAGGGGAATTATCATAACAAGCCCCACCTCCAATCAGACATCATGATCAAAGGGTAATTATCTCAACAAGCCCTCTCTCCAATCAGACATCATGATCAATGGTCAATTAACATAAAAAACCCACCTCCTACCATCAGACATCATGATCAATGGGGAATTATCATAACAAGTCCCGCCTCCTACTATCAGACATCATGATCAAAGGGGAATTATCATAACAAGCCCCGCCTCCTATCAAACATTATGATCAATAGGTAATTAACATAACAAGCCCCACCTCCTACTATCAGACATCATAATCAATGGGGAATTAACATAACAAGTCCCGCCTCCTACTATCAGACATCATGATCAAAGGGTAATTATCATAACAAGCCCTGCCTTCAATCAGATATCATGATCAATGGTCAATTAACATAAACCCCAACTCCTACCATCAGACATCATGATCAATGGGGAATTATCATAACAAGTCCCGCCTCCTACTATCAGACATCATGATCAAAGGGTAATTATCTTAACAAGCCCTCTCTCCAACCAGACATCATGATCAATGGGGAATTAACATAACAAGCCCCGCCTCCTACTATCAGACATCATGATCAATGGGGAATTAACATAACAAGTCCCGCCTCCTACTATCAGACATCATGATCAATGGGGAATTATCATAACAAGTCCCGCCTCCTACTATCAGACATCATGATCAAAGGGGAATTATCATAACAAGCCCCGCCTCCTATCAAACATTATGATCAATAGGTAATTAACATAACAAGCCCCACCTCCTACTATCAGACATCATAATCAATGGGGAATTAACATAACAAGTCCCGCCTCCTACTATCAGACATCATGATCAAAGGGTAATTATCATAACAAGCCCTGCCTTCAATCAGATATCATGATCAATGGTCAATTAACATAAACCCCAACTCCTACCATCAGACATCATGATCAATGGGGAATTATCATAACAAGTCCCGCCTCCTACTATCAGACATCATGATCAAAGGGTAATTATCTTAACAAGCCCTCTCTCCAACCAGACATCATGATCAATGGGGAATTAACATAACAAGCCCCGCCTCCTACTATCAGACATCATGATCAATGGGGAATTAACATAACAAGCCCTGCCTCCTACTATCAGACTTCATGATCAATGGTCAATTAACATAACAAACCCCACCTCCTACCATCAGACATCATGATCAATGGGGAATTATCATAACAAGTCCCGCCTCCTACTATCAGACATCATGATCAAAGGGTAATTATCATAACAAGCCCTGCCTCCTATCAGACTTCATGATCAATGGTCAATTAATATAACAAACCCCACCTCCTACCATCAGACATAATGATCAATGGGGAATTATCAGAACAAGTCCCGCCTCCTACTATCAGACAGCATGATCAAAGGGGAATTATCATAACAAGCCCCGCCTCCCATCAGACATCATGATCAAAGGGGAATTATCATAAAAAGCCCCGCCTCCTACTATCAGACATAATGATCAATGGGGATAAACATAACAAGCCCCACCTCCTACTATCAGACATCATGATCAATGGGGAATTAACATAACAAGTCCCGCCTCCTACCATCAGACATCATGATCAAAGGGTAATTATCATAATAAGCCCTGCCTTCAATCAGATATCATGATCAATGGTCAATTAACATAAACCCCAACTCCTACCATCAGACATCATGATCAATGGGGAATTATCATAAAAAGCCCCACCTCCTACTATCAGACATCATGATCAAAGGGGAATTATCATAACAAGCCCCACCTCCGATCAGACATCATGATCAAAGGGGAATTATCATAACAAGCCCCGCCTCCTATCAGACATCATGATCAATTGGAAATTAACATAACAAGTCCCGCCTCCTACTATCAGACATCATGATCAAAGGGTAATTATCTTAACAAGCCCTCTCTCCAATCAGACATCATGATCAATGGGGAATTAACATAACAAGCCCTGCCTCCTACTATCAGACTTCATGATCAATGGTCAATTAACATAACAAACCCCACCTCCTACCATCAGACATAATGATCAATTTGGAATTATCATAACAAGTCCCGCCTCCTACTATCAGACATCATGATCAAAGGGTAATTATCATAACAAGCCCTGCCTCCTATCAGACTTCATGATCAATGGTCAATTAACATAACAAACCCCACCTCCTACCATCAGACATAATGATCAATTTGGAATTATCATAACAAGTCCCGCCTCCTACTATCAGACAGCATGATCAAAGGGGAATTATCACAACAAGCCCCGCCTCCCATCAGACATCATGATCAAAGAGGAATTATCATAAAAAGCCCCGCCTCCTGCTATCAGACATAATGATCAATGGGGATAAACATAACAAGCCCCACCTCCTACTATCAGACATCATGATCAATGGGGAATTAACATAACAAGCCCCGCCTCCTACTATCAGACACCATGATCAAAGGGGAATAATCAAAACAAGCCCCACCTCCTATCAGACATCATGATCAAATGGGGATTAACATAAGAAGTTCCGCCTCCTACCATCAGAAATCATGATAAAAAGGGGAATGATAATAACAAGCCCCGTCACAAACTATCAGACATTACGATCAAAGGGAAACAAATGATCATAACAACCCCCACCTCCTATTATCAGACATCATGATCAAAGGGGATTGATAATAACAAGCCCCTTCTCCTACCATTAGACATCATGATCAAAGGGAAACAAATGATCATAACAGCATCCACCTCCTATTATCAGACATCATGATCAATGGGGAATTAATATAACAAGCCCCACCTCTTACCATCAGACATCATGATCTAAGCGGAATTATAATAACAAGCCCTGCCTCCTACTATCTGAAATCATGATCAAAGGGGAATTATCTTAACTTGCCCCACCTCCTACTATCATAAATCATGATCAAAGGAGAATTAACATAACAAGCCTCGCCTCCTACCATCAGACATCATGATCAAATGGGAATTAGCATACCATGCCTCGCCTCCTAACATAAGAAATCATGGTCAAATGAGAAGTAACATAAAAAGCCCCACCTCCTACTATCAGACATCATTATCAAAGGGGTATGATGATAACAATCCCCGCCTCCTACCATCAGATATCAAGTTCAAAGGGGAATGATCATAACTAGTTCCACCTCCTACTATCAGACATAATGATCAAAGAGGATTGATGATAACAATCCCCGCCTCCTACCATCAGATATCAAGTTCAAAGGGGAATGATCATAACTAGTTCCACCTCCTACTATCAGACATAATGATCAAAGGGGAATGATAATAACAAGCCCGTCACCTACTATCAGACATCATGATCAATGGGGAATTATCATAACAAGTCCCGCCTCCTATCAGACTTCATGATCAATGGTCAATTAACATAACAAACCCCACCTCCTACCATCAGACATCATGATCAAAGGGGAATTATCATAACAAGTCCCGCGTCCTACTATCAGACATCATGATCAAAGGGTAATTATCAAAACAAGCCCTGCCTCCTACTATCAGACTTCATGATCAATGGTCAATTAACATAACAAACCCCACCTCCTACCATCAGACATCATGATCAAAGGGGAATTATCATAACAAGTCCCGCGTCCTACTATCAGACATCATGATCAAAGGGTAATTATCATAACAAGCCCCGCCTCCTACTATCAGACATCATAATCAATGGGGAATTGACATAACAAGCCTTGCCTCCTACTATCAGACATCATGATCAAAGGGTAATTAACATAACAAGCCCCACCTCCTACTATCAGAAATCATGATAAAAAGGGTAATTATCATAACAAGCCCCGCCTCCTACTATCAGACATCATGATCAATGGGGAATTAACATAACAAGCCTTGCCTCCTACTATAAGATATCATGATCAAAGGGGAATTAAGATAACAAGCCCCGCCTCCTACCATCAGCAATAATGATCAAATGGGAATTAACATATCAAACCCTGCTTCCTACTATATTACATCAAGATCAAAGGGGAATTATCTCAACTTGCCCCACCTCCTACAATCATAAATCATGATCAAAGGAGAATTAACATAACAAGCCTCGCCTCCTACCATCAGACATCATGATCAAATGGGAATTAGCATAACATGCCTAACCTCCTAAAATAAGAAATCATGGTCAAATGAGAAATAACATAACAAGCCCCACCTCCTACTATCAGACATCATTATCAAAGGGGTAGTATAATAACAAGCCCCTTCACCTACTATCAGACATCATGATCAAAGAGGATGGATGATAACAATCCACGCCTCCTACCATCAGATATCAAGTTCAAAGGGGAATGATCATAACTAGTTCCACTTCCTACTATCAGACATAACGATCAAAGGGGAATGATAATAACAAGCCCCGTCACCTACTATCAGACATCATGATCAATGGGGAATTAACATAACAAGTCCCGCCTCCTACTATCAGACATCATGATCAAAGAGAAATTATCATAACAAGCCCCGCATCCTACCATCAGACATCATGATCAAAGGGGAATTATCATAACAAGCCCCGCCTCCTACTATCAGACATCATGATCAATGGGGAATTAACATAACAAGCCCCTTCTCCGACTACCAGACACCATGATCAATGGGGAATTAATATAGCAAGCCCCGCCTCGTACTATCAGACATCATGATCAAAGGGTAATAATCATAACAAGCCCCGCCTCCTATCAGACATCATGATCAATTGGAAATTAACATAAGAAGTCCCGCCTCCTACTATCAGACATCATGATCAAAGGGGAATTATCATAACAAGCCCCACCTCCAATCAGACATCATGATCAAAGGGTAATTATCTCAACAAGCCCTCTCTCCAATCAGACATCATGATCAATGGTCAATTAACATAAAAAACCCACCTCCTACCATCAGACATCATGATCAATGGGGAATTATCATAACAAGTCCCGCCTCCTACTATCAGACATCATGATCAAAGGGGAATTATCATAACAAGCCCCGCCTCCTATCAAACATTATGATCAATAGGTAATTAACATAACAAGCCCCACCTCCTACTATCAGACATCATAATCAATGGGGAATTAACATAACAAGTCCCGCCTCCTACTATCAGACATCATGATCAAAGGGTAATTATCATAACAAGCCCTGCCTTCAATCAGATATCATGATCAATGGTCAATTAACATAAACCCCAACTCCTACCATCAGACATCATGATCAATGGGGAATTATCATAACAAGTCCCGCCTCCTACTATCAGACATCATGATCAAAGGGTAATTATCTTAACAAGCCCTCTCTCCAACCAGACATCATGATCAATGGGGAATTAACATAACAAGCCCCGCCTCCTATCAAACATTATGATCAATAGGTAATTAACATAACAAGCCCCACCTCCTACTATCAGACATCATAATCAATGGGGAATTAACATAACAAGTCCCGCCTCCTACTATCAGACATCATGATCAAAGGGTAATTATCATAACAAGCCCTGCCTTCAATCAGATATCATGATCAATGGTCAATTAACATAAACCCCAACTCCTACCATCAGACATCATGATCAATGGGGAATTATCATAACAAGTCCCGCCTCCTACTATCAGACATCATGATCAAAGGGTAATTATCTTAACAAGCCCTCTCTCCAACCAGACATCATGATCAATGGGGAATTAACATAACAAGCCCCGCCTCCTACTATCAGACATCATGATCAATGGGGAATTAACATAACAAGCCCTGCCTCCTACTATCAGACTTCATGATCAATGGTCAATTAACATAACAAACCCCACCTCCTACCATCAGACATCATGATCAATGGGGAATTATCATAACAAGTCCCGCCTCCTACTATCAGACATCATGATCAAAGGGTAATTATCATAACAAGCCCTGCCTCCTATCAGACTTCATGATCAATGGTCAATTAATATAACAAACCCCACCTCCTACCATCAGACATAATGATCAATGGGGAATTATCAGAACAAGTCCCGCCTCCTACTATCAGACAGCATGATCAAAGGGGAATTATCATAACAAGCCCCGCCTCCCATCAGACATCATGATCAAAGGGGAATTATCATAAAAAGCCCCGCCTCCTACTATCAGACATAATGATCAATGGGGATAAACATAACAAGCCCCACCTCCTACTATCAGACATCATGATCAATGGGGAATTAACATAACAAGTCCCGCCTCCTACCATCAGACATCATGATCAAAGGGTAATTATCATAATAAGCCCTGCCTTCAATCAGATATCATGATCAATGGTCAATTAACATAAACCCCAACTCCTACCATCAGACATCATGATCAATGGGGAATTATCATAAAAAGCCCCACCTCCTACTATCAGACATCATGATCAAAGGGGAATTATCATAACAAGCCCCACCTCCGATCAGACATCATGATCAAAGGGGAATTATCATAACAAGCCCCGCCTCCTATCAGACATCATGATCAATTGGAAATTAACATAACAAGTCCCGCCTCCTACTATCAGACATCATGATCAAAGGGTAATTATCTTAACAAGCCCTCTCTCCAATCAGACATCATGATCAATGGGGAATTAACATAACAAGCCCTGCCTCCTACTATCAGACTTCATGATCAATGGTCAATTAACATAACAAACCCCACCTCCTACCATCAGACATCATGATCAATGGGGAATTATCATAACAAGTCCCGCCTCCTACTATCAGACATCATGATCAAAGGGTAATTATCATAACAAGCCCTGCCTCCTATCAGACTTCATGATCAATGGTCAATTAACATAACAAACCCCACCTCCTACCATCAGACATAATGATCAATTTGGAATTATCATAACAAGTCCCGCCTCCTACTATCAGACAGCATGATCAAAGGGGAATTATCATAACAAGCCCCGCCTCCCATCAGACATCATGATCAAAGAGGAATTATCATAAAAAGCCCCGCCTCCTGCTATCAGACATAATGATCAATGGGGATAAACATAACAAGCCCCACCTCCTACTATCAGACATCATGATCAATGGGGAATTAACATAACAAGCCCCGCCTCCTACTATCAGACACCATGATCAAAGGGGAATAATCAAAACAAGCCCCACCTCCTATCAGACATCATGATCAAATGGGGATTAACATAAGAAGTTCCGCCTCCTACCATCAGAAATCATGATAAAAAGGGGAATGATAATAACAAGCCCCGTCACAAACTATCAGACATTACGATCAAAGGGAAACAAATGATCATAACAACCCCCACCTCCTATTATCAGACATCATGATCAAAGGGGATTGATAATAACAAGCCCCTTCTCCTACCATTAGACATCATGATCAAAGGGAAACAAATGATCATAACAGCATCCACCTCCTATTATCAGACATCATGATCAATGGGGAATTAATATAACAAGCCCCACCTCTTACCATCAGACATCATGATCTAAGCGGAATTATAATAACAAGCCCTGCCTCCTACTATCTGAAATCATGATCAAAGGGGAATTATCTTAACTTGCCCCACCTCCTACTATCATAAATCATGATCAAAGGAGAATTAACATAACAAGCCTCGCCTCCTACCATCAGACATCATGATCAAATGGGAATTAGCATACCATGCCTCGCCTCCTAACATAAGAAATCATGGTCAAATGAGAAGTAACATAAAAAGCCCCACCTCCTACTATCAGACATCATTATCAAAGGGGTATGATGATAACAATCCCCGCCTCCTACCATCAGATATCAAGTTCAAAGGGGAATGATCATAACTAGTTCCACCTCCTACTATCAGACATAATGATCAAAGAGGATTGATGATAACAATCCCCGCCTCCTACCATCAGATATCAAGTTCAAAGGGGAATGATCATAACTAGTTCCACCTCCTACTATCAGACATAATGATCAAAGGGGAATGATAATAACAAGCCCGTCACCTACTATCAGACATCATGATCAATGGGGAATTATCATAACAAGTCCCGCCTCCTATCAGACTTCATGATCAATGGTCAATTAACATAACAAACCCCACCTCCTACCATCAGACATCATGATCAAAGGGGAATTATCATAACAAGTCCCGCGTCCTACTATCAGACATCATGATCAAAGGGTAATTATCAAAACAAGCCTTGCCTCCTACTATCAGACATCATGATCAAAGGGTAATTAACATAACAAGCCCCACCTCCTACTATCAGAAATCATGATAAAAAGGGTAATTATCATAACAAGCCCCGCCTCCTACTATCAGACATCATGATCAATGGGGAATTAACATAACAAGCCTTGCCTCCTACTATTAGATATCATGATCAAAGGAGAATTAAGATAACAAGCCCCGCCTCCTACCATCAGCAATAATGATCAAATGGGAATTAACATATCAAACCCTGCTTCCTACTATATTACATCAAGATCAAAGGGGAATTATCTCAACTTGCCCCACCTCCTACTATCATAAATCATGATCAAAGGAGAATTAACATAACAAGCCTCGCCTCCTACCATCAGACATCATGATCAAATGGGAATTAGCATAACATGCCTCACCTCCTAAAATAAGAAATCATGGTCAAATGAGAAATAACATAACAAGCCCCACCTGCTACTATCAGACATCATTATCAAAGGGGTAGTATAATAACAAGCCCCTTAACCTACTATCAGACATCATGATCAAAGAGGATGGATGATAACAATCCCCGCCTCCTACCATCAGATATCAAGTTCAAAGGGGAATGATCATAACTAGTTCCACTTCCTACTATCAGACATAACGATCAAAGGGGAATGATAATAACAAGCCCCGTCACCTACTATCAGACATCATGATCAATGGCGAATTAACATAACAAGTCCCGCCTCCTACTATCAGACATCATGATAAAAGAGAAATTATCATAACAAGCCCCGCATCCTACCATCAGACATCATGATCAAAGGGGAATTATCATAACAAGCCCCGCCTCCTACTATCGAACATCATGATCAATGGGGAATTAACATAACAAGCCCCTTCTCCGACTACCAGACACCATGATCAATGGGGAATTAATATAGCAAGCCCCGCCTCGTACTATCAGACATCATGATCAAAGGGTAACAATCAAAACAAGCCCCGCCTCCTATCAGACATCATGATCAAAGGGGAATTAATTAAACAGCCCTGCCTCCTACTATCAGACATCATGATCAAAGGGGAATTAACATAACAAGCCCCGCCACCTACTATCAGACATCATGATCAAAGGGGAATTATCATAACAAGCCCCACCTCCGATCAGACATCATGATCAAAGGGGAATTATCATAACAAGCCCCACCTCCAATCAGACATCATGATCAAAGGGGAATTATAATAACAAGCCCCGCCTCCTACTATCAGACATCATGATCAATGGGGAATTAACATAACAAGTCCCGCCTCCTATTATCAGAAATCATGATCAAATCGTAATTATCATAACAAGCCCCACCTCCAATCAGACATCATGATCAATGGGGAATTAACATAACAAGCCCCGCCTCCTACTATCAGACATCATGATCAAAGGGGAATTATCATAACAAGCCCCGCCTCCTATCAAAAATCATGATCAATTGGTAATTAACATAACAAGCCCCGCCTCCTACTATCAGACATCATAATCAATGGGGAATTAACATAACAAGTCCCGCCTCCTACTATCAGACATCATGATCAAAGGGTAATTATCATAACAAGCCCTGACTCCAATCAGACATCATGATCAATGGTCAATTAACATAACAAACCCCAACTCCTACCATCAGACATCATGATCAATGGGGAATTATCATAACAAGTCCCGCCTCCTATCAGAAATCATGAGCAAATGGGAATTAACATAACAAGCCCCGCCTCCTACTATCAAACATCATGATCAATGGGGAATTAACATAACAAGCCCTGCCTCCTACTATCAGACTTCATAATCAATGGGGAATTAACATAACAAGTCCCGCCTCCTACTATCAGACATCATGATCAAAGGGTAATTATCATAACAAGCCCTGCCTCCAATCAGACATCATGCTCAATGGGGAATTAACATAACAAGCCCCGCCTCCTACCATCAGACATCATGATCAAAGGGGAATTATAATAACAAGCCCCGCCTCCTACTATCAGACATCATGATCAATGGGGAATTAACATAACAAGTCCCGCCTCCTATCAGAAATCATGATCAAATGGTAATTATCATAACAAGCCCTGCCTCCTATCAGAAATCATGATCAAAGGGGAATTATCATAAAAAGCCCCATCTCCTACTATCAGACATCATGATCAAAGGGGAATTATCATAACAAGCCCCGCCTTCTATCAGACATCATGATATATTGGAAATTAACATAACAAGTCCCGCCTCCTACTATCAGACATCATGATCAAAGAGAAATTATCATAAAAAGCCCCGCATCCTACCAGCAGACATCATGATCAAAGGGGAATTATCATAACAAGCCCCACCTCCAATCAGACATCATGATCAAAGGGGAATTAACATAACAAGCCCCGCCTCCTTCTATCAGACATCATGATCAAAGGGGAATTATCATAACAAGCCACGCCTCCAATCAGACATGATCAAAGGGGAATTAACATAAGAAGTCCCGCCTAATACCATCCGACATCATGATCAATGGGGAATTAACATAACAAGCCCCGCCTCCTACTATCAGAAATCATGATCAAAGAGAAATTATCATAACAAGCCCCGCATCCTACCATCAGCCATCATGATCAAAGGGGAATTATCATAACAAGCCCCACCTCCAATCAGACATCATGATCAAAGGGGTATTATCATAACAAGCCCCGCCTCCTACTATCAGACATCATGATCAATGCGGAATTAACATAACAAGTCCCGCCTCCTACTATCAGACATCATGATCAAAGGGTAATTATCATAACATGCCCTGCCTCCAATCAGACATCATGATCAATGGTCAATTAACATAAGAAACCCCAACTCCTACCATCAGACATCATGATCAATGGGGACTTATCATGACAAGTCCCCCCTCCTACTATCAGACATCATGATCAAAGGGGAATTATCATAACAAGCCCCGCCTCCTATCAGAAATCATGATCAAAGGGGAATTTTCATAAAAAGCCCCACCTCCTACTATCAGACATAATGATCAAAGGGGAATTATCATAACAAGCCCCACCTCCGATCAGACATCATGATCAAAGGGGAAGAATCATAACAAGCCCCGCCTCCTATCAGACATCATGATCAATTGGAAATTAACATAACAAGTCCCGCCTCCTACTATCAGACATCATGATTAAAGAGAAATTATCATAACAAGCCCCGCATCCTACCAGCAGACATCATGATCAAAGGGGAACTATCATAACAAGCCCCACCTCCAATCAGACTTCATGATCAATGGTAATTAACATGACAAACCCCACCTCCTACTACCAGACATCATGATCAAAGGGGAATTATCATAACAAGCCCCACCTCCGATCAAACATCATGATCAAAGCGGAATTATCATAACAAGCCCCGCCTCCTATCAGACATCATGATCAAAGTGGAATTATCATAACAAGCCCCACCTCCGATCAAATATAATGATCAAAGGGGAATTATCATAACAAGCCCCGCCTCCTATCAGACATCATGATCAATTGGAAATTTACATAACAAGTCCCGCCTCCTACTATCAGACATCATGATCAAAGGGTAATTATCATAACAAGCCCCGCCTCCTACTATCAGACATCATAATCAATGGGGAATTAACATAACAAGTCCCGCCTCCTACTATCAGACATCATGATCAAAGGGTAATTATCATAACAAGCCCTGCCTCCAATCAGACATCATGATCAATGGTCAATTAACATAACAAACCCCATCTCCTACCATCAGACATCATGATCAATGGGGAATTATCATAACAAGTCCCGCCTCCTATCAGAAATCATGATCAAAGGGGAATTATCATAAAAAGCCCCACCTCCTACTATCAGACATCATGATCAAAGGGGAATTATCATAACAAGCCCCGCCTCCTATCAGAAATCATGATCAAAGGGGAATTATCATAAAAAGCGCCATCTCCTACTATCAGACATCATGATCAAAGGGGAATTATCATAACAAGCCCCACCTCCGATCAAACATCATGATCAAAGGGGAATTATCATAACAAGCCCCGCCTCCTTTCAGACATCATGATCATTTGGAAATTTACATAACAAGTCCCGCCTCCTACTATGAGACATCATAATCAATGGGGAATTAACATAACAAGTCCCGCCTCCTACCATCAGACATCATGATCAAAGGGTAATTATCATAACAAGCCCTGCCTCCAATCAGACATCATGATCAATGGTCAATTAACATAACAAACCCCAACTCCTACCATCAGACATCATGATCAATGGGGAATTATCATAACAAGTCCCGCCTCCTATCAGAAATCATGATCAAAGGGGAATTATCATAAAAAGCCCCACCTCCTACTATCAGACATCATGATCAAAGGGTAGTTATCATAACAAGCCCTGCCTCCAATCAGACATCATGATCAAAGGGTAGTTATCATAACAAGCCCTGCCTCCAATCAGACATCATGATCTATGGGGAATTAACATAACAAGCCTTGCCTCCTACTATCAGACATCATGATCAAAGGGTAATTAACATAACAAGCCCCACCTCCTACTATCAGACATCATGATCAAAGGGGAATTAAGATAACAAGCCCCGCCTCCTACCATCAGCAATAATGATCAAATGGGAATTAACATATCAAACCCTGCCTCCTACTATATTACATCAAGATCAAAGGGGAATTATCTTAACTTGCCCCACCTCCTACTATCAGACATCATGATCAAATGGGAATTAGCATAACTTGCCCCACCTCCTAAAATAAGAATTCATGGTCAAATGAGAAATAACATAACAAGCCCCACCTCCTACTATCAGACATCATGATCAAAGGGGAATTAGAATAACAAGCCCCGCCTCCAATCAGACATCATGATCAATGCGGAATTAACATAACAAGCCCTGCATCCTACTATCAGACTTCATGATCAATGGTCAATTAACATAAAAAACCCACCTCCTACCATCAGACATAATGATCAATGGGGAATTATCATAACAAGTCCCGCCTCCTATTATCAGACATCATGATCAAAGGGGAATTATCATAACAAGCCCCGCCTCCTATCAAACATCATGATCAATTGGTAATTAACATAACAAGCCCCGCCTCCTACTATCGGACATCATAATCAATGGGGAATTAACTTAACAAGTCCCGCCTCCTACTATCAGACATCATGATCAAAGAGAAATCATCATAACAAGCCCCGCATCCTACCATCAGACATCATGATCAAAGGGGAATTATCATAACAAGCCCCGCCTCCTACTATCAGACATCATGATCAATGGGGAATTAACATAACAAGCCCCTTCTCCGACTACCAGACACCATGATCAATGGGGAATTAATATAGCAAGCCCCGCCTCGTACTATCAGACATCATGATCAAAGGGTAATAATCAAAACAAGCCCCGCCTCCTATCAGACATCATGATCAATGGGGAATTAACATAACAAGCCCCTTCTCCGACTACCAGACACCATGATCAATGGGGAATTAATATAGCAAGCCCCGCCTCGTACTATCAGACATCATGATCAAAGGGTAATAATCAAAACAAGCCCTGCCTCCTACTATCAGACATCATGATCAAAGGGGAATTAACATAACAAGCCCCGCCACCTACTATCAGACATCATGATCAAAGGGGAATTATCATAACAAGCTCCACCTCCGATCAGACATCATGATCAAAGGGGAATTATCATGACAAGCCCCGCCACCTATCAGACATCATGATCAAAGGGGAATTATCATAACAAGCCCCACCTCCAATCAGACATCATGATCAAAGGGGAATTATAATAACAAGCCCCGCCTCCTACTATCAGACATCATGATCAATGCGGAATTAAAATAACAAGTCCCGCCTCCTATTATCAGAAATCATGATCAAATGGTAATTATCATAACAAGCCCTGCCTCCAATCAGACATCACGATCAATGGGGAATTAACATAACAAGCCCCGCCTCCTACTATCAGACATCATTATCAAAGGGGTAGTATAATAACAAGCCCCTTCACCTACCATCAGATATCAAGTTCAAAGGGGAATGATCATAACTAGTTCCACTTCCTACTATCAGACATAGTGGTCAAAGGGGAATGATAATAACAAGTCCCGCCTCCTACTATCAGAAATCATGATCAAAGAGAAATTATCATAACAAGCCCCGCATCCTACCATCAGACATAATGATCAAAGGGGAATTATCATAACAAGCCCCGCCTCCAATCAGACATCATGATCAATGGGGAATTAACATAACAAGACCCGCCTCCTACTATCAGACATCATGATCAATGGGGAATTAACATAACAAGCCCCTTCTCCGACTATCAGACACCATGATCAATGGGGAATTAATATAGCAAGCCCCGCCTCGTACTATCAGACATCATGATCAAAGAGGAATTATCATAACAAGCCCCACCTCCGATCAGACATCATGATCAAAGGGGAATTATCATAACAAGCCCCGCCTCCTATCAGACATCATGATCAATTGGAAATTAACATAACAAGTCCCGCCTCCTACTATCAGACATCATGATCAAAGAGAAATTATCATAACAAGCCCCGCATCCTACCATCAGACATCATGATCAAAGGGGAATTATCATAAAAAGCCCCACCTCCTATCAGACATCATGATCAAAGGGGAATTATAATAACAAGTCCCGCCTCCTACTATCAGAAATCATGATCAAATGGTAATTATCATAACAAGCCCTGCCTCCAATCAGACATCACGATCAATGGGGAATTAACATAACAAGCCCCGCCTCATACTATCAGACATCATGATCAATGCGGAATTAACATAACAAGCCCTGCATCCTACTATCAGACTTCATGATCAATGGTCAATTAACATAAAAAACCCACCTCCTACCATCAGACATCATGATCAAAGGGGAATTATCATAACAAGCCCCGCCTCCTATCAAACATCATGATTATTTGGTAATTAACATAACAAGCCCCGCCTCCTACTATCAGACATCATGATCAAAGGGGTATTATCATAACAAGCCCCGCCTCTTACTATCACACATCATGATCAATGGGGAATTAACGGAACAAGTCCCGCCTCCTACCATCAGACATCATGATCAAAGGGGAATTATCATAACAAGCCCCGCCTCCTATCAAACATCATGATTATTTGGTAATTAACATAACAAGCACTGCCTCCTACTATCAGACATCATGATCAAAGGGGTATTATCATAACAAGCCCCGCCTCTTACTATCACACATCATGATCAATGGGGAATTAACGGATCAAGTCCCGCCTCCTACTATCAGACATCATGATCAATGGTCAATTAACATAACAAACCCCAACTCCTACCATCAGACATCATGATTAATGGGGAATTATCATAACAAGTCCCGCCTCCTATCAGAAATCATGATCAAAGGGGAATTATCATAAAAAGCCCCACCTCCTACTATCAGACATCATGATAAAAGGGGAATTATCATAACAAGCCCCACCTCCGATCAGACATCATGATCAAAGGGGAATTATCATAACAAGCCCCGCGTCCTATCAGACATCATGATCAATTGGAAATTAACATAACAAGTCCCGCCTCCTACTATCAGACATCATGATCAAAGGGTAATTTTCATAACAAGCCCCGCCTCCAATCAGACATCATAATCAATGGGGAATTAACATAACAAGCCCCGCCTCCTACTATCAGACATCATGATCAAAGGGTAATTATCATAACAAGCCCTGCCTCCAATCAGACATCATGATCAATGGTCAATTAACATAACAAACCCCAACTCCTACCATCAGACATAATGATCAATGGGGAATTATCATAACAAGTCCCCCCTCCTACTATCAGACATCATTTTCAAAGGGGAATTATAATAACAAACCCAACCTCCGATCAGACATCATGATCAAAGGGGAATTATCATAACAAGCCCTGCCTCCAATCAGACATCATGATCAATTGGAAATTAACATAACAAGTCCCGCCACCTACTATCAGACATCATGATCAAAGAGAAATTATCATAACAAGTCCCGCCTCCTACTATCAGACATGATGATCAAAGGGTAATTATCATAACAAGCCCTGCCTCCATTCAGAAATAATGATCAAAGGGGAATTATCATAACAAGCCCCGCCTCATATCAGACATCATGATCAATTGGAAATTAACATAACAAGTCCCGCCTCCTACTATCAGACTTCATTATCAATGGTCAATTAACATAACAAACCCCAACTCCTACCATCAGACATCATGATCAATGGTGAATTATCATAACAAGTCCCGCCTCCTATCAGAAATCATGATCGAAGGGGAATTATCATAAAAAGCCCCATCTCCTACTATCAGACATCATGATCAAAGGGGAATTATCATAACAAGCCCCGCCTCCTATCAGACATCATGATCAATTGGAAATTAACATAACAAGTCCCGCCTCCTACTATCAGACATCATGATCAAAGAGAAATTATCATAACAAGCCCCGAATCCTACCAGCAGACATCATGATCAAGGGGAATTATCATAACAAGCCCCACCTCCAATCAGACATCATGATCAAAGGGTAATTATCATAACAAGCCCTGCCTCCAATCAGACATCATGATCAATGGTCAATTAACATAACAAACCCCAACTCCTACCATCAGACATAATGATCAATGGGGAATTATCATAACAAGTCCCCCCTCCTACTATCAGACATCATTTTCAAAGGGGAATTATAATAACAAGCCCCGCCTCCTATCAGACATCATGATCAAAGGGGAAATATCATAAAAAGCCCCACCTCCTACTATCAGACATCATGATCAAAGGGGAATTATCATAACAAGCCCAACCTCCGATCAGACATCATGATCAAAGGGGAATTATCATAACAAGCCCTGCCTCCTACTATCAGACATGATGATCAAAGGGTAATTATCATAACAAGCCCTGCCTCCAATCAGACATCATGATCAATTGGAAATTAACATAACAAGTCCCGCCACCTACTATCAGACATCATGATCAAAGAGAAATTATCATAACAAGTACCGCCTCCTACTATCAGACATGATGATCAAAGGGTAATTATCATAACAAGCCCTGCCTCCATTCAGAAATAATGATCAAAGGGGAATTATCATAACAAGCCCCGCCTCATATCAGACATCATGATCAATTGGAAATTAACATAACAAGTCCCGCCTCCTACTATCAGACATCATGATCAAAGAGAAATTATCATAACAAGCCCCGAATCCTACCAGCAGACATCATGATCAAGGGGAATTATCATAACAAGCCCCATCTCCAATCAGACATCATGATCAAAGGGGAATTAACATAACAAGCCCTGCCTCCTACTATCAGACTTCATGATCAATGGTCAATTAACATAACAAGCCCCGCCTCCTACTATCAGACATCATAATCAATGGGGAATTAACATAACAAGTCCCGCCTCCTACTATCAGACATCATGATCAAAGGGTAATTATCATAACAAGCCACGCCTCCTACTATCAGACATCATGATTAAAGGGGAATTATCATAAAAATCCCCGCCTCCTACTATCAGACATCATGATCAATGGGGAATGAACATAACAAGTCCCGGCTTGCTACTATTAGACATCATGATCAAATGAGAATTAACATAACAAACCACGCTTCCCACTATCAGACATCATGATCAAATGGAAATTATCATAACAAGCCCCACCTACTATCAAACATCATGATCAAAGGGGAATTATAATAACAAGCCCCGCCTCCTATCAGACATGATCAAAGGGGAATTAACAAGCCCCTCCTCCTACCATCAGACATCATGATCAAAGGGAAACAAATGATCATAACAACCCCCACCTCCTACCATCAGAAATCATGATCAAAGGGGAATAATCATAACAAGCCCTGCCTCCAATCAGACATCATTATCAAAGGGGAATTAACATAACAAGCCTTGCCTCCTACTCTCAGACATCATGATCAAAGGGTAATTAACATAACAAGCCCCACCTCCTACTATCAGACATCATGATCAAAGGGGAATTAAGATAACAAGCCCCGCCTCCTACCATCAGCAATAATGATCAAATGGGAATTATCATAACAAGCCCTGCCTCCAATCAGACATCATGATCAATGGTCAATTAACATAACAAACCCCAACTCCTACCATCAGACATAATGAACAAAGGGGAATTATCATAACAAGCCCAACCTCGGATCAGACATCATGATCAAAGGGGAATTATCATAACAAGTCCCCCCTCCTACTATCAGACATCATTTTCAAAGGGGAATTATAATAACAAGCCCCGCCTCCTATCAGAAATCATGATCAAAGGGGAATTATCATAAAAAGCCCCACCTCCTACTATCAGACATCATGAACAAAGGGGAATTATCATAACAAGCCCAACCTCCGATCAGACATCATGATCAAAGGGGAATTATCATCACAAACCCCACCACCTACTATCAGACATCATGATCAAAGAGAAATTATCATAACAAGTCCCGCCTCCTACTATCAGACATGATGATCAAAGGGGAATTATCATCACAAACCCCACCACCTACTATCAGACATCATGATCAATTGGAAATTAACATAACAAGTCCCGCCACCTACTATCAGACATCATGATCAAAGAGAAATCATCACAACAAGTCCCGCCTCCTACTATCAGACATGATGATCAAAGGGTAATTATCATAACAAGCCCTGCCTCCAATCAGAAATCATGATCAATGGTCAATTAACATGAGAAACCCCAACTCCTACCATCAGACATCATGATCAATGGGGAATTATCATAACAAGTCCCCCCTCCTACTATCAGACATCATGATCAAAGGGGAATTATCATAACAAGAACCGCATACTACCAGCAGACATCATGATCAAAGGGGAATTATCATAACAAGCCCCACCTCCAATCAGACATCATGATCAAAGGAGAATTAACATAACAAGCCCTGCCTCCTACTATCAGACTTCATGATCAATGGTCAATTAACATAACAAACCCCACCTCCTACCATCAGATATCATGATCAAAGGGGAATTATCATAACAAGTCCCGCCTCCTACTATCAGACATCATGATCAAAGGGTAATTATCATAACAAGCCCCGCCTCCTACTATCAAACATCATAATCAATGGGGAATTAACATAACAAACCCCACCTCCTACCATCAGACATCATGATCAATGGGGAATTATCATAACAAGTCCCGCCTCCTACTATCAGACATCATGATCAAAGGGTAATTATCATAACAAGCCCCGCCTCCTACTATCAGACATCATAATCAATGGGGAATTAACATAACAAGTCCCGCCTCCTACTATCAGACATCATGATCAAAGGGTAATTATCATAACAAGCCCTGCCTCCTATCAGACTTCCTGATCAATGGTCAATTAACATAACAAACCCCACCTCCTACCATCAGACATAATGATCAATGGGGAATTATCATAACAAGTCCCGCCTCCTACTATCAGACATCATGATCAAAGGGGAATTATCATAACAAGCCCCGCCTCCCATCAGACATCATGATCAAAGGGAATTATCATAAAAAGCCCCGCCTCCTGCTATCAGACATAATGATCAATGGGGATAAACATAACAAGCCCCACCTCCTACTATCAGACATCATGATCAATGGGGAATTAACATAACAAGCCCCGCCTCCTACTATCAGACACCATGATCAAAGGGGAATAATCAAAACAAGCCCCACCTCCTATCAGACATCATGATCAAATGGGGATTAACATAAGAAGTTCCGCCTCCTACCATCAGAAATCATGATCAAAGAGAAATTATCATAACAAGCCCCGCATCCTACCATCAGACATCATGATCAAAGCGGAATTATCATAACAAGCCCCGCCTCCTACTATCAGACATCATGACCAATGGGGAATTAACATAACAAGTCCCGCCTCCAACTATCAGAAATCATGATCAAATGGTAATTATCATAACAAGCCCTGCCTCCAATCAGACATCACGATCAATGCGGAATTAACATAACAAGCCCTGCATCCTAATATCAGACTTCATGATCAATGGTCAATTAACATAAAAAACCCACCTCCTACCATCAGACATCATGATCAATGGGGAATTATCATAACAAGTCCCGCCTCCTATCAGAAATCATGATCAAAGGGGAATTATCATAAAAAGCCCCACCTCCTACTATCAGACATCATGATCAAAGGGGAATTATCATAACAAGCCCCACCTCCGATCAAACATCATGATCAAAGGGGAATTATCATAACAAGCCCCGCCTCCTATCAGACATCATGATCAATTGGAAATTAACATAACAAGTCCCGCCTCCTATCAGACATCATGATCAAAGGGGAATTATCATAACAAGCCCCACCTCCAATCAGACATCAAGATCAAAGGGGAATTATCTCAACAAGCCCTCTCTCCAATCAGACATCATGATCAATGGGGAATTAACATAACAAGCCCCGCCTCCTACTATCAGACATCATGATCAATGGGGAATTAATATAAAAAGCCCTGCATCCTAATATCAGACTTCATGATCAATGGTCAATTAACATAAAAAACCCACCTCCTACCATCAGACATCATGATCAATGGGGAATTATCATAACAAGTCCCGCCTCCTACTATCAGACATCATGATCAAAGGGAAACAAATGATCATAACAACCCCCACCTCCTATTATCAGAAATCATGATCAAAGGGGATTGATAATAACAAGCCCCTTCTCCTACCATCAGACATCATGATCAAAGGGAAACAAATGATCATAACAGCATCCACCTCCTACTATCAGACATCATGATCAAAGGGTAATTATCATAACAAGCCCCGCCTCCTACTATCAGACATCATAATCAATGGGGAATTAACATAACAAGTCCCGCCTCCTACTATCAGACATCATGATCAAAGGGTAATTATCATAACAAGCCCTGCCTCCTATCAGACTTCCTGATCAATGGTCAATTAACATAACAAACCCCACCTCCTACCATCAGACATAATGATCAATGGGGAATTATCATAACAAGTCCCGCCTCCTACTATCAGACATCATGATCAAAGGGGAATTATCATAACAAGCCCCGCCTCCCATCAGACATCATGATCAAAGGGAATTATAATAAAAAGCCCCGCCTCCTGCTATCAGACATAATGATCAATGGGGATAAACATAACAAGCCCCACCTCCTACTATCAGACATCATGATGAATGGGGAATTAACATAACAAGCCCCGCCTCCTACTATCAGACACCATGATCAAAGGGGAATAATCAAAACAAGCCCCACCTCCTATCAGACATCATGATCAAATGGGGATTAACATAAGAAGTTCCGCCTCCTACCATTAGAAATCATGATAAAAAGGGGAATGATAATAACAAGCCCCGTCACAAACTATCAGACATTACGATCAAAGGGAAACAAATGATCATAACAACCCCCACCTCCTATTATCAGAAATCATGATCAAAGGGGATTGATAATAACAAGCCCCTTCTCCTACCATCAGACATCATGATCAAAGGGAAACAAATGATCATAACAGCATCCACCTCCTATTTTCAGACATCATGATCAATGGGGAATTAATATAACAAGCCCCACCTCTTACCATCAGACATCATGATCTAAGCGGAATTATAATAACAAGCCCTGCCTCCTACTATCTGAAATCATGATCAAAGGGGAATTATCTTAACTTGCCCCACCTCCTACTATCATAAATCATGATCAAAGGAGAATTAACATAACAAGCCTCGCCTCCTACCATCAGACATCATGATCAAATGGGAATTAGCATACCATGCCCCGCCTCCTAACATAAGAAATCATGGTCAAATGAGAAGTAACATAAAAAGCCCCACCTCCTACTATCAGACATCATTATCAAAGGGGTATGATAATAACAAGCCCCTTCACCTACTATCAGACATCATGATCAAAGAGGATTGATTATAACAATCCCCACCTCCTACCATCAGATATCAAGTTCAAAGGGGAATGATCATAACTAGTTCCACCTCCTACTATCAGACATAATGATCAAAGGGGAATGATAATAACAAGCCCGTCACCTACTATCAGACATCATGATCAATGGGGAATTATCATAACAAGTCCCGCCTCCTATCAGACTTCATGATCAATGGTCAATTAACATAACAAACCCCACCTCCTACCATCAGACATCATGATCAAAGGGGAATTATCATAACAAGTCCCGCGTCCTATTATCAGACATCATGATCAAAGGGTAATTATCATAACAAGCCCTGCCTCCTACTATCAGACTTCATGATCAATGGTCAATTAACATAACAAACCCCACCTCCTACCATCAGACATCATGATCAAAGGGGAATTATCATAACAAGTCCCGCGTCCTACTATCAGACATCATGATCAAAGGGTAATTAACATAACAAGCCCCGCCTCCTACTATCAGACATCATAATCAATGGGGAATTAACATAACAAGCCTTGCCTCCTACTATCAGACATCATGATCAAAGGGTAATTAACATAACAAGCCCCACCTCCTACTATCAGAAATCACGATAAAAAGGGTAATTATCATAACAAGCCCCGCCTCCTACTATCAGAAATCATGATCAATGGGGAATTAACATAACAAGCCTTGCCTCCTACTATAAGATATCATGATCAAAGGGGAATTAAGATAACAAGCCCCGCCTCCTACCATCAGCAATAATGATCAAATGGGAATTAACATATCAAACCCTGCTTCCTACTATATTACATCAAGATCAAAGGGGAATTATCTCAACTTGCCCCACCTCCTACTATCATAAATCATGATCAAAGGAGAATTAACATAACAAGCCTCGCCTCCTACCATCAGACATCATGATCAAATGGGAATTAGCATAACATGCCTCACCTCCTAAAATAAGAAATCATGGTCAAATGAGAAATAACATAACAAGCCCCACCTCCTACTATCAGACATCATTATCAAAGGGGTAGTATAATAACAAGCCCCTTCACCTACTATCAGACATCATGATCAAAGAGGATGGATGATAACAATCCACGCCTCCTACCATCAGATATCAAGTTCAAAGGGGAATGATCATAACTAGTTCCACTTCCTACTATCAGACATAACGATCAAAGGGGAATGATAATAACAAGCCCCGTCACCTACTATCAGACATCATGATCAATGGGGAATTAACATAACAAGTCCCGCCTCCTACTATCAGACATCATGATCAAAGAGAAATTATCATAACAAGCCCCGCATCCTACCATCAGACATCATGATCAAAGGGGAATTATCATAACAAGCCCCGCCTCCTACTATCAGACATCATGATCAATGGGGAATTAACATAACAAGCCCCTTCTCCGACTACCAGACACCATGATCAATGGGGAATTAATATAGCAAGCCCCGCCTCGTACTATCAGACATCATGATCAAAGGGTAATAATCATAACAAGCCCCGCCTCCTATCAGACATCATGATCAATTGGAAATTAACATAAGAAGTCCCGCCTCCTACTATCAGACATCATGATCAAAGGGGAATTATCATAACAAGCCCCACCTCCAATCAGACATCATGATCAAAGGGTAATTATCTCAACAAGCCCTCTCTCCAATCAGACATCATGATCAATGGTCAATTAACATAAAAAACCCACCTCCTACCATCAGACATCATGATCAATGGGGAATTATCATAACAAGTCCCGCCTCCTACTATCAGACATCATGATCAAAGGGGAATTATCATAACAAGCCCCGCCTCCTATCAAACATTATGATCAATAGGTAATTAACATAACAAGCCCCACCTCCTACTATCAGACATCATAATCAATGGGGAATTAACATAACAAGTCCCGCCTCCTACTATCAGACATCATGATCAAAGGGTAATTATCATAACAAGCCCTGCCTTCAATCAGATATCATGATCAATGGTCAATTAACATAAACCCCAACTCCTACCATCAGACATCATGATCAATGGGGAATTATCATAACAAGTCCCGCCTCCTACTATCAGACATCATGATCAAAGGGTAATTATCTTAACAAGCCCTCTCTCCAACCAGACATCATGATCAATGGGGAATTAACATAACAAGCCCCGCCTCCTACTATCAGACATCATGATCAATGGGGAATTAACATAACAAGTCCCGCCTCCTACTATCAGACATCATGATCAATGGGGAATTATCATAACAAGTCCCGCCTCCTACTATCAGACATCATGATCAAAGGGGAATTATCATAACAAGCCCCGCCTCCTATCAAACATTATGATCAATAGGTAATTAACATAACAAGCCCCACCTCCTACTATCAGACATCATAATCAATGGGGAATTAACATAACAAGTCCCGCCTCCTACTATCAGACATCATGATCAAAGGGTAATTATCATAACAAGCCCTGCCTTCAATCAGATATCATGATCAATGGTCAATTAACATAAACCCCAACTCCTACCATCAGACATCATGATCAATGGGGAATTATCATAACAAGTCCCGCCTCCTACTATCAGACATCATGATCAAAGGGTAATTATCTTAACAAGCCCTCTCTCCAACCAGACATCATGATCAATGGGGAATTAACATAACAAGCCCCGCCTCCTACTATCAGACATCATGATCAATGGGGAATTAACATAACAAGCCCTGCCTCCTACTATCAGACTTCATGATCAATGGTCAATTAACATAACAAACCCCACCTCCTACCATCAGACATCATGATCAATGGGGAATTATCATAACAAGTCCCGCCTCCTACTATCAGACATCATGATCAAAGGGTAATTATCATAACAAGCCCTGCCTCCTATCAGACTTCATGATCAATGGTCAATTAATATAACAAACCCCACCTCCTACCATCAGACATAATGATCAATGGGGAATTATCAGAACAAGTCCCGCCTCCTACTATCAGACAGCATGATCAAAGGGGAATTATCATAACAAGCCCCGCCTCCCATCAGACATCATGATCAAAGGGGAATTATCATAAAAAGCCCCGCCTCCTACTATCAGACATAATGATCAATGGGGATAAACATAACAAGCCCCACCTCCTACTATCAGACATCATGATCAATGGGGAATTAACATAACAAGTCCCGCCTCCTACCATCAGACATCATGATCAAAGGGTAATTATCATAATAAGCCCTGCCTTCAATCAGATATCATGATCAATGGTCAATTAACATAAACCCCAACTCCTACCATCAGACATCATGATCAATGGGGAATTATCATAAAAAGCCCCACCTCCTACTATCAGACATCATGATCAAAGGGGAATTATCATAACAAGCCCCACCTCCGATCAGACATCATGATCAAAGGGGAATTATCATAACAAGCCCCGCCTCCTATCAGACATCATGATCAATTGGAAATTAACATAACAAGTCCCGCCTCCTACTATCAGACATCATGATCAAAGGGTAATTATCTTAACAAGCCCTCTCTCCAATCAGACATCATGATCAATGGGGAATTAACATAACAAGCCCTGCCTCCTACTATCAGACTTCATGATCAATGGTCAATTAACATAACAAACCCCACCTCCTACCATCAGACATCATGATCAATGGGGAATTATCATAACAAGTCCCGCCTCCTACTATCAGACATCATGATCAAAGGGTAATTATCATAACAAGCCCTGCCTCCTATCAGACTTCATGATCAATGGTCAATTAACATAACAAACCCCACCTCCTACCATCAGACATAATGATCAATTTGGAATTATCATAACAAGTCCCGCCTCCTACTATCAGACAGCATGATCAAAGGGGAATTATCACAACAAGCCCCGCCTCCCATCAGACATCATGATCAAAGAGGAATTATCATAAAAAGCCCCGCCTCCTGCTATCAGACATAATGATCAATGGGGATAAACATAACAAGCCCCACCTCCTACTATCAGACATCATGATCAATGGGGAATTAACATAACAAGCCCCGCCTCCTACTATCAGACACCATGATCAAAGGGGAATAATCAAAACAAGCCCCACCTCCTATCAGACATCATGATCAAATGGGGATTAACATAAGAAGTTCCGCCTCCTACCATCAGAAATCATGATAAAAAGGGGAATGATAATAACAAGCCCCGTCACAAACTATCAGACATTACGATCAAAGGGAAACAAATGATCATAACAACCCCCACCTCCTATTATCAGACATCATGATCAAAGGGGATTGATAATAACAAGCCCCTTCTCCTACCATTAGACATCATGATCAAAGGGAAACAAATGATCATAACAGCATCCACCTCCTATTATCAGACATCATGATCAATGGGGAATTAATATAACAAGCCCCACCTCTTACCATCAGACATCATGATCTAAGCGGAATTATAATAACAAGCCCTGCCTCCTACTATCTGAAATCATGATCAAAGGGGAATTATCTTAACTTGCCCCACCTCCTACTATCATAAATCATGATCAAAGGAGAATTAACATAACAAGCCTCGCCTCCTACCATCAGACATCATGATCAAATGGGAATTAGCATACCATGCCTCGCCTCCTAACATAAGAAATCATGGTCAAATGAGAAGTAACATAAAAAGCCCCACCTCCTACTATCAGACATCATTATCAAAGGGGTATGATGATAACAATCCCCGCCTCCTACCATCAGATATCAAGTTCAAAGGGGAATGATCATAACTAGTTCCACCTCCTACTATCAGACATAATGATCAAAGAGGATTGATGATAACAATCCCCGCCTCCTACCATCAGATATCAAGTTCAAAGGGGAATGATCATAACTAGTTCCACCTCCTACTATCAGACATAATGATCAAAGGGGAATGATAATAACAAGCCCGTCACCTACTATCAGACATCATGATCAATGGGGAATTATCATAACAAGTCCCGCCTCCTATCAGACTTCATGATCAATGGTCAATTAACATAACAAACCCCACCTCCTACCATCAGACATCATGATCAAAGGGGAATTATCATAACAAGTCCCGCGTCCTACTATCAGACATCATGATCAAAGGGTAATTATCAAAACAAGCCCTGCCTCCTACTATCAGACTTCATGATCAATGGTCAATTAACATAACAAACCCCACCTCCTACCATCAGACATCATGATCAAAGGGTAATTATCATAACAAGCCCCGCCTCCTACTATCAGACATCATAATCAATGGGGAATTGACATAACAAGCCTTGCCTCCTACTATCAGACATCATGATCAAAGGGTAATTAACATAACAAGCCCCACCTCCTACTATCAGAAATCATGATAAAAAGGGTAATTATCATAACAAGCCCCGCCTCCTACTATCAGACATCATGATCAATGGGGAATTAACATAACAAGCCTTGCCTCCTACTATAAGATATCATGATCAAAGGGGAATTAAGATAACAAGCCCCGCCTCCTACCATCAGCAATAATGATCAAATGGGAATTAACATATCAAACCCTGCTTCCTACTATATTACATCAAGATCAAAGGGGAATTATCTCAACTTGCCCCACCTCCTACAATCATAAATCATGATCAAAGGAGAATTAACATAACAAGCCTCGCCTCCTACCATCAGACATCATGATCAAATGGGAATTAGCATAACATGCCTCACCTCCTAAAATAAGAAATCATGGTCAAATGAGAAATAACATAACAAGCCCCACCTCCTACTATCAGACATCATTATCAAAGGGGTAGTATAATAACAAGCCCCTTCACCTACTATCAGACATCATGATCAAAGAGGATGGATGATAACAATCCACGCCTCCTACCATCAGATATCAAGTTCAAAGGGGAATGATCATAACTAGTTCCACTTCCTACTATCAGACATAACGATCAAAGGGGAATGATAATAACAAGCCCCGTCACCTACTATCAGACATCATGATCAATGGGGAATTAACATAACAAGTCCCGCCTCCTACTATCAGACATCATGATCAAAGAGAAATTATCATAACAAGCCCCGCATCCTACCATCAGACATCATGATCAAAGGGGAATTATCATAACAAGCCCCGCCTCCTACTATCAGACATCATGATCAATGGGGAATTAACATAACAAGCCCCTTCTCCGACTACCAGACACCATGATCAATGGGGAATTAATATAGCAAGCCCCGCCTCGTACTATCAGACATCATGATCAAAGGGTAATAATCATAACAAGCCCCGCCTCCTATCAGACATCATGATCAATTGGAAATTAACATAAGAAGTCCCGCCTCCTACTATCAGACATCATGATCAAAGGGGAATTATCATAACAAGCCCCACCTCCAATCAGACATCATGATCAAAGGGTAATTATCTCAACAAGCCCTCTCTCCAATCAGACATCATGATCAATGGTCAATTAACATAAAAAACCCACCTCCTACCATCAGACATCATGATCAATGGGGAATTATCATAACAAGTCCCGCCTCCTACTATCAGACATCATGATCAAAGGGGAATTATCATAACAAGCCCCGCCTCCTATCAAACATTATGATCAATAGGTAATTAACATAACAAGCCCCACCTCCTACTATCAGACATCATAATCAATGGGGAATTAACATAACAAGTCCCGCCTCCTACTATCAGACATCATGATCAAAGGGTAATTATCATAACAAGCCCTGCCTTCAATCAGATATCATGATCAATGGTCAATTAACATAAACCCCAACTCCTACCATCAGACATCATGATCAATGGGGAATTATCATAACAAGTCCCGCCTCCTACTATCAGACATCATGATCAAAGGGTAATTATCTTAACAAGCCCTCTCTCCAACCAGACATCATGATCAATGGGGAATTAACATAACAAGCCCCGCCTCCTACTATCAGACATCATGATCAATGGGGAATTAACATAACAAGTCCCGCCTCCTACTATCAGACATCATGATCAATGGGGAATTATCATAACAAGTCCCGCCTCCTACTATCAGACATCATGATCAAAGGGGAATTATCATAACAAGCCCCGCCTCCTATCAAACATTATGATCAATAGGTAATTAACATAACAAGCCCCACCTCCTACTATCAGACATCATAATCAATGGGGAATTAACATAACAAGTCCCGCCTCCTACTATCAGACATCAATGATCAAAGGGTAATTATCATAACAAGCCCTGCCTTCAATCAGATATCATGATCAATGGTCAATTAACATAAACCCCAACTCCTACCATCAGACATCATGATCAATGGGGAATTATCATAACAAGTCCCGCCTCCTACTATCAGACATCATGATCAAAGGGTAATTATCTTAACAAGCCCTCTCTCCAACCAGACATCATGATCAATGGGGAATTAACATAACAAGCCCCGCCTCCTACTATCAGACATCATGATCAATGGGGAATTAACATAACAAGCCCTGCCTCCTACTATCAGACTTCATGATCAATGGTCAATTAACATAACAAACCCCACCTCCTACCATCAGACATCATGATCAATGGGGAATTATCATAACAAGTCCCGCCTCCTACTATCAGACATCATGATCAAAGGGTAATTATCATAACAAGCCCTGCCTCCTATCAGACTTCATGATCAATGGTCAATTAATATAACAAACCCCACCTCCTACCATCAGACATAATGATCAATGGGGAATTATCAGAACAAGTCCCGCCTCCTACTATCAGACAGCATGATCAAAGGGGAATTATCATAACAAGCCCCGCCTCCCATCAGACATCATGATCAAAGGGGAATTATCATAAAAAGCCCCGCCTCCTACTATCAGACATAATGATCAATGGGGATAAACATAACAAGCCCCACCTCCTACTATCAGACATCATGATCAATGGGGAATTAACATAACAAGTCCCGCCTCCTACCATCAGACATCATGATCAAAGGGTAATTATCATAATAAGCCCTGCCTTCAATCAGATATCATGATCAATGGTCAATTAACATAAACCCCAACTCCTACCATCAGACATCATGATCAATGGGGAATTATCATAAAAAGCCCCACCTCCTACTATCAGACATCATGATCAAAGGGGAATTATCATAACAAGCCCCACCTCCGATCAGACATCATGATCAAAGGGGAATTATCATAACAAGCCCCGCCTCCTATCAGACATCATGATCAATTGGAAATTAACATAACAAGTCCCGCCTCCTACTATCAGACATCATGATCAAAGGGTAATTATCTTAACAAGCCCTCTCTCCAATCAGACATCATGATCAATGGGGAATTAACATAACAAGCCCTGCCTCCTACTATCAGACTTCATGATCAATGGTCAATTAACATAACAAACCCCACCTCCTACCATCAGACATCATGATCAATGGGGAATTATCATAACAAGTCCCGCCTCCTACTATCAGACATCATGATCAAAGGGTAATTATCATAACAAGCCCTGCCTCCTATCAGACTTCATGATCAATGGTCAATTAACATAACAAACCCCACCTCCTACCATCAGACATCATGATCAATGGGGAATTATCATAACAAGTCCCGCCTCCTACTATCAGACATCATGATCAAAGGGTAATTATCATAACAAGCCCCGCCTCCTATCAGACATCATGATCAATTGGAAATTAACATAACAAGTCCCGCCTCCTACTATCAGACATCATGATCAAAGGGTAATTATCTTAACAAGCCCTCTCTCCAATCAGACATCATGATCAAAGAGGAATTATCATAAAAAGCCCCGCCTCCTGCTATCAGACATAATGATCAATGGGGATAAACATAACAAGCCCCACCTCCTACTATCAGACATCATGATCAATGGGGAATTAACATAACAAGCCCCGCCTCCTACTATCAGACACCATGATCAAAGGGGAATAATCAAAACAAGCCCCACCTCCTATCAGACATCATGATCAAATGGGGATTAACATAAGAAGTTCCGCCTCCTACCATCAGAAATCATGATAAAAAGGGGAATGATAATAACAAGCCCCGTCACAAACTATCAGACATTACGATCAAAGGGAAACAAATGATCATAACAACCCCCACCTCCTATTATCACACATCATGATCAAAGGGGATTGATAATAACAAGCCCCTTCTCCTACCATTAGACATCATGATCAAAGGGAAACAAATGATCATAACAGCATCCACCTCCTATTATCAGACATCATGATCAATGGGGAATTAATATAACAAGCCCCACCTCTTACCATCAGACATCATGATCTAAGCGGAATTATAATAACAAGCCCTGCCTCCTACTATCTGAAATCATGATCAAAGGGGAATTATCTTAACTTGCCCCACCTCCTACTATCATAAATCATGATCAAAGGAGAATTAACATAACAAGCCTCGCCTCCTACCATC
The DNA here is from genome assembly GCF_027942865.1 of Odontesthes bonariensis. Taxonomy (NCBI): domain Eukaryota; kingdom Metazoa; phylum Chordata; class Actinopteri; order Atheriniformes; family Atherinopsidae; genus Odontesthes; species Odontesthes bonariensis. The sequence continues at coordinate 30,825,761 of NC_134523.1, forward strand.
AGACATCATGATCAAATGGGAATTAGCATACCATGCCTCGCCTCCTAACATAAGAAATCATGGTCAAATGAGAAGTAACATAAAAAGCCCCACCTCCTACTATCAGACATCATTATCAAAGGGGTATGATGATAACAATCCCCGCCTCCTACCATCAGATATCAAGTTCAAAGGGGAATGATCATAACTAGTTCCACCTCCTACTATCAGACATAATGATCAAAGAGGATTGATGATAACAATCCCCGCCTCCTACCATCAGATATCAAGTTCAAAGGGGAATGATCATAACTAGTTCCACCTCCTACTATCAGACATAATGATCAAAGGGGAATGATAATAACAAGCCCGTCACCTACTATCAGACATCATGATCAATGGGGAATTATCATAACAAGTCCCGCCTCCTATCAGACTTCATGATCAATGGTCAATTAACATAACAAACCCAACCTCCTACCATCAGACATCATGATCAAAGGGGAATTATCATAACAAGTCCCGCGTCCTACTATCAGACATCATGATCAAAGGGTAATTATCAAAACAAGCCTTGCCTCCTACTATCAGACATCATGATCAAAGGGTAATTAACATAACAAGCCCCACCTCCTACTATCAGAAATCATGATAAAAAGGGTAATTATCATAACAAGCCCCGCCTCCTACTATCAGACATCATGATCAATGGGGAATTAACATAACAAGCCTTGCCTCCTACTATTAGATATCATGATCAAAGGAGAATTAAGATAACAAGCCCCGCCTCCTACCATCAGCAATAATGATCAAATGGGAATTAACATATCAAACCCTGCTTCCTACTATATTACATCAAGATCAAAGGGGAATTATCTCAACTTGCCCCACCTCCTACTATCATAAATCATGATCAAAGGAGAATTAACATAACAAGCCTCGCCTCCTACCATCAGACATCATGATCAAATGGGAATTAGCATAACATGCCTCACCTCCTAAAATAAGAAATCATGGTCAAATGAGAAATAACATAACAAGCCCCACCTGCTACTATCAGACATCATTATCAAAGGGGTAGTATAATAACAAGCCCCTTAACCTACTATCAGACATCATGATCAAAGAGGATGGATGATAACAATCCCCGCCTCCTACCATCAGATATCAAGTTCAAAGGGGAATGATCATAACTAGTTCCACTTCCTACTATCAGACATAACGATCAAAGGGGAATGATAATAACAAGCCCCGTCACCTACTATCAGACATCATGATCAATGGCGAATTAACATAACAAGTCCCGCCTCCTACTATCAGACATCATGATTAAAGAGAAATTATCATAACAAGCCCCGCATCCTACCATCAGACATCATGATCAAAGGGGAATTATCATAACAAGCCCCGCCTCCTACTATCGAACATCATGATCAATGGGGAATTAACATAACAAGCCCCTTCTCCGACTACCAGACACCATGATCAATGGGGAATTAATATAGCAAGCCCCGCCTCGTACTATCAGACATCATGATCAAAGGGTAATAATCAAAACAAGCCCCGCCTCCTATCAGACATCATGATCAAAGGGGAATTAATTAAACAGCCCTGCCTCCTACTATCAGACATCATGATCAAAGGGGAATTAACATAACAAGCCCCGCCACCTACTATCAGACATCATGATCAAAGGGGAATTATCATAACAAGCCCCACCTCCGATCAGACATCATGATCAAAGGGGAATTATCATAACAAGCCCCACCTCCAATCAGACATCATGATCAAAGGGGAATTATAATAACAAGCCCCGCCTCCTACTATCAGACATCATGATCAATGGGGAATTAACATAACAAGTCCCGCCTCCTATTATCAGAAATCATGATCAAATCGTAATTATCATAACAAGCCCCACCTCCAATCAGACATCATGATCAATGGGGAATTAACATAACAAGCCCCGCCTCCTACTATCAGACATCATGATCAAAGGGGAATTATCATAACAAGCCCCGCCTCCTATCAGACATCATGATCAAAGGGGAATTATAATAACAAGCCCCGCCTCCTACTATCAGACATCATGATCAATGGGGAATTAACATAACAAGTCCCGCCTCCTATTATCAGAAATCATGATCAAATCGTAATTATCATAACAAGCCCCACCTCCAATCAGACATCATGATCAATGGGGAATTAACATAACAAGCCCCGCCTCCTACTATCAGACATCATGATCAAAGGGGAATTATCATAACAAGCCCCGCCTCCTATCAAAAATCATGATCAATTGGTAATTAACATAACAAGCCCCGCCTCCTACTATCAGACATCATGATCAATGGGGAATTAACATAACAAGCCCCGCCTCCTACTATCAGACATCATGATCAAAGGGGAATTATCATAACAAGCCCCGCCTCCTATTATCAGAAATCATGATCAAATCGTAATTATCATAACAAGCCCCACCTCCAATCAGACATCATGATCAATGGGGAATTAACATAACAAGCCCCGCCTCCTACTATCAGACATCATGATCAATGGGGAATTAACATAACAAGTCCCGCCTCCTACTATCAGACATCATGATCAAAGGGTAATTATCATAACAAGCCCTGACTCCAATCAGACATCATGATCAATGGTCAATTAACATAACAAACCCCAACTCCTACCATCAGACATCATGATCAATGGGGAATTATCATAACAAGTCCCGCCTCCTATCAGAAATCATGAGCAAATGGGAATTAACATAACAAGCCCCGCCTCCTACTATCAAACATCATGATCAATGGGGAATTAACATAACAAGCCCTGCCTCCTACTATCAGACTTCATAATCAATGGGGAATTAACATAACAAGTCCCGCCTCCTACTATCAGACATCATGATCAAAGGGTAATTATCATAACAAGCCCTGCCTCCAATCAGACATCATGCTCAATGGGGAATTAACATAACAAGCCCCGCCTCCTACCATCAGACATCATGATCAAAGGGGAATTATAATAACAAGCCCCGCCTCCTATCAGACATCATGATCAATGGGGAATTAACATAACAAGTCCCGCCTCCTATCAGAAATCATGATCAAATGGTAATTATCATAACAAGCCCTGCCTCCTATCAGAAATCATGATCAAAGGGGAATTATCATAAAAAGCCCCATCTCCTACTATCAGACATCATGATCAAAGGGGAATTATCATAACAAGCCCCGCCTTCTATCAGACATCATGATATATTGGAAATTAACATAACAAGTCCCGCCTCCTACTATCAGACATCATGATCAAAGAGAAATTATCATAAAAAGCCCCGCATCCTACCAGCAGACATCATGATCAAAGGGGAATTATCATAACAAGCCCCACCTCCAATCAGACATCATGATCAAAGGGGAATTAACATAACAAGCCCCGCCTCCTTCTATCAGACATCATGATCAAAGGGGAATTATCATAACAAGCCACGCCTCCAATCAGACATGATCAAAGGGGAATTAACATAAGAAGTCCCGCCTAATACCATCCGACATCATGATCAATGGGGAATTAACATAACAAGCCCCGCCTCCTACTATCAGAAATCATGATCAAAGAGAAATTATCATAACAAGCCCCGCATCCTACCATCAGCCATCATGATCAAAGGGGAATTATCATAACAAGCCCCACCTCCAATCAGACATCATGATCAAAGGGGTATTATCATAACAAGCCCCGCCTCCTACTATCAGACATCATGATCAATGCGGAATTAACATAACAAGTCCCGCCTCCTACTATCAGACATCATGATCAAAGGGTAATTATCATAACATGCCCTGCCTCCAATCAGACATCATGATCAATGGTCAATTAACATAAGAAACCCCAACTCCTACCATCAGACATCATGATCAATGGGGACTTATCATGACAAGTCCCCCCTCCTACTATCAGACATCATGATCAAAGGGGAATTATCATAACAAGCCCCGCCTCCTATCAGAAATCATGATCAAAGGGGAATTTTCATAAAAAGCCCCACCTCCTACTATCAGACATAATGATCAAAGGGGAATTATCATAACAAGCCCCACCTCCGATCAGACATCATGATCAAAGGGGAAGAATCATAACAAGCCCCGCCTCCTATCAGACATCATGATCAATTGGAAATTAACATAACAAGTCCCGCCTCCTACTATCAGACATCATGATTAAAGAGAAATTATCATAACAAGCCCCGCATCCTACCAGCAGACATCATGATCAAAGGGGAACTATCATAACAAGCCCCACCTCCAATCAGACTTCATGATCAATGGTAATTAACATGACAAACCCCACCTCCTACTATCAGACATCATGATCAAAGGGGAATTATCATAACAAGCCCCACCTCCGATCAAACATCATGATCAAAGCGGAATTATCATAACAAGCCCCGCCTCCTATCAGACATCATGATCAAAGTGGAATTATCATAACAAGCCCCACCTCCGATCAAATATAATGATCAAAGGGGAATTATCATAACAAGCCCCGCCTCCTATCAGACATCATGATCAATTGGAAATTTACATAACAAGTCGCGCCTCCTACTATCAGACATCATGATCAAAGGGTAATTATCATAACAAGCCCCGCCTCCTACTATCAGACATCATAATCAATGGGGAATTAACATAACAAGTCCCGCCTCCTACTATCAGACATCATGATCAAAGGGTAATTATCATAACAAGCCCTGCCTCCAATCAGACATCATGATCAATGGTCAATTAACATAACAAACCCCATCTCCTACCATCAGACATCATGATCAATGGGGAATTATCATAACAAGTCCCGCCTCCTATCAGAAATCATGATCAAAGGGGAATTATCATAAAAAGCCCCACCTCCTACTATCAGACATCATGATCAAAGGGGAATTATCATAACAAGCCCCGCCTCCTATCAGAAATCATGATCAAAGGGGAATTATCATAAAAAGCGCCATCTCCTACTATCAGACATCATGATCAAAGGGGAATTATCATAACAAGCCCCACCTCCGATCAAACATCATGATCAAAGGGGAATTATCATAACAAGCCCCGCCTCCTTTCAGACATCATGATCATTTGGAAATTTACATAACAAGTCCCGCCTCCTACTATGAGACATCATAATCAATGGGGAATTAACATAACAAGTCCCGCCTCCTACCATCAGACATCATGATCAAAGGGTAATTATCATAACAAGCCCTGCCTCCAATCAGACATCATGATCAATGGTCAATTAACATAACAAACCCCAACTCCTACCATCAGACATCATGATCAATGGGGAATTATCATAACAAGTCCCGCCTCCTATCAGAAATCATGATCAAAGGGGAATTATCATAAAAAGCCCCACCTCCTACTATCAGACATCATGATCAAAGGGTAGTTATCATAACAAGCCCTGCCTCCAATCAGACATCATGATCAAAGGGTAGTTATCATAACAAGCCCTGCCTCCTATCAAACATCATGATCAATTGGTAATTAACATAACAAGCCCCACCTCCTACTATCAGACATCATGATCAAAGGGGAATTAAGATAACAAGCCCCGCCTCCTACCATCAGCAATAATGATCAAATGGGAATTAACATATCAAACCCTGCCTCCTACTATATTACATCAAGATCAAAGGGGAATTATCTTAACTTGCCCCACCTCCTACTATCAGACATCATGATCAAATGGGAATTAGCATAACTTGCCCCACCTCCTAAAATAAGAATTCATGGTCAAATGAGAAATAACATAACAAGCCCCACCTCCTACTATCAGACATCATGATCAAAGGGGAATTAGAATAACAAGCCCCGCCTCCAATCAGACATCATGATCAATGCGGAATTAACATAACAAGCCCTGCATCCTACTATCAGACTTCATGATCAATGGTCAATTAACATAAAAAACCCACCTCCTACCATCAGACATAATGATCAATGGGGAATTATCATAACAAGTCCCGCCTCCTATTATCAGACATCATGATCAAAGGGGAATTATCATAACAAGCCCCGCCTCCTATCAAACATCATGATCAATTGGTAATTAACATAACAAGCCCCGCCTCCTACTATCGGACATCATAATCAATGGGGAATTAACTTAACAAGTCCCGCCTCCTACTATCAGACATCATGATCAAAGAGAAATCATCATAACAAGCCCCGCATCCTACCATCAGACATCATGATCAAAGGGGAATTATCATAACAAGCCCCGCCTCCTACTATCAGACATCATGATCAATGGGGAATTAACATAACAAGCCCCTTCTCCGACTACCAGACACCATGATCAATGGGGAATTAATATAGCAAGCCCCGCCTCGTACTATCAGACATCATGATCAAAGGGTAATAATCAAAACAAGCCCCGCCTCCTATCAGACATCATGATCAATGGGGAATTAACATAACAAGCCCCTTCTCCGACTACCAGACACCATGATCAATGGGGAATTAATATAGCAAGCCCCGCCTCGTACTATCAGACATCATGATCAAAGGGTAATAATCAAAACAAGCCCTGCCTCCTACTATCAGACATCATGATCAAAGGGGAATTAACATAACAAGCCCCGCCACCTACTATCAGACATCATGATCAAAGGGGAATTATCATAACAAGCTCCACCTCCGATCAGACATCATGATCAAAGGGGAATTATCATGACAAGCCCCGCCACCTATCAGACATCATGATCAAAGGGGAATTATCATAACAAGCCCCACCTCCAATCAGACATCATGATCAAAGGGGAATTATAATAACAAGCCCCGCCTCCTACTATCAGACATCATGATCAATGCGGAATTAACATAACAAGTCCCGCCTCCTATTATCAGAAATCATGATCAAATGGTAATTATCATAACAAGCCCTGCCTCCAATCAGACATCACGATCAATGGGGAATTAACATAACAAGCCCCGCCTCCTACTATCAGACATCATGATCAATGCGGAATTAACATAACAAGCCCTGCATCCTACTATCAGACTTCATGATCAATGGTCAATTAACATAAAAAACCCACCTCCTACCATCAGACATCATGATCAATGGGGAATTATCATAACAAGTCCCGCCTCCTATCAGAAATCATGAGCAAATGGGAATTAACATAACAAGCCCCGCCTCCTACTATCAAACATCATGATCAATGGGGAATTAACATAACAAGCCCTACCTCCTACTATCAGACTTCATAATCAATGGGGAATTAACATAACAAGTCCCGCCTCCTACTATCAGACATCATGATCAAAGGGTAATTATCATAACAAGCCCTGCCTCCAATCAAACATCATGCTCAATGGGGAATTAACATAACAAGCCCCGCCTCCTACCATCAGACATCATGATCAAAGGGGAATTATAATAACAAGCCCCGCCTCCTACTATCAGACATCATGATCAATGGGGAATTAACATAACAAGTCCCGCCTCCTACTATCAGAAATCATGATCAAATGGTAATTATCATAACAAGCCCTGCCTCCTATCAGAAATCATGATCAAAGGGGAATTATCATAAAAAGCCCCATCTCCTACTATCAGACATCATGATCAAAGGGGAATTATCATAACAAGCCCCACCTCCGATCAGACATCATGATCAAAGGGGAATTATCATAACAAGCCCCGCCTTCTATCAGACATCATGATCAATTGGAAATTAACATAACAAGTCCCGCCTCCTACTATCAGACATCATGATCAAAGAGAAATTATCATAACAAGCCCCACCTCCAATAAGACATCATGATCAAAGGGGAATTAACATAACAAGCCCCGCCTCCTATCAGACATCATGATCAAAGGGGAATTATCATATCAAGCCACGCCTCCAATCAGACATGATCAAAGGGGAATTAACATAAGAAGTCCCGCCTAATACCATCCGACATCATGATCAATGGGGAATTAACATAACAAGCCCCGCCTCCTACTATCAGAAATCATGATCAAAGAGAAATTATCATAACAAGCCCCGCATCCTACCATCAGCCATCATGATCAAAGGGGAATTATCATAACAAGCCCCACCTCCAATCAGACATCATGATCAATGGTCAATTAACATAAGAAACCCCAACTCCTACCATCAGACATCATGATCAATGGGGAATTATCATAACAAGTCCCCCCTCCTACTAACAGACATCATGATCAAAGGGGAATTATCATAACAAGCCCCGCCTCCTATCAGAAATCATGATCAAAGGGGAATTATCATAAAAAGCCCCACCTCCTACTATCAGACATAATGATCAAAGGGGAATTATCATAACAAGCCCCACCTCCGATCAGACATCATGATCAAAGGGGAAGAATCATAACAAGCCCCGCCTCCTACTATCAGACTTCATGATCAATGGTAATTAACATAACAAACCCCACCTCCTACTATCAGACATCATAATCAATGGGGAATTAACATAACAAGTCCCGCCTCCTACTATCAGACATCATGATCAATGGTCAATTAACATAACAAACCCCAACTCCTACCATCAGACATCATGATCAATGGTGAATTATCATAAAAAGTCCCGCCTCCTATCAGAAATCATGATCAAAGGGTAATTATCATAAAAATCCCCATCTCCTACTATCAGACATCATGATCAAAGGGGAATTATCATAACAAGCCCCACCTCCGATCAAACATCATGATCAAAGGGGAATTATCATAACAAGCCCCACCTCCGATCAGATATCATGATCAAAGGGGAATTATCATAACAAGCCCCGCCTCCTATCAGACATCATGATCAATTGGAAATTTACATAACAAGTCCCGCCTCCTACTATCAGACATCATAATCAATGGGGAATTAACATAACAAGTCCCGCCTCCTACTATCAGACATCATGATCAAAGGGTAATTATCATAACAAGCCCCGCCTCCTACTATCAGACATCATAATCAATGGGGAATTAACATAACAAGTCCCGCCTCCTACTATCAGACATCATGATCAAAGGGTAATTATCATAACAAGCCCTGCCTCCAATCAGACATCATGATCAATGGTCAATTAACATAACAAACCCCAACTCCTACCATCAGACATCATGATCAATGGGGAATTATCATAAAAAGCCCCACCTCCTACTATCAGACATCATGATCAAAGGGGAATTATCATAACAAGCCCCGCCTCCTATCAGAAATCATGATCAAAGGGGAATTATCATAAAAAGCCGCATCTCCTACTATCAGACATCATGATCAAAGGGGAATTATCATAACAAGCCCCACCTCCGATCAAACATCATGATCAAAGGGGAATTATCATAACAAGCCCCGCATCCTATCAGACATCATGATCATTTGGAAATTTACATAACAAGTCCCGCCTCCTACTATCAGACATCATAATCAATGGGGAATTAACATAACAAGTCCCGCCTCCTACCATCAGACATCATGATCAAAGGGTAATTATCATAACAAGCCCTGCCTCCAATCAGACATCATGATCAATGGTCAATTAACATAACAAACCCCAACTCCTACCATCAGACATCATGATCAATGGTGAATCATCATAACAAGTCCCGCCTCCTATCAGAAATCATGATCAATGGGTAATTATCATAACAAGCCCCGCCTCCTACTATCAGACATCATAATCAATGGGGAATTAACATAACAAGTCCCGCCTCCTACTATCAGACATCATGATCAAAGGGTAATTATCATAACAAGCCCTGCCTCCAATCAGACATCATGATCAATGGTCAATTAACATAACAAACCCCAACTCCTACCATCAGACATCATGATCAATGGGGAATTATCATAACAAGTCCCGCCTCCTATCAGAAATCATGATCAAAGGGTAATAATCAAAACAAGCCCCGCCTCCTACTATCAGACATCATGATCAAAGGGTAATTATCATAACAAGCCCTGCCTCCAATCAGACATCATGATCAATGGTCAATTAACATAACAAACCCCAACTCCTACCATCAGACATCATGATCAATGGGGAATTATCATAACAAGTCCCGCCTCCTATCAGAAATCATGATCAAAGGGGAATTATCATAAAAAGCCCCACCTCCTACTATCAGACATCATGATCAAAGGGTAGTTATCATAACAAGCCCTGCCTCCAATCAGACATCATGATCAAAGGGTAGTTATCATAACAAGCCCTGCCTCCAATCAGACATCATGATCTATGGGGAATTAACATAACAAGCCTTGCCTCCTACTATCAGACATCATGATCAAAGGGTAATTAACATAACAAGCCCCACCTCCTACTATCAGACATCATGATCAAAGGGGAATTAAGATAACAAGCCCCGCCTCCTACCATCAGCAATAATGATCAAATGGGAATTAACATATCAAACCCTGCCTCCTACTATATTACATCAAGATCAAAGGGGAATTATCTTAACTTGCCCCACCTCCTACTATCATAAATCATGATCAAAGGAGAATTAACATAACAAGCCTCGCCTCCTACCATCAGACATCATGATCAAATGGGAATTAGCATAACTTGCCCCACCTCCTAAAATAAGAATTCATGGTCAAATGAGAAATAACATAACAAGCCCCACCTCCTACTATCAGACATCATGATCAAAGGGGAATTAGAATAACAAGCCCCGCCTCCAATCAGACATCATGATCAATGCGGAATTAACATAACAAGCCCTGCATCCTACTATCAGACTTCATGATCAATGGTCAATTAACATAAAAAACCCACCTCCTACCATCAGACATAATGATCAATGGGGAATTATCATAACAAGTCCCGCCTCCTATTATCAGACATCATGATCAAAGGGGAATTATCATAACAAGCCCCGCCTCCTATCAAACATCATGTTCAATTGGTAATTAACATAACAAGCCCCGCCTCCTACTATCAGACATCATAATCAATGGGGAATTAACTTAACAAGTCCCGCCTCCTACTATCAGACATCATGATCAAAGGGTAATTATAACAAGCCCTGCCTCCAATCAGACATCATGATCAATGGTCAATTAATATAACAAACCCCAACTCCTACCATCAGACATCATGATCAATGGGGAATTATCATAACAAGTCCCGCCTCCTATCAGAAATCATGATCAAAGGGGAATTATCATAAAAAGCCCCACCTCCTACTATCAGACATCATGATCAAAGGGGAATTATCATAACAAGCCCCACCTCCGATCAGACATCATGATCAAAGTGGAATTATCATAACAAGCCCCGCCTCCTATCAGACATCATGATCAATTGGAAATTAACATAACAAGTCCCGCCTCCTACTATCAGACATCATGATCAAAGAGAAATTATCATAACAAGCCCCGCATCCTACCAGCAGACATCATGATCAAAGGGGAATTATCATAACAAGCCCCACCTCCAATCAGACATCATGATCAATGGGGAATTAACATAACAAGCCCTGCCTCCTATTATCAGACTTCATGATCAATGGTCAATTAACATAACAAACCCCACCTCCTACTATCAGACATCATGATCAAAGAGAAATTATCATAACAAGCCCCGCATCCTACCAGCAGACATCATGATCAAAGGGGAATTATCATAACAAGCCCCGCATCCTACCAGCAGACATCATGATCAAAGGGGAATTATCATAACAAGCTTCACCTCCAATCAGACATCATGATCAAAGGGGAATTAACATAACAAGCCCCGCCTCCTACTATCAGACATCATGATCAATGGGGAATTAATTCAATTCAATTCAATTCATTTTTATTTATATAGCGCCAAATACAACAAATGTCATCTCAAGGCACTTAGATAGTAAGTCCAATTCAAGCCAATTGGAATTCAATTAATTAATAATAATCATAATTAATAAAATAATCCAATTCGTTCATATAGAGCCAATTCAAAAACAATTTCCTAGCTAAGAAAACCAACAGATTGCACTGAAAACTTTTTGTTTTTTCGGTCCAATCTCCCGGCCTGAGCGGCGTGCCTGAGGCGACTGTGGAGAGAAACGACTCCCTTTTAACAGGAAGAAACCTCTGGCAGAACCAGACTCAGGAAGGGTGGCCATCCGCCTCGACCAGCTGGGGTTTGAGAAGACAGAAAGGGGGGGGGGGGGGGGGGGGGGGCCGGCACTGTAACACCATTCAAAGGATATCTGTTGGAACAGGGAAACACGAGTTAATGACCACAATAATATCACATATACATAAAGAGAGTAAAGTGAGGAAAGGTGTGACAGATGAGGCCCCCCAGCAGTCTAGGCCTATAGCAGCTTAACTATGGGATGTTTCAGGATCACCTGAGCCATCCCTATTCAAGGTAAACACAAGAAACTTGTGCTAACGAAAATAAATAAATAAATAAAGGACCAGACTCAGTGAGTAATTCCCTATACTCCCTATATAGATCCATATATAGAACCATCTTTTACAGCCACAAGCTACCTCAGCCTCTCACCAACTGCACACCAGTCACAGCGGGGTGGGGATGCAAACCCTGGTTCGGGTAGGGGGAGAAATAAAAGAGGTAAGATAAGCGGGAATGGGATTCAAACCCTGGTTCGGGTAGGGGGTAATGAAAGTATAGAAGGTGCCAGAGGTGGAGGCAGGACAAGACACACTAGCAGATTCAGCAGACAAACTCACCTAAACAGTCCTATAATCACTAAAAATACCAGCAAAAACAAAGCCATACAACTCACTCTCACCAACTGCACACCAGTCACAGCGGGGTGGGGATGCAAACCCTGGTTCGGGTAGGGGGAGAAATAAAAGAGGTAAGATAGGCAGGAATGGGATTCAAACCCTGGTTCGGGTAGGGGGTAATGAAAGTATAGAGGGTGCCAGAGGTGGAGGCAGGACAAGACACACTAGCAGACACACTATCAGATTCAACAGACCTAACTATAAGCTTTATAAAAAAGGAAAGTTTTAAGCCTGGTCTTAAAAGTGGAAAGGGTGTCTGCTTCCCGGACATTTACTGGCAGCTTATTCCACAAGAGAGGGGCCTGATAACTGAAGGCTCTGCCTCCCATTCTACTTTTAGAAACTCTGGGAACCTCAAGTAAACCTGCAGTTTGGGAACGAAGTGCTCTGTTAGGAAAATATCTTACAATGAGATCTTTAAGATATGATGGAGCTCGGTCATTAAGAGCTTTATATGTAAGGAGAAGAATCTTAAATTCTATTCTGAATTTAACAGGGAGCCAATGAAGAGAAGCTAAAACTGGAGAAATATGATCTCTCCTGTTAGTTCTCATCAGAACTCTGGCTGCAGCATTTTGGATCAGCTGGAGGCTTTTCAAAGAATATGTGGGACAGCCCAATAATAAAGAATTACAGTAGTCCAATCTTGAAGTAACAAATGCATGGACCAGTTTTTCTGCATCACTCTGAGACAAGATGTTCCTGATTTTAACAATATTACGAAGATGAAAGAAGGCAGCCCTAGAAACCTGTTTTATATGCGAGTCAAATGATAAGTTCTGGTCAAAAATAACTCCAAGGTTCCTCACTGTAGAACTAGAAGCCAAGGAAATACCATCTAGAGTAACTATATAGCTAGACAATTTCTCCCTGAAACGCTCAGGTCCAAAGATAACGACTTCAGTTTTGTCTGAATTTAGAAGCAGACAGTTCTGAGTCATCCAGGTCTTTATGTCTTTAAGACATGCTTGTAGTCTGACCAACCTATTGGGTTCATCTGGTTTTATAGATAAGTACAGCTGAGTATCATCAGCATAGCAATGGAAATTTATGCCATGCTGTCTAATAATGTTACCTAATGGAAGCATGTATAAAGTGAAAAGAATCGGTCCAAGCACAGAACCCTGGGGAACTCCATGACTTACTCTGGTGTGTGAGGAAGATTCTTCATTTACAAGAACAAACTGAAATCTATCAGATAAATATGATTTAAACCAGCCTAATGCAGTTCCTTTAATCCCAATAACATGTTCAAGTCTGTGTAATAAGATACTGTGATCGACCGTATCAAATGCAGCACTGAGATCCAACAGGACAAGCACAGACACAAGTCCGCTATCAGAGGCTAAGAGGAGATCATTGGTAACTTTCAGCAGTGCAGTTTCTGTGCTATGATGCACTCTGAATCCTGACTGAAACTCTTCAAACAGATTATTTCTGTGTAAGTGATCACAAAGCTGAGCTGCAACTATTTTTTCAAGAACTTTAGACATAAAAGGGAGATTGGATATAGGTCTATAATGAGCCAACACTTCTGAATCAAGAGTAGGTTTTTTAAGTAAAGGTTTAATTACAGCAACCTTAAAGGTCTGAGGTACATATCCTGTCAACAAAGACAGATTGATCAAATCCAATATGGAAGTGTCAATTAAGGGGAAAACCTCCTTGAACAGTCTGGTTGGGATTGGGTCTAAAACACAAGTTGATGGTTTAGAAGAGACTATTGCTGTTGTTAGTTCAGAGAGATCAACTGGGCAGAAGCCGTCTAAATATAAATCAGGTTCTAAAGATACTTCTAAAGCTGCTGTACTTGATAATACATCAGTGATAATAGTGGGAAGGACTCCATCAATCTTCTCTCTGATAGAAACAATTTTATTAATAAAGAAGCTCATGAAATCATCACTGCTGAGAGTTAAAGGAATAACTGGCTCAGCAGAGCTCGGACTCTTAGTCAGACTGGCTACAGTGCTGAAATGAAACCTGGGATTATTCTTATTCTCTTCTATCAATGATGAATAATAAGCAGTTCTAGCTTTACGAAGGGCTTTCTTATACGTTATTAAACTATCTTTCCAGACTAACTGAGACTCTTCTAAATTAGAGGAACGCCACTGTCTCTCCAGCTTTCTTGCAGTCTGCTTTAAAGCACGCAGCTGTGAATTATACCAAGGAGCCAACCTCTTCTGACTGATTACCTTCCTTTTCAGAGGGGCAACATTGTCCAGTGCTGTACGCATTGAAACTATAGTGCTGTCAACAAGAGAGTCAAGTGCTGCTGGAGTAAAGTTTATGTAGTCGTCCTCTGTCATATCTGCACATGGCAGTGAAGAAAAGGATGATGGAATTAATTCTTTAAATCTGGTTACAGCATCCTCTGATAGACACCTTCTATATGTAAATTTCTTCTCAGAAACTGTATAGTCAAGTAATGTAAACTCAAAGGTTATCAGAAAATGGTCAGATAAGACAGGGTTATGAGGGAACACTGTTAACTGTTCACTCTCAATGCCATAAGTCAGCACAAGATCAACGGTGTGATTAAGGCAGTGAGTCGGTCTGTGTACACTCTGAGAAAATCCAATAGAGTCCAATATAGAATTAAAGTTCATATTCAGGCTATCATTTTCAACATCTACATGAATATTAAAGTCACCCACTACAATGACTTTATCTGTACTCAGCACTAACTGGGATAAAAACTCTGAGAATTCAGACAGAAACTCAGAATAAGGGCCAGGTGGACGATACACAACAACAAACAAAAGACATTTCTGTGATTTCCACTTTGCGTGGGAAAAACTGAGAATCAGAGATTCAAAAGAGCTCAAACTAATCTTGGGTCTGGGACTGATTAGTAACCCTGATCTGAAAATAGCTGCCACTCCTCCTCCTCTGCCTGTGGTTCGAGGAATGTGAACATTTAAACAGTCAGAGGGAGTTGCTTCATTAATGCTAACATGATCCTCCTGTTTCAGCCAGGTTTCTGTAAGACTAAATATATCAATATGATGATCACAAATCAACTCATTCACTAACAGAGACTTGGAAAGGAGAGATCTGATATTCAGCAAACCACATTTAATAGTTTGATGTTTTTGTTCAGTTAAAGTTTTTGTTTTAATAATTTCTTTTTGCACAAGAGGATTTGCTCCTTTTGTGTTAATTGATTGGGTGGGTAGCAGCAGGTGGGAAGCTGCAGAGAAGTGTGTAAGACTACAACTCTGCATCCTGGTCTGAGCCCTGGGTTGTCATGTTTTAGGGTGGCAAATAAATTCATCCATACTTCTAGAAATGAGAGCTGCTCCTTCCAAAGTGGGATGGATGCCGTCTCTCCTCATCAGACCAGGTTTCCTCCAGAAAGATTGCCAATTATCTATGTAGCCCACGTTATTTGCTGGACACCATCTAGACAACCAGCGATTGTAGGACGACATGCGGCTAAACATATCATCACTGGTCAGATTTGGCAGGGGTCCAGAGAAAACTACGGAGTCCGACATTGTTTTGGCAAAATTACACACCGATGCAACATTAATTTTAGTGACCTCCGATTGGCGTAACCGGGTGTCATTAACGCCGACGTGAATAACTATTTTACCATATTTACGTTTATCCTTAGCCAGCAGTTTTAAATAGGATTCTATGTCGCCCGCTCTGGCCCCTGGAATGCATTTGACTATGGCCGCTGGTGTCTCTAATGCCACGTTTCTGACTATAGAGCTGCCAATTACCAGGGTTTTTTCCTCAGCGGGTGTGTCGCTGAGTGGGGAAAATCTGTTAGAAGCGTGGACAGGTCGATGGTGAACAACGGGCTTGACTTTAGAGCTATGCCTCTTCCTGACAGTCACCCAGCCAGGATGTAATCCCGGCTGCTCGGGTTCTGCTAGGGGGAGGCTAATTGAGCTAGCTACGCTAGGTGGCTCCACACTGGCTAAAGGGACCTGGCTCGCTATCGGTTGATTTTCAACAGTGCAGAGCCGAGCTTCCAATTCAGATAACCTCGCCTCCAAAACTACAAAAAGACTACATTTGTTACATGTACCATTATCGCTAAAGGAGGCAGAGGAGTAACTAAACATCTGACACACGGAGCAGGTGAAAGCAGGAGAAGGAGGAAGAGAACCGGTAGCCATGCTACGCTAGAGAACCAGACACACCGTTAAAAAGTGAAAATAAAGATTGAAGATCTGTAGGAGTGTTAGAACAGAACTGTAAGCTATAGAGTTTAAAAATGCAAAATTGTGTAAGTTATAGATAGAAATAAAGTGATTATCAGTACTCCAAGCGGAGCAAGAAATTCCACAGTGCACGAGCAAGGTAACAGGAAGTGATGCAATACGTCTTACCGCAAAGCAAAGCGTCACAGTCTCAACTGATAGCAGCGTCTTTGACTTAACATAACAAGCCCTGCCTCCTACTATCAGACTTCATGATCAATGGTCAATTAACATAACAAACCCCACCTCCTACTATCAGACATCATGATCAAAGGGGAATTAACATAACAAGCCTTGCCTCCTATTATCAGACATCATGATCAAAGGGTAATTAACATAACAAGCCCCACCTCCTAATATCAGACATCATGATCAAAGGGGAATTAAGATAACAAGCCCCACCTCCTACCATCAGCAATAATGATCCAATGGGAATTAACATATCAAACCTTGCCTCCTACTATATTACATCATGATCAAAGGGGAATTAACATAACAAGCCTCCCCTCCTACCATCAGACATCATGATCAAATGGGAATTAGCATACTATGCCCCACCTCCTAAAATAAGAAATCATGGTCAAATGAGAAATAACATAACAAGCCCCACCTCCTACTATCAGACATCATTATCAAAGGGGTACTATAATAACAAGCCCCTTCACCTACTATCAGACATTATGATCAAAGAGGATTGATGATAACAATCCCCGCCTCCTACCATCAGATATCAAGTTCAAAGGGGAATGATCATAACTAGTTCCACTTCCTACTATCAGACATAATGATCAAAGGGGAATGATAATAACAAGCCCTGTCACCTACTATCAGACATCATGATCAATGCGGAATTAACATAACAAGCCCTGCATCCTACTATCAGACTTCATGATCAATGGTCAATTAACATAAAAAACCCACCTCCTACCATCAGACATCATGATCAATGGGGAATTATCATAACAAGTCCCGCCTCCTATTATCAGACATCATGATCAAAGGGGAATTATCATAACAAGCCCCGCCTCCTATCAAACATCATGATCAATTGGTAATTAACATAACAAGCCCCGCCTCCTACTATCAGACATCATAATCAATGGGGAATTAACATAACAAGTCCCGCCTCCTACTATCAGACATCATGATCAAAGGGTACTTATCATAACAAGCCCTGCCTCCAATCAGACATCATGATCAATGGTCAAATAACATAACAAACCCCAACTCCTACTATCAGACATCATGATCAATGGGGAATTAACATAACAAGCCCTGCCTCCTACTATCAGACTTCATGATCAATGGTAAATTAACATAACAAACCCCAACTTCTACTATCAGACATCATGCTCAATGGGGAATTAACATAACAAGCCCCGCCTCCTACCATCAGACATCATGATCAAAGGGTAATTATCATAACAAGCCCTGCCTCCAATCAGACATCATGATCAAAGTGGAATTATCATAACAAACCCCGCCTCCGATCAGACTTCATGATCAATTGGAAATTAACATAACAAGTCCCGCCTCCTACTATCAGACATCATGATCAAAGAGAAATTATCATAACAAGCCCCGCATCCTACCAGCAGACATCATGATCAAAGGGGAATTATCATAACAAGCCCCGCATCCTACCAGCAGACATCATGATCAAAGGGGAATTATCATAACAAGCCCCGCATCCTACCAGCAGACATCATGATCAAAGGGGAATTAACATAACAAGCCCCGCCTCCTACTATCAGACATCATGATCAATGGGGAATTAACATAACAAGCCCTGCCTCCTACTATCAGACTTCATGATCAATGGTCAATTAACATAACAAACCCCACCTCCTACCATCAGATATCATGATCAAAGGGGAATTATCATAACAAGTCCCGCCTCCTACTATCAGACATCATGATCAAAGGGGAATTAACATAACAAGCCTTGCCTCCTACTATCAGACATCATGATCAAAGGGTAATTAACATAACAAGCCCCACCTCCTAATATCAGACATCATGATCAAAGGGTAATTAACATAACAAGCCCCACCTCCTAATATCAGACATCATGATCAAAGGGGAATTATCATAACAAGCCCCGCATCCTACCAGCAGACATCATGATCAATGGGGAATTAACATAACAAGCCCCGCCTCCTACTATCAGACATCATGATCAATGGGGAATTAACATAACAAGCCCTGCCTCCTACTATCAGACTCCATGATCAATGGTCAATTAACATAACAAGCCCCACCTCCTAATATCAGACATCATGATCAAAGGGGAATTAAGATAACAAGCCCCGCCTCCTACCATCAGCAATAATGATCAAATGGGAATTAACATATCAAACCCTGCCTCCTACTATATTACATCATGATCAAAGGGGAATTATCTTAACTTGCCCCACCTCCTACTATCATAAATTATGATCAAAGGAGAATTAACATAACAAGCCTCCCCTCCTACCATCAGACATCATGATCAAATGGGAATTAGCATACTATGCCCCACCTCCTAAAATAAGAAATCATGGTCAAATGAGAAATAACATAACAAGCCCCACCTCCTACTATCAGACATCATTATCAAATGGGTACTATAATAACAAGCCCCTTCACCTACTATCAGACATTATGATCAAAGAGGATTGATGATAACAATCCCCGCCTCCTACCATCAGATATCAAGTTCAAAGGGGAATGATCATAACTAGTTCCACTTCCTACTATCAGACATAATGATCAAAGGGGGATGATAATAACAAGCCCTGTCACCTACTATCAGACATCATGATCAATGGGGAATTAACATAACAAGTCCCGCCTCCTACTATCAGACATCATGATCAAAGGGGATTATCATAAAGAGCCCCGCTTCCAATCAGACATCATGATCAAAGGGTAATTATCATAACAAGCCTCGCCTCCAATCAGACATCATGATCAATGGGGAATTAACATAACAAGCCCCTTCTCCGACTATCAGACACCATGATCAATAGGGAATTAATATAGCAAGCCCCGCCTCGTACTATCAGACATCATGATCAAAGGGTAATAATCAAAACAAGCCCCGCCTCCTACTATCAGACATCATGATCAAAGGGGAATTATCATAACAAGCCCTATCTCCAATCAGACATCATGATCAATGGTCAATTAACATAACAAACCCCAACTCCTACCATCAGACATCATGATCAATGGGGAATTATCATAACAAGTCCCGCCTCCTACTATCAGACATCATGATCAAAGGGGAATTATCATAACAAGCCCCACCTCCGATCAGATTCAATATAAACACAAGAAACTTGTGCTAAAGAAAATAAAAAATAAAATAAAGGACCAGACTCAGTGAATAATTCCCTACAATCCGTATTATATAGATCAATGAGCAGTGCTGACCAACATATCATTGAGGTTATCAGGTGGGAACCTCCTTTCATCAGTGTTTCGTCTAGTTGGGCCCACGACACCTCCAGGAGGCTAGACAATGACCACTGGCGTCCCAGAGTCACCCCCCTATTGCCAGCCAACACTGCCCCTCACACCACAACAACCATAATCTACCTCAGCCTCTCACCAACTGCACACCAGTTACAGCGGGGTGGGGATGCAAACCCTGGTTCGGGTAGGGGAAGAAATAAAAGAGGTAAGAAAAGCAGGAGTGGGATTCAGACCCTGGTTCGGGTAGGGGTAATGAAAATATAGAGGGTGCCAGAGGTGGAGGAAGGACAAGACACACTAGCAGATCCAGCAGACAAACTCACCTAAATAGTCCTATAATCACTAAAATACCAGCAAAAACAAAGCCATACAACTCACTCACCAACTGCACACCAGTCACAGCGGGGTGGGGATGCAAACCCTGGTTCGGGTAGGGGAAGAAATAAAAGAGGTAATAAAAGCAGGACTGGGATTCAAACCCTGGTTCGGGTAGGGGTAATGAAAATATAGAGGGTGCCAGAGGTGGAGGAAGGACAAGACACACTAGCAGATTCAGCAGACAAACTCACCTAAACAATCCTATAATCACTAACAATGCCAGCAAAAACAAATCCATACAACTCACTCCAAGCCAACTCACCCAAAATGGCCGCCTGGTTTCAAAAGGATCACATGTGCCAAACCCTCCACTTAAATAGCTTGAACTTCTTCTTTGCTTTTTCAAAAGTCTGTTTACCCTAAGTGCCCCCCCTGCTGGGCCCCCAGTCGCTATTGCATCTTCTAATCCAAATCCACTGGCTGGATTTTACTGCTTTATCTGAAACCTCCTTCACTATTTTTCTCACACTCTGTCCACTTACACCCAGCTCCCTCAACAATGAGACAACAGACTTTGCAACAAATCCTCTACATCCTACTTCCACTGGACAGATTCTAACCTTCCATCCTCGCTGCTCTGCTTCTGCCCCCAACTCCACATATCTAAGCTTTTTCCTTTCATATGCTTCCTCTACTAATTCCTCCCAAGGAACAGTCAGCTCTATGAAATAGACTCTCATTCTACTCCTAGACCACAAGACTATATAAGGCCTTAGGTTTGTAGAGGCTATTTCCTGGGGAACAACAAGCTTATTTCCTAAATCTACCTGCATCTCCCAATCTAAAGCATCCTCCAAGCTACCGTGCCTCCTTATCGTCTTTTTAACTTTCTCCCCCTCTTGAACAAACTGAATTGCAACTCTCTGTACCTTGGACCCTCCTAAGTTTACCTGCCTTCGTTTATCTTCAATACCTGCAGCTAAACTTCTTAATACTTGGTCATGTCGCCATGTATACCGGCCTTGTGACAGACTAACCTTACAACCTGACAAAATATGCTTTAGAGTTGCAGTACCTGAACATAACGAACATAACGGGTCTCCATTTACCCAGAGTTTTAGGTTCTGGGGAGTTGGCAATACATCATATGTTGCCCCTATCAAAAATCTAATACTCCTTTCCTCCATACTCCACAGTTCTTTCCAACTAAGCTTTTTCTTTTCTACACCTTCCCAATTCACCCATCGTCCCTGCTTAGCCTGAGCCGAGCCTCCTACTATCATACATCATGATCAAAGGGGAATTATCATAAAAAGCCCCGCCTCCTATCAGACATCATGATCAATTGGAAAAGAACATAACAAGTCCCGCCTCCTACTATCAGACATCATGATCAAAGAGCAATTATCATAACAAGCCCCGCATCCTACCAGCAGACATCATGATCAAAGGGGAATTATCATAACAAGCCCCACCTCCAATCAGACATCATGATCAAAGGGGAATTAACATAACAAGCCCCGCCTCCTACTATCAGACATCATGATCAATGGGGAATTAACATAACAAGCCCTGCCTCCTACTATCAGACTTCATGATCAATGGTCAATTAACATAACAAACCCCACCTCCTACTATCAGACATCATAATCAATGGGGAATTAACATAACAAGTCCCGCCTCCTACTATCAGACATCATGATCAAAGGGTAATTATCACAACAAGCCCCGCCTCCTACTATCAGACATCATAATCAATGGGGAATTAACATAACAAGTCCCGCCTCCTACTATCAGACATCATGATCAAAGGGTAATTATCATAACAAGCCCTGCCTCCAATCAGACATCATGATCTATGGGGAATTAACATAACAAGCCTTGCCTCCTACTATCAGACATCAGGATCAAAGGGTAATTAACATAACAAGCCCCACCTCCTACTATCAGACATCATGATCAAAGGGGAATAATCAAAACAAGCCCCGCCTCCTACTATCAGACATCATGATCAAAGGGGAATTATCATAACAAGCCCTATCTCCAATCAGACATCATGATCAATGGTCAATTAACATAACAAACCCCAACTCCTACCATCAGACATCATGATCAATGGGGAATTATCATAACAAGTCCCGCCTCCTACTATCAGACATCATGATCAAAGGGGAATTATCATAACAAGCCCCACCTCCGATCAGATTCAATATAAACACAAGAAACTTGTGCTAAAGAAAATAAAAAATAAAATAAAGGACCAGACTCAGTGAATAATTCCCTACAATCCGTATTATATAGATCAATGAGCAGTGCTGACCAACATATCATTGAGGTTATCAGGTGGGAACCTCCTTTCATCAGTGTTTCGTCTAGTTGGGCCCACGACACCTCCAGGAGGCTAGACAATGACCACTGGCGTCCCAGAGTCACCCCCCTATTGCCAGCCAACACTGCCCCTCACACCACAACAACCATAATCTACCTCAGCCTCTCACCAACTGCACACCAGTTACAGCGGGGTGGGGATGCAAACCCTGGTTCGGGTAGGGGAAGAAATAAAAGAGGTAAGAAAAGCAGGAGTGGGATTCAGACCCTGGTTCGGGTAGGGGTAATGAAAATATAGAGGGTGCCAGAGGTGGAGGAAGGACAAGACACACTAGCAGATCCAGCAGACAAACTCACCTAAATAGTCCTATAATCACTAAAATACCAGCAAAAACAAAGCCATACAACTCACTCACCAACTGCACACCAGTCACAGCGGGGTGGGGATGCAAACCCTGGTTCGGGTAGGGGAAGAAATAAAAGAGGTAATAAAAGCAGGACTGGGATTCAAACCCTGGTTCGGGTAGGGGTAATGAAAATATAGAGGGTGCCAGAGGTGGAGGAAGGACAAGACACACTAGCAGATTCAGCAGACAAACTCACCTAAACAATCCTATAATCACTAACAATGCCAGCAAAAACAAATCCATACAACTCACTCCAAGCCAACTCACCCAAAATGGCCGCCTGGTTTCAAAAGGATCACATGTGCCAAACCCTCCACTTAAATAGCTTGAACTTCTTCTTTGCTTTTTCAAAAGTCTGTTTACCCTAAGTGCCCCCCCTGCTGGGCCCCCAGTCGCTATTGCATCTTCTAATCCAAATCCACTGGCTGGATTTTACTGCTTTATCTGAAACCTCCTTCACTATTTTTCTCACACTCTGTCCACTTACACCCAGCTCCCTCAACAATGAGACAACAGACTTTGCAACAAATCCTCTACATCCTACTTCCACTGGACAGATTCTAACCTTCCATCCTCGCTGCTCTGCTTCTGCCCCCAACTCCACATATCTAAGCTTTTTCCTTTCATATGCTTCCTCTACTAATTCCTCCCAAGGAACAGTCAGCTCTATGAAATAGACTCTCATTCTACTCCTAGACCACAAGACTATATAAGGCCTTAGGTTTGTAGAGGCTATTTCCTGGGGAACAACAAGCTTATTTCCTAAATCTACCTGCATCTCCCAATCTAAAGCATCCTCCAAGCTACCGTGCCTCCTTATCGTCTTTTTAACTTTCTCCCCCTCTTGAACAAACTGAATTGCAACTCTCTGTACCTTGGACCCTCCTAAGTTTACCTGCCTTCGTTTATCTTCAATACCTGCAGCTAAACTTCTTAATACTTGGTCATGTCGCCATGTATACCGGCCTTGTGACAGACTAACCTTACAACCTGACAAAATATGCTTTAGAGTTGCAGTACCTGAACATAACGAACATAACGGGTCTCCATTTACCCAGAGTTTTAGGTTCTGGGGAGTTGGCAATACATCATATGTTGCCCCTATCAAAAATCTAATACTCCTTTCCTCCATACTCCACAGTTCTTTCCAACTAAGCTTTTTCTTTTCTACACCTTCCCAATTCACCCATCGTCCCTGCTTAGCCTGAGCCGAGCCTCCTACTATCATACATCATGATCAAAGGGGAATTATCATAAAAAGCCCCGCCTCCTATCAGACATCATGATCAATTGGAAAAGAACATAACAAGTCCCGCCTCCTACTATCAGACATCATGATCAAAGAGCAATTATCATAACAAGCCCCGCATCCTACCAGCAGACATCATGATCAAAGGGGAATTATCATAACAAGCCCCACCTCCAATCAGACATCATGATCAAAGGGGAATTAACATAACAAGCCCCGCCTCCTACTATCAGACATCATGATCAATGGGGAATTAACATAACAAGCCCTGCCTCCTACTATCAGACTTCATGATCAATGGTCAATTAACATAACAAACCCCACCTCCTACTATCAGACATCATAATCAATGGGGAATTAACATAACAAGTCCCGCCTCCTACTATCAGACATCATGATCAAAGGGTAATTATCACAACAAGCCCCGCCTCCTACTATCAGACATCATAATCAATGGGGAATTAACATAACAAGTCCCGCCTCCTACTATCAGACATCATGATCAAAGGGTAATTATCATAACAAGCCCTGCCTCCAATCAGACATCATGATCTATGGGGAATTAACATAACAAGCCTTGCCTCCTACTATCAGACATCAGGATCAAAGGGTAATTAACATAACAAGCCCCACCTCCTACTATCAGACATCATGATCAAAGGGGAATGAAGATAACAAGCCCCGCCTCCTACCATCAGCAATAATGATCAAATGGGAATTAACATATCAAACCCTGCCTCCTACTATATTACATCATGATCAAAGGGGAATTATCTTAACTTTCCCCACCTCCTAATATCATAAATCATGATCAAAGGAGAATTAACATAACAATGCCTCCCCTCCTACCATCAGACATCATGATCAAAAGGGAATTAGCATACCATGCCCCACCTCCTAAAATAAGAAATCACGGTCAAATGAGAAATAACATAACAAGCCCCACCTCCTACTATCAGACATCATTATCAAAGGGGTACTATAATAACAAGCCCCTTCACCTACTATCAGACATCATGATCAAAGAGGATTGATGATAACAATCCCCGCCTCCTACCATCAGATATCAAATTCAAAGGGGAATGATCATAACTAGTTCCACTTCCTACTATCAGACATAATGATCAAAGGGGAATGATAATAACAAGCCCCGTCACCTACTATCAGACATCATGATCAATGGGGAATTAACATAACAAGTCCCGCCTCCTACTATCAGACATCATGATCAAAGGGGATTATAATAAAGAGCCCCGCTTCCAATCAGACATCATGATCAAAGGGTAATTATCATAACGAGCCCCGCCTCCAATCAGACATCATGATCAATGGGGAATTAACATAACAAGACCCGCCTCCTACTATCAGACATCATGATCAATGGGGAATTAACATAACAAGCCCCTTCTCCGACTATCAGACACCATTATCAATAGGGAATTAATATAGCAAGCCCCGCCTCGTACTATCAGACATCATGATCAAAGGGTAATAATCAAAACAAGCCCCGCCTCCTACTATCAGACATCATGATCAAAGGGTAATTATCATAACAAGCCCTATCTCCAATCAGACATCATGATCAATGGTCAATTAACATAACAAACCCCAACTCCTACCATCAGACATCATGATCAATTGGGAATTATCATAACAAGTCCCGCCTCCTATCAGAAATCATGATCAAAGGGGAATTATTATAAAAAGCCCCACCTCCTACTATCAGACATCATGATCAAAGGGGAATTATCATAACAAGCCCCACCTCCGATCAGACATCATGATCAAAGGGGAATTATCACAACAAGCCCCGCCTCCTATCAGACATCATGATCAATTGGAAATTAACATAACAAGTCCCGCCTCCTACTATCAGACATCATGATCAAAGAGAAATTATCATAACAAGCCCCGCATCCTACCAGCAGACATCATGATCAAAGGGGAATTATCATAACAAGCCCCACCTCCAATCAGCCCCTTCTCAGACTATCAGACACCATGATCAATGGGGAATTAATATAGCAAGTCCCGCCTCGTACTATCAGACATCATGATCAAAGGGTAATAATCAAAACAAGCCCCGCCTCCTATCAGACATCATGATCAAAGGGGAATTAATTAAACAGCCCTGCCTCCTACTATCAGACATCATGATCAAAGGGGAATTAACATAACAAGCCCCGCCACCTACTATCAGACATCATGATCAAAGGGAAATTATGCTACGAAGCCCCACCTCCTACTATCAGACATCATGATCAAAGGGGAATTATCATAACAAGCCACGCCTCCAATCAGACATGATCAAAGGGGAATTAACATAACAAGTCCCGCCTAATACCATCAGACATCATGATCAATGGTGATTAAACAAATAACAAGTCCCGCCTCCCTACTATCAGACATCATGATCAAAGGGGAATTATCATAAAAAGCCCCGCCTCCTACTATCAGACATCATGATCAATGGGGAATGAACATAACAAGCCCGGCCTCCTAATATTAGACATCATGATCAAATGAGAATTAACATAACAAACCACGCTTCCCACTATCAGACATCATGATCAAATGGAAATTATCATAACAAGTCCCACCTACTATAAGACATCATGATCAAAGGGGAATTATCATAACAAGCCCCGCCTCCTCTCAGACATGATCAAAGGGGAATTAACAAGCCCCTCCTCCTACCATCAGACATCATGATCAAAGGGAAACAAATGATCATAACAAGCCCCGCCTCGTACTATCAGACATCATGATCAAAGGGTAATAATCAAAACAAGCACCGCCTCCTATCAGACATCATGATCAAAGGGGAATTAACATAACAAGCCCCGCCACCTACTATCAGACATCATGATCAAAGGGGAATTATCATAACAAGCCCCGCCTCCTATCAGACATCATGATCAATTGGAAATTAACATAACAAGTCCCGCCTCCTACTATCAGACATCATGATCAAAGAGAAATTATCATAACAAGCCCCGCATCCTACCATCAGACATCATGATCAAAGGGGAATTATCATAACAAGCCCCACCTCCAATCAGACATCATGATCAAAGGGGAATTATAATAACAAGCCCCGCCTCCTACTATCAGACATCATGATCAATGGGGAATTAACATAACAAGCCCCGCCTCCTACTATCAGAAATCATGATCAAATGGTAATTATCATAACAAGCCCTGCCTCCAATCAGACATCACGATCAATGGGGAATTAACATAACAAGCCCCGCCTCCTACTATCAGACATCATGATCAATGCGGAATTAACATAATAAGCCCTGCATCTTACTATCAGACTTCATGATCAATGGTCAATTAACATAAAAAACCCACCTCCTACCATCAGACATCATGATCAATGGGGAATTATCATAACAAGTCCCACCTCCTACTATCAGACATCATGATCAAAGGGGAATTATCATAACAAGCCCCGCCTCCTATCAAACATCATGATCAATTGGTAATTAACATAACAAGCCCCGCCTCCTACTTTCAGACATAATAATCAATGGGGAATTAACATAACAAGTCCCGCCTCCTACTATCAGACATCATGATCAAAGGGTAATTATCATAACAAGCCCTGCCTCAGATCAGACATCATGATCAATGGTCAATTAACATAACAAACCCCAACTCCTACCATCAGACATCATGATCAATGGGGAATTATCATAACAAGTCCCGCCTCCTATCAGAAATCATGATCAAAGGGGAATTAATTAAACAGCCCTGCCTCCTACTATCAGACATCATGATCAAAGGGGAATTAACATAACAAGCCCCGCCACCTACTATCAGACATCATGATCAAAGGGAAATTATGCTAAGAAGCCCCACCTCCTACTATCAGACATGATGATCAAAGGGGAATTATCATAACAAGCCACGCCTCCAATCAGACATGATCAAAGGGGAATTAACATAACAAGTCCCGCCTAATACCATCAGACATCATGATCAATGGTAAATAAAAAATAACAAGTCCCGCCTCCCTACTATCAGACATCATGATCAAAGGGGAATGAACATAACAAGCCCGGCCTCCTACTATTAGACATCATGATCAAATGAGAATTAACATAACAAACCACGCTTCGCACTATCAGACATCATGATCAAATGGAAATTATCATAACAAGTCCCACCCACTATCAGACATCATGATCAAAGGGGAATTATCATAACAAGCCCCGCCTCCTCTCAGACATCATGATCAATTGGAAATTAACATAACAAGTCCCGCCTCCTACTATCAGACATCATGATCAAAGAGAAATTTTCATAACAAGCCCCGCATCCTACCATCAGACATCATGATCAAAGGGGAATTATCATAACAAGCCCCACCTCCAATCAGCCCCTTCTCCGACTATCAGACACCATTATCAATGGGGAATTAATATAGCAAGCCCTGCCTCGTACTATCAGACATCATGATCAAAGGGGAATTATCATAACAAGCCCCGCCTCCTCTCAGACATGATCAAAGGGGAATTAACAAGCCCCTCCTCCTATCATCAGACATCATGATCAAAGGAAAAGAAATTATCATAACAAGCCCCGCCTCGTACTATCAGACATCATGATCAAAGGGTAATAATCAAAACAATCCCCGCCTCCTATCAGACATCATGATCAAAGGGGAATTAATTAAACAGCTCTGCCTCCTACTATCAGACATCATGATCAAAGGGGAATTAACATAACAAGCCCCACCACCTACTATCAGACATCATGATCAAAGGGGAATTATCATAACAAGCCCCAACTCCGATCAGACATCATGATCAAAGGGGAATTATCATAACAAGCCCCGCCTCCTATCAGACATCATGATCAATTGGAAATTAACATAACAAGTCCCGCCTCCTACTATCAGACATCATGATCAAAGAGAAATTATCATAACAAGCCCCGCATCCTACCATCAGACATCATGATCAAAGGGGAATTATCATAACAAGCCCCACCTCCAATCAGACATCATGCTCAAAGGGGAATTATAATAACAAGCCCCGCCTCCTAGTATCAGACATCATGATCAATGGGGAATTAACATAACAAGTCCCGCCTCCTACTATCAGAAATCATGATCAAATTGTAATTATCATAACAAGCCCTGCCTCCAATCAGACATCACGATCAATGGGGAATTAACATAACAATCCCCGCCTCCTACTATCAGACATCATGATCAAAGGGGATTTATCATAACAAGCCCCGCCTCCTATCAAACATCATGATCAATTGGTAATTAACATAACAAGCCCCGCCTCCTACTATCAGACATCATGATCAATGCGGAATTAACATAACAAGTCCCGCCTCCTACTATCAGACATCATGATCAAAGGGTAATTATCATAACAAGGCCTGCCTCCAATCAGACATCATGATCAATGGTCAATTAACATAACAAACCCCAACTCCTACCATCAGACATCATGATCAATGGGGAATTATCATAACAAGTCCCGCCTCCTATCAGAAATCATGATCAAAGGGGAATTAATTGAACAGCCCTGCCTCCTACTATCAGACATCATGATCAAAGGGGAATTAACATAACAAGCCCCGCCACCTACTATCAGACATCATGAACAAAGGGAAATTATGCTAAGAAGCCCCACCTCCTACTATCAGACATCATGATCAAAGGGGAATTATCATACCAAGCCACGCCTCCAATCAGACATGATCAAAGGGGAATTAACATAACAAGTCCCGCCTAATACCATCAGAAATCATGATCAATGGTAAATAAAAAATAACAAGCCCAGCCTCCTACTATTAGACATCATGATCAAATTAGAATTAACATAACAAACCACAATTCCCACTATCAGACATTATGATCAAATGGAAATTATTATAACAAGTCCCAACTACTATCAGACATCATGATCAAAGGGGAATTATCATAACAAGCCCCGCCTCCTCTCAGACATGATCAAAGGGGAATTAACAAGCCCCTCCTCCTACCATCAGACATCATGATCAAAGGGAAACAAATGATCATAACAAGCCCCGCCTCGTACTATCAGACATCATGATCAAAGGGTAATAATCAAAACAAGCCCCGCCTCCTATCAGACATCATGATCAATTGGAAATTAATATAACAAGTCCCGCCTCCTACTATCAGACATCATGATCAAAGAGAAATTATCATAACAAACACCGCATCCTACCATCAGACATCATGATCAAAGGAGAATTATCATAACAAGCCCTGCCTCCAATCAGACATCATGATCAATGGGGAATTAACATAACAAGTCCCGCCTCCTACTATCAGAAATCATGATCAAATGGTAATTATCATAACAAGCCCTGCCTCCAAACAGACATCACGATCAATGGGGAATTAACATAACAAGCCCCGCCTTCTACTATCAGACATCATGATCAATTGGAAATTAATATAACAAGTCCCGCCTCCTACTATCAGACATCATGATCAAAGAGAAATTATCATAACAAACACCGCATCCTACCATCAGACATCATGATAAAAGGGGAATTATCATAACAAGCCCCACCTCCAATCAGACATCATGATCAAAGGGGAATTATCATAACAAGCCCTGCCTCCAATCAGACATCATGATCAATGTGGAATTAACATAACAAGTCCCGCCTCCTACTATCAGAAATCATGATCAAATGGTAATTATCATAACAAGCCCTGCCTCCAATCAGACATCACGATCAATGGGGAATTAACATAACAAGCCCCACCTCCTACTATCAGACATCATGATCAATGCGGAATTAACATAACAAGCCCTGCATCCTACTATCAGACTTCATGATCAATGGTCAATTAACATAAAAAACCCACCTCCTACCATCAGACATCATGATCAATGGGGAATTATCATAACAAGTCCCGCCTCCTACTATCAGACATCATGATCAAAGGGGATTTATCATAACAAGCCCCGCCTCCTATCAAACATCATGATCAATTGGTAATTAACATAACAAGCCCCGCCTCCTACTATCAGACATCATGATCAATGCGGAATTAACATAACAAGTCCCGCCTCCTACTATCAGACATCATGATCAAAGGGTAATTATCATAACAAGGCCTGCCTCCAATCAGACATCATGATCAATGGTCAATTAACATAACAAACCCCAACTCCTACCATCAGACATCATGATCAATGGGGAATTATCATAACAAGTCCCGCCTCCTATCAGAAATCATGATCAAAGGGGAATTAATTGAACAGCCCTGCCTCCTACTATCAGACATCATGATCAAAGGGGAATTAACATAACAAGCCCCGCCACCTACTATCAGACATCATGATCAAAGGGAAATTATGCTAAGAAGCCCCACCTCCTACTATCAGACATCATGATCAAAGGGGAATTATCATACCAAGCCACGCCTCCAATCAGACATGATCAAAGGGGAATTAACATAACAAGTCCCGCCTAATACCATCAGAAATCATGATCAATGGTAAATAAAAAATAACAAGCCCGGCCTCCTACTATTAGACATCATGATCAAATTAGAATTAACATAACAAACAACAATTCCCACTATCAGACATTATGATCAAATGGAAATTATTATAACAAGTCCCAACTACTATCAGACATCATGATCAAAGGGGAATTATCATAACAAGCCCCGCCTCCTCTCAGACATGATCAAAGGGGAATTAACAAGCCCCTCCTCCTACCATCAGACATCATGATCAAAGGGAAATAAATGATCATAACAAGCCCCGCCTCGTACTATCAGACATCATGATCAAAGGGTAATAATCAAAACAAGCCCCGCCTCCTATCAGACATCATGATCAATTGGAAATTAATATAACAAGTCCCGCCTCCTACTATCAGACATCATGATCAAAGAGAAATTATCATAACAAACACCGCATCCTACCATCAGACATCATGATCAAAGGAGAATTATCATAACAAGCCCCACCTCCAATCAGACATCATGATCAAAGGGGAATTATCATAACAAGCCCTGCCTCCAATCAGACATCATGATCAATGGGGAATTAACATAACAAGTCCCGCCTCCTACTATCAGAAATCATGATCAAATGGTAATTATCATAACAAGCCCTGCCTCCAAACAGACATCACGATCAATGGGGAATTAACATAACAAGCCCCGCCTCCTACTATCAGACATCATGATCAATTGGAAATTAATATAACAAGTCCCGCCTCCTACTATCAGACATCATGATCAAAGAGAAATTATCATAACAAACACCGCATCCTACCATCAGACATCATGATAAAAGGGGAATTATCATAACAAGCCCCACCTCCAATCAGACATCATGATCAAAGGGGAATTATCATAACAAGCCCTGCCTCCAATCAGACATCATGATCAATGGGGAATTAACATAACAAGTCCCGCCTCCTACTATCAGAAATCATGATCAAATGGTAATTATCATAACAAGCCCTGCCTCCAATCAGACATCACGATCAATGGGGAATTAACATAACAAGCCCCGCCTCCTACTATCAGACATCATGATCAATGCGGAATTAACATAACAAGCCCTGCATCCTACTATCAGACTTCATGATCAATGGTCAATTAACATAAAAAACCCACCTCCTACCATCAGACATCATGATCAATGGGGAATTATCATAACAAGTCCCACCTCCTACTATCAGACATCATGATCAAAGGGGAATTATCATAACAAGCCCCGCCTCCTATCAAACATCATGATCAATTGGTAATTAACATAACAAGCCCCGCATCCTACTTTCAGACATCATAATCAATGGGGAATTAACATAACAAGTCCTGCCTCCTACTATCAGACATCATGATCAAAGGGTTATTATCATAACAAGCCCCGCCTCCTCTCAGACATGATCAAAGGGGAATTAACAAGCCCCTCCTCCTACCATCAGACATCATGATCAAAGGGAAACAAATGATCATAACAAGCCCCGCCTCGTACTATCAGACATCATGATCAAAGGGTAATAATCAAAACAAGACACGCCTCCTATCAGACATCATGATCAAAGGGGAATTAATTAAACAGCCCTGCCTCCTACTATCAGACATCATGATCAAAGGCGAATTAACATAACAAGCCCCGCCACCTACTATCAGACATCATGATCAATGGGGAATTATCATAACAAGCCCCACCTCCGATCAGACATCATGATCAAATGGAAATTATCATAACAAGGCCTGCCTCCAATCAGACATCATGATCAATGGTCAATTAACATAACAAACCCCAACTCCTACCATCAGACATCATGATCAATGGGGAATTATCATAACAAGTCCCGCCTCCTATCAGAAATCATGATCAAAGGGGAATTAATTGAACAGCCCTGCCTCCTACTATCAGACATCATGATCAAAGGGGAATTAACATAACAAGCCCCGCCACCTACTATCAGACATCATGATCAAAGGGAAATTATGCTAAGAAGCCCCACCTCCTACTATCAGACATCATGATCAAAGGGGAATTATCATACCAAGCCACGCCTCCAATCAGACATGATCAAAGGGGAATTAACATAACAAGTCCCGCCTAATACCATCAGAAATCATGATCAATGGTAAATAAAAAATAACAAGCCCGGCCTCCTACTATTAGACATCATGATCAAATTAGAATTAACATAACAAACCACAATTCCCACTATCAGACATTATGATCAAATGGAAATTATTATAACAAGTCCCAACTACTATCAGACATCATGATCAAAGGGGAATTATCATAACAAGCCCCGCCTCCTCTCAGACATGATCAAAGGGGAATTAACAAGCCCCTCCTCCTACCATCAGACATCATGATCAAAGGGAAACAAATGATCATAACAAGCCCCGCCTCGTACTATCAGACATCATGATCAAAGGGTAATAATCAAAACAAGCCCCGCCTCCTATCAGACATCATGATCAATTGGAAATTAATATAACAAGTCCCGCCTCCTACTATCAGACATCATGATCAAAGAGAAATTATCATAACAAACACCGCATCCTACCATCAGACATCATGATCAAAGGAGAATTATCATAACAAGCCCTGCCTCCAATCAGACATCATGATCAATGGGGAATTAACATAACAAGTCCCGCCTCCTACTATCAGAAATCATGATCAAATGGTAATTATCATAACAAGCCCTGCCTCCAAACAGACATCACGATCAATGGGGAATTAACATAACAAGCCCCGCCTTCTACTATCAGACATCATGATCAATTGGAAATTAATATAACAAGTCCCGCCTCCTACTATCAGACATCATGATCAAAGAGAAATTATCATAACAAACACCGCATCCTACCATCAGACATCATGATAAAAGGGGAATTATCATAACAAGCCCCACCTCCAATCAGACATCATGATCAAAGGGGAATTATCATAACAAGCCCTGCCTCCAATCAGACATCATGATCAATGTGGAATTAACATAACAAGTCCCGCCTCCTACTATCAGAAATCATGATCAAATGGTAATTATCATAACAAGCCCTGCCTCCAATCAGACATCACGATCAATGGGGAATTAACATAACAAGCCCCACCTCCTACTATCAGACATCATGATCAATGCGGAATTAACATAACAAGCCCTGCATCCTACTATCAGACTTCATGATCAATGGTCAATTAACATAAAAAACCCACCTCCTACCATCAGACATCATGATCAATGGGGAATTATCATAACAAGTCCCGCCTCCTACTATCAGACATCATGATCAAAGGGGATTTATCATAACAAGCCCCGCCTCCTATCAAACATCATGATCAATTGGTAATTAACATAACAAGCCCCGCCTCCTACTATCAGACATCATGATCAATGCGGAATTAACATAACAAGTCCCGCCTCCTACTATCAGACATCATGATCAAAGGGTAATTATCATAACAAGGCCTGCCTCCAATCAGACATCATGATCAATGGTCAATTAACATAACAAACCCCAACTCCTACCATCAGACATCATGATCAATGGGGAATTATCATAACAAGTCCCGCCTCCTATCAGAAATCATGATCAAAGGGGAATTAATTGAACAGCCCTGCCTCCTACTATCAGACATCATGATCAAAGGGGAATTAACATAACAAGCCCCGCCACCTACTATCAGACATCATGATCAAAGGGAAATTATGCTAAGAAGCCCCACCTCCTACTATCAGACATCATGATCAAAGGGGAATTATCATACCAAGCCACGCCTCCAATCAGACATGATCAAAGGGGAATTAACATAACAAGTCCCGCCTAATACCATCAGAAATCATGATCAATGGTAAATAAAAAATAACAAGCCCGGCCTCCTACTATTAGACATCATGATCAAATTAGAATTAACATAACAAACAACAATTCCCACTATCAGACATTATGATCAAATGGAAATTATTATAACAAGTCCCAACTACTATCAGACATCATGATCAAAGGGGAATTATCATAACAAGCCCCGCCTCCTCTCAGACATGATCAAAGGGGAATTAACAAGCCCCTCCTCCTACCATCAGACATCATGATCAAAGGGAAATAAATGATCATAACAAGCCCCGCCTCGTACTATCAGACATCATGATCAAAGGGTAATAATCAAAACAAGCCCCGCCTCCTATCAGACATCATGATCAATTGGAAATTAATATAACAAGTCCCGCCTCCTACTATCAGACATCATGATCAAAGAGAAATTATCATAACAAACACCGCATCCTACCATCAGACATCATGATCAAAGGAGAATTATCATAACAAGCCCCACCTCCAATCAGACATCATGATCAAAGGGGAATTATCATAACAAGCCCTGCCTCCAATCAGACATCATGATCAATGGGGAATTAACATAACAAGTCCCGCCTCCTACTATCAGAAATCATGATCAAATGGTAATTATCATAACAAGCCCTGCCTCCAAACAGACATCACGATCAATGGGGAATTAACATAACAAGCCCCGCCTCCTACTATCAGACATCATGATCAATTGGAAATTAATATAACAAGTCCCGCCTCCTACTATCAGACATCATGATCAAAGAGAAATTATCATAACAAACACCGCATCCTACCATCAGACATCATGATAAAAGGGGAATTATCATAACAAGCCCCACCTCCAATCAGACATCATGATCAAAGGGGAATTATCATAACAAGCCCTGCCTCCAATCAGACATCATGATCAATGGGGAATTAACATAACAAGTCCCGCCTCCTACTATCAGAAATCATGATCAAATGGTAATTATCATAACAAGCCCTGCCTCCAATCAGACATCACGATCAATGGGGAATTAACATAACAAGCCCCGCCTCCTACTATCAGACATCATGATCAATGCGGAATTAACATAACAAGCCCTGCATCCTACTATCAGACTTCATGATCAATGGTCAATTAACATAAAAAACCCACCTCCTACCATCAGACATCATGATCAATGGGGAATTATCATAACAAGTCCCACCTCCTACTATCAGACATCATGATCAAAGGGGAATTATCATAACAAGCCCCGCCTCCTATCAAACATCATGATCAATTGGTAATTAACATAACAAGCCCCGCATCCTACTTTCAGACATCATAATCAATGGGGAATTAACATAACAAGTCCTGCCTCCTACTATCAGACATCATGATCAAAGGGTTATTATCATAACAAGCCCCGCCTCCTCTCAGACATGATCAAAGGGGAATTAACAAGCCCCTCCTCCTACCATCAGACATCATGATCAAAGGGAAACAAATGATCATAACAAGCCCCGCCTCGTACTATCAGACATCATGATCAAAGGGTAATAATCAAAACAAGACACGCCTCCTATCAGACATCATGATCAAAGGGGAATTAATTAAACAGCCCTGCCTCCTACTATCAGACATCATGATCAAAGGCGAATTAACATAACAAGCCCCGCCACCTACTATCAGACATCATGATCAATGGGGAATTATCATAACAAGCCCCACCTCCGATCAGACATCATGATCAAATGGAAATTATCATAACAAGGCCTGCCTCCAATCAGACATCATGATCAATGGTCAATTAACATAACAAACCCCAACTCCTACCATCAGACATCATGATCAATGGGGAATTATCATAACAAGTCCCGCCTCCTATCAGAAATCATGATCAAAGGGGAATTAATTGAACAGCCCTGCCTCCTACTATCAGACATCATGATCAAAGGGGAATTAACATAACAAGCCCCGCCACCTACTATCAGACATCATGATCAAAGGGAAATTATGCTAAGAAGCCCCACCTCCTACTATCAGACATCATGATCAAAGGGGAATTATCATACCAAGCCACGCCTCCAATCAGACATGATCAAAGGGGAATTAACATAACAAGTCCCGCCTAATACCATCAGAAATCATGATCAATGGTAAATAAAAAATAACAAGCCCGGCCTCCTACTATTAGACATCATGATCAAATTAGAATTAACATAACAAACCACAATTCCCACTATCAGACATTATGATCAAATGGAAATTATTATAACAAGTCCCAACTACTATCAGACATCATGATCAAAGGGGAATTATCATAACAAGCCCCGCCTCCTCTCAGACATGATCAAAGGGGAATTAACAAGCCCCTCCTCCTACCATCAGACATCATGATCAAAGGGAAACAAATGATCATAACAAGCCCCGCCTCGTACTATCAGACATCATGATCAAAGGGTAATAATCAAAACAAGCCCCGCCTCCTATCAGACATCATGATCAATTGGAAATTAATATAACAAGTCCCGCCTCCTACTATCAGACATCATGATCAAAGAGAAATTATCATAACAAGCCCCACCTCCAATCAGACATCATGATCAAAGGGGAATTATCATAACAAGCCCTGCCTCCAATCAGACATCATGATCAATGGGGAATTAACATAACAAGTCCCGCCTCCTACTATCAGAAATCATGATCAAATGGTAATTATCATAACAAGCCCTGCCTCCAAACAGACATCACGATCAATGGGGAATTAACATAACAAGCCCCGCCTCCTACTATCAGACATCATGATCAATTGGAAATTAATATAACAAGTCCCGCCTCCTACTATCAGACATCATGATCAAAGAGAAATTATCATAACAAACACCGCATCCTACCATCAGACATCATGATAAAAGGGGAATTATCATAACAAGCCCCACCTCCAATCAGACATCATGATCAAAGGGGAATTATCATAACAAGCCCTGACTCCAATCAGACATCATGATCAATGGGGAATTAACATAACAAGCCCCGCCTCCTACTATCAGACATCATGATCAATGCGGAATTAACATAACAAGCCCTGCATCCTACTATCAGACTTCATGATCAATGGTCAATTAACATAAAAAACCCACCTCCTACCATCAGACATCATGATCAATGGGGAATTATCATACCAAGCCACGCCTCCAATCAGACATGATCAAAGGGGAATTAACATAACAAGTCCCGCCTAATACCATCAGAAATCATGATCAATGGTAAATAAAAAATAACAAGCCCGGCCTCCTACTATTAGACATCATGATCAAATTAGAATTAACATAACAAACCACAATTCCCACTATCAGACATTATGATCAAAGGGTAATAATCATAACAAGTCCCACCTCCTACTATCAGACATCATGATCAAAGGGGAATTATCATAACAAGCCCCGCCTCCTATCAAACATCATGATCAATTGGTAATTAACATAACAAGCCCCGCATCCTACTTTCAGACATCATAATCAATGGGGAATTAACATAACAAGTCCCGCCTCCTACTATCAGACATCATGATCAAAGGGTTATTATCATAACAAGCCCCGCCTCCTCTCAGACATGATCAAAGGGGAATTAACAAGCCCCTCCTCCTACCATCAGACATCATGATCAAAGGGAAACAAATGATCATAACAATCCCCGCCTCGTACTATCAGACATCATGATCAAAGGGTAATAATCAAAACAAGACACGCCTCCTATCAGACATCATGATCAAAGGGGAATTAATTAAACAGCCCTGCCTCCTACTATCAGACATCATGATCAAAGGCGAATTAACATAACAAGCCCCGCCACCTACTATCAGACATCATGATCAATGGAGAATTATCATAACAAGCCCCACCTCCGATCAGACATCATGATCAAAGGGGAATTATGATAACAAGCCCCGCCTCCTATCAGACATCATGATCAATTGGAAATTAACATAACAAGTCCCGCCTCCTACTATCAGACATCATGATCAAAGAGAAATTATCATAACAAGTCCCGCCTCCTACTATCAGAAATCATGATCAAATGGTAATTATAATAACAAGCCCTGCCTCCAATCAGACATCACGATCAATGGGGAATTAACATAACAAGCCCCGCCTCCTACTATCAGACATCATGATCAATGCGGAATTAACATAACAAGCCCTGCATCCTACTATCAGACTTCATGATCAATGGTCAATTAACATAAAAAACCCACCTCCTACCATCAGACATCATGATCAATGGGGAATTATCATAACAAGTTCCAACTCCTACTATCAGACATCATGATCAAAAAGGAATTATCATTTTAAGCCCCGCCTCCTATCAAACATCATGATCAATTGGTAATTAACATAACAAGCCCCGCCTCCTACTTTCAGACATCATAATCAATGGGGAATTAACATAACAAGTCCCGCCTCCTACTATCAGACATCATGATCAAAGGGAAATTATCATAACAAGCGCTGCCACCAATCAGACATCATGATCAAAGGGGAATTAATTAAACAGCCCTGCCTCCTACTATCAGACATCATGATCAATTGGAATTAACATAACAAGCCCCGCCACCTACTATCAGACATCATGATCAAAGGGAAATTATGCTAAGAAGCCCCACCTCCTACTATCAGAAATGATGATCAAAGGGGAAGTATCATAACAAGCCACGCCTCCAATCAGACATGATCAAAGGGGAATTAACATAAAAAGTCCCGCCTAATACCATCAGACATCATGATCAATGGTAAATAAAAAATAACAAGTCCCGCCTCCCTACTATCAGACATCATGATCAAAGGGGAATTATCATAAAAAGCCCCGCCTCCTACTATCAGACATCATGATCAATGGGGAATGAACATAACAAGCCCGGCCTCCTACTATTAGACATCATGATCAAATGAGAATTAACATAACAAACCACGCTTCGCACTATCAGACATCATGATCAAATGGAAATTTTCATAGCAAGTCCCACCTACTATCAGACATCATGATCAAAGGGGAATTATCATAACAAGCCCCGCCTCCTCTCAGACATCATGATCAATTGGAAATTAACATAACAATTCCCGCCTCCGACTATCAGACACCATGATCAATGGGGAATTAATATAGCAAGCCCCGCCTCGTACTATCAGACATCATGATCAAAGGGTAATAATCAAAACAAGCCCCGCCTCCTATCAGACATCATGATCAAAGGGAAATTATGCTAAGAAGCCCCACCTCCTACTATCAGACATCATGATCAAAGGGGAATTATCATAACAAGCCACGCCTCCAATCAGACGTGATCAAAGGGGAATTAAAATAACAAGTCCCGCCTAATACCATCAGACATCATGATCCATGATAAATAAAAAAAACAAGCCCGGCCTCCTACTATTAGACATCATGATCAAATGAGAATTAACATAACAAACCACGCTTCCCACTATCAGACATCATGATCAAATGGAAATTATCATAACAAGTCCCATCTACTATCAGACATCATGATCAAAGGGGAATTATCATAACAAGCCCCACCTCCTCTCAGACATGATCAAAGGGGAATTAACAAGCCCCTCCTCCTACCATCAGACATCATGATCAAAGGGAAAGAAATGATCATAACAAGCCCCGCCTCGTACTATCAGACATCATGATAAAAGGGTAATAATCAAAACAAGCCCCGCCTCCTATCAGACATCATGATCAAAGGGGAATTAATTAAACAGCCCTGCCTCCTACTATCAGACATCATGATCAAAGGGGAATTAACATAACAAGCCCCGCCACCTACTATCAGACATCATGATCAAAGGTGAATTATCATAACAAGCCCCACCTCCGATCAGACATCATGATCAAAGGGGAATTATCATAACAAGCCCCGCCTCCTATCAGACATCATGATCAATTGGAAATTAACATAACAAGTCCCGCCTCCTACTATCAGACATCATGATCAAAGAGAAATTATCATAACAAGCCCCGCATCCTACCATCAGACATCATGATCAAAGGGGAATTATCATAACAAGCCCCACCTCCAATCAGACATCATGATCAAAGGGGAATTATAATAACAAGCCCCGCCTCCTACTATCAGACATCATGATCAATGGGGAATTAACATAACAAGTCCCGCCTCCTACTATCAGAAATCATGATCAAATGGTAATTATCATAACAAGCCCTGCCTCCTATCAGAAATCATGATCAAAGGGGAATTAATTAAACAGCCCTGCCTCCTACTATCAGACATCATGATCAAAGGGAAATTATGCTAAGAAGCCCCACCTCCTACTATCAGACATCATGATCAAAGGGGAATTATCATAACAAGCCACGCCTCCAATCAGACATGATCAAAGGGGAATTAACATAACAAGTCCCGCCTAATACCATCAGACATCATGATCAATGGTAAATAAAAAATAACAAGTCCCGCCTCCCTACTATCAGACATCATGATCAAAGGGAAATTATCATAAAAAGCCCCGCCTCCTACTATCAGACATCAAGATCAATGGGGAATGAACATAACAAGCCCGGCCTCCTACTATTAGACATTATGATCAAATGAGAATTAACATAACAAACCACAATTCCCACTATCAGACATCATGATCAAATGGAAATTATTATAACAAGGCCCACCTACTATCAGACATCATGATCAAAGGGGAATTATCATAACAAGCCCCGCCTCCTCTCAGACATGATCAAAGGGGAATTAACAAGCCACTCCTCCTACCATCAGACATCATGATCAAAGGGAAACAAATGATCATAACAAGCCCCGCCTCGTACTATCAGACATCATGATCAAAGGGTAATAATCAAAACAAGCCCCGCCTCCTATCAGACATCATGATCAAAGGGGAATTAATTAAACAGCCCTGCCTCCTACTATCAGACATCATGATCAAAGGTGAATTAACATAACAAGCCCCGCCACCTACTATCAGACATCATGATCAATGGGGAATTATCATAATAAGCCCCACCTCCGATCAAACATCATGATCAAAGGGGAATTATCATAACAAGCCCCGCCTCCTATCAGACATCATGATCAATTGGAAATTAACATAACAAGTCCCGCCTCCTACTATCAGACATCATGATCAAAGAGAAATTATCATAACAAGCCCCGCATCCTACCATCAGACATCATGATCAAAGGGGAAATATCATAACAAGCCCCACCTCCAATCAGACATCATGATCAAAGGGGAATTATAATAACAAGCCCCGCCTCCTACTATCAGACATCATGATCAATGGGGAATTAACATAACAAGTCCCGTCTCCTACTATCAGAAATTATGATCAAATGGTTATTATCATAACAAGCCCTGCCTCCAATCAGACATCACGATCAATGGGGAATTAACATAACAAGCCCCG
This sequence comes from Odontesthes bonariensis, assembly GCF_027942865.1. Taxonomy (NCBI): domain Eukaryota; kingdom Metazoa; phylum Chordata; class Actinopteri; order Atheriniformes; family Atherinopsidae; genus Odontesthes; species Odontesthes bonariensis. Next base: position 30,869,267 of record NC_134523.1, read on the forward strand.
ACTCCTACTATCAGACATCATGATCAATGCGGAATTAACACAACAAGCCCTGCATCCTACTATCAGACTTCATGATCAATGGTCAATTAACATAAAAAACCCACCTCCTACCATCAGACATCATGATCAATGGGGAATTATCATAACAAGTCCCGCCTCCTACTATCAGATATCATGATCAAAGGGTAATTATCATAACAAGCCCCGCCTCCTATCAAACATCATGATCAAAGGGGAATTATAATAACAAGCCCCGCCTCCTACTATCAGACATCATGATCAATGGGGAATTAACATAACAAGTCCCGCCTCCTACTATCAGAAATCATGATCAAATGGTAATTATCATAACAAGCCCTGCCTCCTATCAGAAATCATGATCAAAGGGGAATTAATTAAACAGCCCTGCCTCCTACTATCAGACATCATGATCAAAGGGAAATTATGCTAAGAAGCCCCACCTCCTACTATCAGACATCATGATCAAAGGGGAATTATCATAACAAGCCACGCCTCCAATCAGACATGATCAAAGGGGAATTAACATAACAAGTCCCGCCTAATACCATCAGACATCATGATCAATGGTAAATAAAAAATAACAAGTCCCGCCTCCCTACTATCAGACATCATGATCAAAGGGAAATTATCATAAAAAGCCCCGCCTCCTACTATCAGACATCAAGATCAATGGGGAATGAACATAACAAGCCCGGCCTCCTACTATTAGACATTATGATCAAATGAGAATTAACATAACAAACCACAATTCCCACTATCAGACATCATGATCAAATGGAAATTATTATAACAAGGCCCACCTACTATCAGACATCATGATCAAAGGGGAATTATCATAACAAGCCCCGCCTCCTCTCAGACATGATCAAAGGGGAATTAACAAGCCACTCCTCCTACCATCAGACATCATGATCAAAGGGAAACAAATGATCATAACAAGCCCCGCCTCGTACTATCAGACATCATGATCAAAGGGTAATAATCAAAACAAGCCCCGCCTCCTATCAGACATCATGATCAAAGGGGAATTAATTAAACAGCCCTGCCTCCTACTATCAGACATCATGATCAAAGGTGAATTAACATAACAAGCCCCGCCACCTACTATCAGACATCATGATCAATGGGGAATTATCATAATAAGCCCCACCTCCGATCAAACATCATGATCAAAGGGGAATTATCATAACAAGCCCCGCCTCCTATCAGACATCATGATCAATTGGAAATTAACATAACAAGTCCCGCCTCCTACTATCAGACATCATGATCAAAGAGAAATTATCATAACAAGCCCCGCATCCTACCATCAGACATCATGATCAAAGGGGAAATATCATAACAAGCCCCACCTCCAATCAGACATCATGATCAAAGGGGAATTATAATAACAAGCCCCGCCTCCTACTATCAGACATCATGATCAATGGGGAATTAACATAACAAGTCCCGTCTCCTACTATCAGAAATTATGATCAAATGGTTATTATCATAACAAGCCCTGCCTCCAATCAGACATCACGATCAATGGGGAATTAACATAACAAGCCCCGACTCCTACTATCAGACATCATGATCAATGCGGAATTAACACAACAAGCCCTGCATCCTACTATCAGACTTCATGATCAATGGTCAATTAACATAAAAAACCCACCTCCTACCATCAGACATCATGATCAATGGGGAATTATCATAACAAGTCCCGCCTCCTACTATCAGATATCATGATCAAAGGGTAATTATCATAACAAGCCCCGCCTCCTATCAAACATCATGATCAATTGGTAATTAACATAACAAGCCCCACCTCCTACTATCAGACATCATAATCAATGGAGAATTAACATAACAAGTCCCGCCTCCTACTATCAGACATCATGATCAAAGGGTAATTATCATAACAAGCCCTGCCTCCAATCAGACATCATGATCAATGGTCAATTAACATAACAAACCCAAACTCCTACCATCAGACATCATGATCAATGGGGAATTATCATAACAAGCCCCGCCTCCTATCAGACATCATGATCAATTGGAAATTAACATAACAAGTCCCGCCTCCTACCAGCAGACATCATGATCTAAGGGGAATTATCATAACAAGCCCCACCTCAAATCAGACATCATGATCAAAGGGAAATTAACATAACAATCCCCGCCTCCTACTATCAGACATCTTGATCAATGGGGAATTAACATAACAAGCCCCACCTCCAATCAGACATCATGATCAAAGGGAAATTAACATAACAAGCCCCGCCTCCTACTATCAGACATCATGATCAAAGGGTAAATATCATAACAAGCCCTGCCTCCAATCAGACATCATGCTCAATGGTCAATTAACATAACAAACCCCAACTCCTACCATCAGACATCATGATCAATGGGGAATTATCATAACAAGTCCTGCCTCCTATCAGAAATCATGATCAAAGGGGAATTATCACAAAAAGCCCCATCTCCTAATATCAGACATCATGATCAATTGGAAATTAACATAACAAGTCCCGCCTCCTATTATCAGACATCATGATCAAAGGGGAATTATCAAAACAAGCCCCACCTCCGATCAGACATCATGATCAAAGGGGAATTACCATAACAAGCCCCGCCTCCTGTCAGACATCATGATCAATTGGAAATTAACATAACAAGTCCCGCCTCCTACTATCAGACATCTTGATCAAAGAGAAATTATCATAACAAGCCCCGCATCCTACCAGCAGACATCATGATCAAAGGGGAATTATCATAACAAGCCCCACCTCCAATCAGACATCATGATCAAAGGGGAATTAACATAACAAGCCCCGCCTCCTACTATCAGATATCATGATCAATGGGGAATTAACATAACAAGCCCTGCCTCCTACTATCAGACTTCATGATCAATGGTCAATTAACATAACAAACCCCACCTCCTACCATCAGACACCATGATAAAAGGGGAATTATCATAACAAGTCCCGCCTCCTACTATCAGACATCATGATCAAAGGGTAATTATCATAACAAGTCCCGCCTCCTACTATCAGACATCATGATCTATGGGGAATTAACATAACAAGCCTTGTCTCCTACTATCAGACATCATGATCAAAGGGTAATTAACATAACAAGCCCCACCTCCTACTATCAGACATCATGATCAAAGGGGAATTAAGATAACAAGCCCCACCTCCTACCATCAGCAATAATGATCAAATGGGAATTAACATATCAAACCCTGCCTCCTACTATATTACATCATGATCAAAGGGGAATTATCTTAACTTGCCCCACCTCCTAATATCATAAATCATGATCAAAGGAGAATTAACATAACAAGCCTCCCCTCCTACCATCAGACATCATGATCAAATGGGAATTAGCATACCATGCCCCACCTCCTAAAATAAGAAATCATGGTCAAATGAGAAATAACATAACAAGCCCCACCTCCTACTATCAGACATCATTATCAAAGGGGTACTATAATAACAAGCCCCTTCACCTACTATCAGACATCATGATCAAAGAGTATTGATGATAACAATCCCCGCCTCCTACCATCAGATATCAAGTTCAAAGGGGAATGATCATAACTAGTTCCACTTCCTACTATCAGACATAATGATCAAAGGGGAATGATAATAACAAGCCCCGTCACCTACTATCAGACATCATGATCAATGGGGAATTAACATAACAAGTCCCGCCTCCTACTATCAGACATCATGATCAAAGGGTAATTATCATAACAAGCCCTGCCTCCAATCAGACATCATGATCAATGGGGAATTAACATAACAAACCCCGACTCCTACTATCAGACATCATGATCAATGGGGAATTAACAAAACAAGCCCTGCCTCCTACTATAAGACTTCATGATCAAAGAGGAATGATGATAACAATCCCCGCCTCCTACCATCAGATATCAAGATCAAAGGGGAATTATCATAGCAAGCCCCACCCCCGATCAGACATCATGATCAAAGGGGAATGTTAATAACAAGCTCCGCCTCCTACTATCAGACATAATGATCAAAGGGGAATGATCATAACTAGCCCCGCCTGCTATCAGACATCACAATCAAATGGGAATTACCAAAACAAGCCCCGCCTCATACTATCAGACATTATGTTCAAAGGGTAATTATCATAACAAGCCCCGCTTCCAATTAGACATCATGTCAATGGGGAATTAACATAACAAGCCCCGCCTCCTACTATCAGACATCATGATCAAAGGGAAATTATCATACCAAGCCCCGCCTCCTATCAGACATGATCAAAGGGGAATTAACAAGCCCCTCATCCTACCATCAGACATCATGATCAAAGGGAAACAAATGATCATAACAACCCCCACCTCCTATTATTAGACATCAGGATCAATGGGGAATTAACATAACAAGCACCACCTCCTACCATCAGACATCATGATCTAAGGGGAACTATCATAACAAACCCCGCCTCCTGCCATCAGCAATAATGATCAAATGGGAATTAACATAACAAGCCCTGCTTCCTACTATCATACATCATGATCAAAGGGGAATTATCTTAACAAGCCCCACCTCCTACTGTCATATATCATGATCAAAGGAGAATTATCATAACAATCCCCGCCTCCTATCAGACATCACGATCAAATGGGAATGACCACTACAAGCGCTGCTTCGTATCATCAGAAATCATGATCAAAGGGTAATTATAATAACAAGCCCCGCCTCCTACTATCAGACATCATAATCAATGGGGAATTAACATAACAAGTCCCGCCTCCTACTTTCAGACATCATGATCAAAGGGTAATTAACATAACAAGCCCCACCTCCTACTATCAGACATCATGATCAAAGGGGAATTAAGATAACAAGCCCCGCCTACTACCATCAGCAATAATGATCAAATGGGAATTAACATATCAAACCCTGCCTCCTACTATATTACATCATGATCAAAGGGGAATTATCTTAACTTTCCCCACCTTCTACTATCATAAATCATGATCAAAGGAGAATTAACATAACAAGCCTCCCCTCCTACCATCAGACATCATGATCAAATGGGAATTAGCATACCATGCCCCACCTCCTAAAATAAGAAATCATGGTCAAATGAGAAATAACATAAAAAGCCCCACCTCCTACTATCAGACATCATTATCAAAGGGGTACTATAATAACAAGCCCCTTCACCTACTATCAGACATCATGATCAAAGAGGATTGATGATAACAATCCCCGCCTCCTACCATCAGATATCAAGTTCAAAGGGGAATGATCATAACTAGTTCCACTTCCTACTATCA